>NC_080379.1:83407889-83736086 GCF_014773155.1 Arachis stenosperma
GGAATCACAGTGGTGCCTAACAAAAGGAATGAGCTTATACCTACAAGAACTGTCACGGGATAGAGAATGTGCATTGACTACAGAAAACTCAACGCATCCACGAGAAAAGATCACTTCTCACTCCCCTTTATGGATCAGATGCTGGAAAGACTTGCAGGACATACTTACTACTGCTTCCTAGATGGTTATTCAGGATATAACCAAATAGTGGTTGATCCAAGAGATCAGGAAAAAACATCATTTACCTGCCCATATGGAGTGTTTGCTTATAGGCGCATGCCATTTGGGCTATGCAATGCGCCTGCAACCTTTCAGCGCTGCATGCTTTTTATTTTCTCAGATATGGTAGAAAAGTTCATAGAAGTCTTCATGGACGACTTTTCAGCGTTTGGAGTTTCATTTCCTAATTGCCTGAATAACCTCGGCTTAGCGATGCCAAGAAACCAACTTGGTCCTGAACTGGGAAAAATGTCACTTCATGGTGACAGAAGGAATAGTTCTCGGTCATAAGGTTTCTAAACAAGGCATTGAGGTGGACAGAGCTAAAGTGGAACTAATTAAAAGATTACCTTCACCTAGTGATGTCAAGGCAATTAGAAGTTTTCTCGGGCATGCTGGCTTTTACAGAAGATTTATAAAAGACTTTTCAAAAATAGCCACGCCCCTGAGTAATTTTCTTGTGTCAGACACCCCTTTTGTATTTGACCAGGGATGCATGCTAGCATTTGAAAATTTGAAAAAGATACTATCCTCAGCCCCTATCATTGCCCCACCTGATTGGAACCTGCCATTTGAGCTAATGTGTGACGCATCAGACTTTGCAGTCGGAGCAGTGTTAGGGCAGAGAAAAGATAATTTGGTGCATGTCATATACTATGCCAGCAAAGTCCTTAATGACACCCAAAAAAATTATACCACCACTGAAAAGGAATTGTTGGCAGTGGTTTTTGCGTTTGACAAGTTTAGATCATACCTTATTGGATCTAAAGTTATTGTTTTCACTGATCACACAGCACTTAAGTATCTGTTTGCTAAGCAAGATTCAAAACTAAGATTGATAAGGTGGATTTTGTTGTTGCAGGAATTTAATATTGAAATCAGAGACAAGAAGGGAGTGGAGAACAAAGTGGCAGATCATCTGTCTAGAATCCCTTGTGAGAAAAGTAGCACACACGAAGCAAGTGTAAATGAGTTCTTTCCAGATGAACAATTAATGCTGGTTCACAAGGCACCCTGGTTTACAGACATTGCAAATTTCAAGGAAACTGGAGATCTACCCCCAGGAATCAACAGACACCAAAGAAGAAAACTCATTAATGATGCTAAGTATTTCGTGTGGGATGAGCCATATCTTTTCAAGAAGTGCTCAGATGGGATTCTTAGAAGGTGCATTTCAGAAGAAGAAGGATGAGAAGTCCTGTGGAATTGCCATGGCTCTTGCTATGGGGGTCACTTCGGAGGAGAAAGGACTGCAGCCAAGGTATTGCAGTGTGGGTTCTTCTGGCCCACTTTTTTCAAGGATGCAAAAGAGCTAGTAAGGGGCTGCAATGAGTGCCAAAGGGCTGGAAATCTACCCAAGAAAAATGAAATACCACAAAACTTCATCCTAGAGCTCGAATTGTTTGATGTGTGGGGAATCGATTTCATGGGACCCTTCCCAACTTCCTATTCAAACAAATACATCCTAGTAGCAGTAGATTATGTATCTAAGTGGGTGGAAGCTATTGCAACCCCAACAAATGACATCAAGGTGGTCATGAACTTTCTCAGGAAAAATATCTTTAGCCGTTTTGGAGTCCCACAAGCCCTTATCAGTGATAGAGGAACCCATTTTTGTAACAGACCTCTAGAAACCCTCCTCTTGAGATATGGGGTGAAACATAAGGTTGCTACACCTTATCACCCCCAAACAAGTGGGAAAAATGATATATCCAATAGAGAGTTAAAGAGGATCTTAGAAAAGATTGTGGGAGCATCTAGAAAGGAATGGTAAAAAAAACTGGATGACACTCTTTGGGCATACAGGACAGCCTTCAAAACACCAATAGGAATGTCCCCATATCAACTGGTATATGGAAAAGCATGTCATTTACCTCTGGAGTTGGAGCACAAAGCCTTTTGGGCTCTCAAATTGCTGAACCTTGATAGCATTGCTGCTAGTGAGAAAAGAATTCTGCAGTCACAAGAACTGGAGGAATTTAGGTCTCAAGCCTATGAAAACACCAAGATCTATAAGGAAAAAGCAAAGAGGAGGCATGACCTCAAACTGGCTCCAAGGAGTTTCGAAGAAGGGCAACAAGTACTCCTCTACAATTCCAAACTGAGGCTATTCCCTGGAAAACTCAAATCAAGGTGGTCAGGACACTTTCTTGTCACAAAAGTCTCACCTTATGGACACATAGAGATCAAGGAGAAAGATTCAAAGAGGACATTCACAGTGAATGGAAAAAGACTTAAACACTACCTAGGCAACACAGGGGAGGGCCCCAAACTGAAGTACCATCTCAACTAAGGAAGCAACTGTCGAACTAGCGACATTAAAAAAGCGCTTTGTTGGGAGGCAACCCAACCAGAGGTAATTTTCTCTTCCTAATAGTTTAATAAAAGGGTGAAGTGGCTTCTCTGTATTGCAAGGAGCTAAGTTTGGTGTTCCACACCATAGCAATCCAAAGGTGAATGTGTGATTCTAAGTTGGTACTCCATCAAGGAATGTGTTAAGGAACACATCTGAATCCTTGGATTGACTAGTTACTAGCTCCAACCAATCAGGAAACCACCTAACAATAGTTTAATGTCTGTTTTGTAGTCAATTGCTCAATAAAAGCACATGAGGTTCCTTGCATGAATTTAACCTATTTCAGTAGGCAGAAAACTGAGTTTGGTGTTCACACACCAATTGAATTCCAAGAACTTTTAAGCATACATGCAGGCTAACGAGATCTCAAGTGTTTGGGAGGACAAACAACTTCCACTCAAATCCTCTCAACAATTCAATCAACATCTTAAAACATCTACATCCAAAAGGGCAGGAAGGATGCTGAAGGAAAAGAAATAAGATATCAATAAGAGGTTGTATTGCACTAAACTCTGCTTCATTATAATGTTTAGAGTGGAAGTAGGAGTTCTCCCTTGTTCTCTACCTTTTCAAGCTTTAAATAAGGAAAATCATGTATGAAATAGAACATGCTTCCATAGTAGTTTAGGATTTTCAATTCTGCATTTAAGTTTTATTATTGTTAAAGTCTATGATTACTAGTTTGGTGTCCCTGGTTTTCAACTTCATCTTGCTTACTTGTATGTTTGTCCCTTAAACCAAATGAAAAGAAATGTTATGAAAAACAAGAGTGGAGTTATTTTGTAAAGTAAATTTTATATGTTTGTGGTAGGAAGGTTAGTAAGCTAAGTTGGTTCACCAAACAAGGAAAGAAGGCAAATATCTACCCTGAATCCTATGCTTGAAACACATCCATTGAGACTAACTAAATAATAAGATCCCAATAAAAAAAAGAAAGAGCAATAAAAGTGAAAAAGGAAAGAAACACAATAAGAAACAATACTAGGCACCAAGGGTTTAAGATGGAGGCTTGTGTCTGTGGTGTTCATGTATAAGGGATTTACTTGGATGAATAAGCTCTCAGGAGTGCCTTATCACTTGGTAACTTGGGTTAACTAACTCGGGATTATCAGCTGAAAGTCCACTATCAAGAGTAACCCTTGCTACAGAACACTTAGTAACCTAAAGAGGTGCTGGACACCAAGGTCTCAAGAAAGAAAAATAACAAACCATGTGCCTATGGTGTGTATGTATGAGGGAAAGAGACTTGAGGGAGTAAGTCCTTAGGTGTGTCTCAACACCTAGCACCTTGAACCAACTGGCTCGGGAGTGTTGACTGAAAGCTTATCATAAAGAGTCGCCCTCTTACAGAGCACTTAGCCAAAGGAAGAATGCAATAAATCTTGAGAAAACAAAAGAAGGAAGGATCAATAACTAGGAAGTCTCAGGAGATGTAAGTAAGCAAGTGTTCAAGGTATGATAAAGGTCTGAAACGTGGTAAAGGAATGAACCTAAGTTGCTATGCATGAAACTCCATAAAACTAAGGATTTAACTTCCACAATAATGATTTATTCCTCTTGCCTTTTCATTCATCATTCATGTTTCAGTACTTGCTTAGGGACAAGCAAGCTTTAAGTTTGGTGTTGTGATGCCAGGGCATCTAGGCCAGTTTCACTGACCTTTTCTTTTATGTTTTAAGGTAGTTTCATGCATTTTCTTAGGAAAAAAGTATGTTTTGGGTAAAATAACACTTACATCTTGATTTAGACAAATATTGTGAATTTTACATTATTTTCATGAGAATTATGCAAAGATTGAAGGTTAATATGGATGATGCATGATTTCATGACTTGGATTAGAACTTTGATGCACTTTATTTGTGTAATTTCAGGACAAAGGAAGCAAGGAAGAGCCACGTTAGCATCCACGTTAACCTAGTTAACGTAGGAACTAACGTGGAATAGGGATAAGTGTGCAACGTTAATGAGAAAAATGAACACCAGTAATGCCCTCGAAGCCATCATGAGCCTCGTTAATTGCCACGTTAACTTCATTAACATGGTAGTTAACGTGGAGATAAAAAAAGGACTCCAACGTTAGTGGTAATTGCAATCACCACTAACGCTCCAAGATGTGGCAATGAACCACGTTTAGAGCCACGTTAACTAAGTTAACGTGGACTCTAACGTGGAAGAGAGGAACAATGCCAACGTTAGTGACACTTACCTTTGTCACTAACGTTGGATCAAGCTTGCATTGCCCACGTTAGTGGTCACGTTAAGACCACTAACGTGAAAGTTAACGTGGAGTAAAATTGATGAGCCAACCTTAGTGACACTCACCTTTGTCACTAACTTTAGGATAGCATTCATAACCACGTTAAGAGCCATGTTAACTTAGTTAACGTGAGCTCTAACGTGAAGACTAGGGGCACAAGACAACGTTATTGGGAAAGGTGAGTCCCAATAACGCTTGCGAAGATAAGACATAACCACGTTAAGAGCCACGTTAACTTAGTTAACGTGAGCTCTAACGTGGGGGCTAGGGGCACAATGCAACGTTATTGGGAAAGGTGAGTCCCAATAATGCTTGCGAAGGTTTGTAAGGCAACGTTAGTGGTCACGTTAGTACCGCTAACGTTGGAGTTAACGTGGGCCATGTGGTGGGAACGTTAGTGAGAAAAGTGAGTGCCACTAACGTTCTCGAACCCATAATGTCACTCAGTGTTAATGCCACTAACGCTCCAAGCCAAAGTCCATGCTTACATCACTTTCTCTCTACAACTAAAGCTGAGCCCACTGAAGATTCCCAACTGCTTCAACTTAAGATCAAAGGCCCATATCCAAGACTTGCAGAATTGACTAGAAGACCAAGAAGAGTAGTATATAAGGGTAGTTTTAAACTAGAAAGGAGATTGGCACATTGGAGAAAACTACACTCTGTATATTTTACTTTTCTGCAACTTCTAGAGTTAGAATGTATCTTTCTTCTTCTTCATTTCCATTTTCCAGAGCTATGAACAACTAAACCCCTTTCATTGGGTTAGGGAGCTCTGTTGTAATTTGATGGATCAATCATAGTTTTCATTAATCTTCTTCTTTCTTTTCTCTTGATTTTACTAAAAAGCTTTCGATCTTCAGCTAATTGGATTGTTATCTTGGGAAAGAAACTCTCCATAATTGGATCTCCTCTGAGCCTTGGAAAAAGGGATGAGGAGATCATGCTAGAAATTCTTTCTCATGTTGGAACAAATTAGGGTTTGTATGGGTATTGTGACATTTAACCTTACCAACACTTTGAGTTGGAAATACATGTGGTATAATCAGTGACCAAACTTCATCTCTTCCCATGAGCAATTAAATCAAGGAATTGGAAAATTGTTCAAGTTTAGAGAGATTGGATTGCCAAGGAATTGGGATTCAATCACTTAAGATTTCCAAGGAGAACAATGAATGCATTGATTGAGGAAGAGATCAAAATGAACTTGATCCGGAGAATAGAATACCTCCTGAACCCAATGAACTCCCGATTTCTGATCTTACCAATTCTCTTTATTTTCTGTTATTTACTTTCATGCTAATCATCTCCATTTCTCATTTAAGATTCTGCACTTTATTTTCTGTCATTTATTTTCCCGCCATTTAATTTTCTACAATTCACCATCCACTTTCTGCTTAGCTCAACTAGAGCATTCTTCCAATTAAAATTGCTTGACCAATCAATCCCTGTGGGATTTGTCCTCACTCTATTGTAAGTTTTTACTTGACGACAATTCGGTATACTTGCCGTGGGAGATTTGTTGAGAGACAAATTCCCATGCATCAATGCGTTGCAGTGACGAAAAACCAGCATGGCAGATTTCTCCCCCAGCAATTTCTAGGCTATTTTTGACCCAGTTCTCGGCCCAGAAAACACATATTAGAGGCTATAAAGTGGGGGAATCCATTCATTCATAAGCATAGGCTGATAATTCACAATTTTTAGGTTTTAGATGTAGTTTCTAGAGAGAGAGAGGCTCTCTCCTCTCTCTTAGGATTTAAGATTAGGATTCCTCTTAAAGGTTAGGTTTACTTCTTCTTCATTCCAGGTTCAATGTTCCTTTACTTTAATTTCTCTTCTACTTTTATTTATTCTATTATTTTAGTTTGTTAATATTGGTTTATGAACTCCATGTTAGGATTTGAGTTTCTATTTAATATAATTTGAGGTATTTTAGATTTATGATTGCTTTCTTTTATTTATATAAATAATTTAGATTTTTCCCCTTTTGGCTTTGGTTGAGTAATTGGTGACACTCGAGTTATCAGACTCCTTTGTGATTGATAATTGGAATTTGCTTATTGGTTTGGATCCCTCTAACGCTAGTCTTTCTATAGGAGTTGACTAGGATTTGAGGAATCAAACTGATTAGTCCACCTAACTTTCCTTTATTTGGTAAAGGTTAACTAAGTGGAAACAATAAACAATTCCTATCGCCAGTGATAAGGATAACTAGGACAGAATTTTCAGTTCTCATACCTTGCCAAGAGTTTTATTAGTTATCCAAATTAATTTCTTGCAATTTACTTTTCCTGTTCCCTATTTCAAAAACCCAAAAATATACCTTTTTCCATAACCAATAATAAATCATACTTCCCTGCAATTCCTTGAGAGACGACCTGAGGTTTAAATACTTCGATTATAAATTTTATTGGGTTTGCTTTAGTGACAACCAAGTTTCTGTACAAAAGGATTTTCTGTTGGTTTAGAAACTATACTTACAATGTGACAATTTTTATGAAATTCTTTACCGGCAAAAGTCTTCTCGTCAGTGTGCAAAATTTACACTCGTACAACTGAACCGGCAAGTGCACCGAGTTGTCCAAGTAATATCTTAGGTGAGTGCGGGTCGAATCCCACGAGGATTGTCAGATTTAGCAATATGTGGTTATCCTACAGATCTTTGTCAGGCGAATAGAAGGATAGTAGTTGTTTGTTGTAGGTGCATAAACAAGCAAGAACAATCGAATGTATAGACAGTAATTAGCAGTGGTTAAGGCTTCAGAGATACTTCTTCTTCTGAATTAATACATCATACTCTCTACTTCAACGATGAATAATCCATTCAATGGCAAGGCTGTAAGTGATTAAGCCATGGGTCATGGTCATTAATCTGCTCAGGTCCAGACAAAACATCCGAATGGACAAGATCAATCTGGGAGAGGGTGAAGCACACGCAAGGCAATCCCATTGGTGATTCTATTCAAAACGCCGTAGACAAGGTCGAATCTTCAGAATCAGAGACTACTGCTCTTATGGTTCTAGCCCTTAGAGCCATAGAAACCTCAATTGCCCCAAACTAACGGGGTTATATATCACATTCCCAATTAATCCAGATAATTCTGTTGGAACCCATGATGCATCCTTAAGCTGTAGCTCAATACTATCCGGGTCAAGACTTGTAAGAACTCATGTAAAATTGAGATTCATAAGGATGAAGAACGACAATGCATCATAGAATAGAATCACACATTAATTGAAATAGAGAAGTACTTGTATTAATTCATAGGAATCAGAGAAATGTTCGAAAGTCGAATGTAAAGATAAAAAGCTGAAAAAGATCTAAAAGTCCTCCAAACAAGGGTGATTTTTCTTCTATATATACTAAAATAATAATTAAGAATTACAAAAATAAAGTAAACTAAGTAAATTGATGTGAAAATCCACTTATGGGCCAACTTGGTGAGTGTTTGGGATGAGCTTGGCTTCTGACTTGAGGGAGTGGGCATCCAACGCCCTATAGGGGGTAGATAAGCTGCTTTCTTGCTCCCTTTGTTGTGTTGAACGCCAGTTTGGGCGTTCAACTTGGGAGGTTGCTTCCTTTGGGGCGTTGAATGCCAGAAAGGGGGTAGTTTAGGCGTTCAACGCCCAATTTGGGCAGTCTAATCTGAAGAAAAGTATAAACCATTATATATTGCTTGAACTTTGGAAGTTAGCTTTCCAATGCCATTAAGAAAGCATCATTAAGATCTCTGTACCTGCAGAATAATGCTCGTTTGAATGCACAGAGGTCTGATTCTGACAGCATCTGCTATGCTTTCCTTGCCTCTGGTATGTATGCACCCCACACTCTCGTACAACTGTACCGGCAAGTGCACTGGGTCGTCCAAGTAATACCTGAGCAAGTCAGGGTCGATCCCACGAGGATTGTGGTTTGAAGCAAGCTATGGTAATCTTGCAACTCTTAGTCTGGTAGATCAGAAGGTTGTCGATTTTATTTTATATATGAAGTTTGTATTAGGATTAAAAGCAGTAATAGGAATAAAGCAAAAGGGGGTAGAAAATACTAATAGGAATAGGGTTAAGGATTGGAGTTTCTTTGTCTTTTTGAATTAATTCTGGTACTACTGTCTTCTTTGCTTGTGGGTGATTTCTTCAATGGCAGGCTGTATATGATTGTCTGGTTTGAATAGCTGCCAATACTCCTCCAGATCTGAACCCCAGATTTAGTGTGGATCCAATTCTTATTGAAAGTGAAGCTCATACAGTCCATTCTCCTTAATGATCCTACTTAAAATGCCACAGATAAGGTTGGATCTTCCGGATCAGAGAATGTTGCACCTTGGGTTCTAGCCTTTACCACAGAGACTCTAATCTCCTCGTAAATTGGCTGAACTGATGTCTCGAGACGTCCCCAACGATGTCTTGGATTAGCCATCTGAGAGGCGTATATTCAAGCAGGTGGTTCGTCATTGTCCGATGAAAGACGCACTCTGAATTCACGTAGAATGTGATAACCTTATTCCAGTTCAATGCATTCATATTGATGAAGAATGAATATACATCTTAGAATTAATCAAACACGGATCGAAGAGAAACAATAATACTTTTATTAATTCATAGGACTTAACAGGGCTCCTCCCCTCAACCTAAGAGGTTTAGAAACTCATACTGAAGTAAAATACAATGGTAAACGTGTATGATATGCGAAGATTATGATTCCCAGGTTTGAATAACATAAATTTAATCCTTAAATACTAAATAAATGACTAGTAAGGGTAAAATAATCTATTTAGTGCTAAAATCCACTTTTGGGGCCCACTTGGTGAGTATTTGGGCTGGGCTTTGATGAGATCCACGTGCTATGAGGTCCCTTGGGTGTGGAACACCAGCTAGGGTATTCTCATTGGGCATTTGGACGCCGGTCTCTTTTTTTGGGCGCTGGACACTTGGATTGGGGCAGTAGGATGGCGTTGGATGCCAGTTTTGGGCCTTCTAATCCGAAGCAAAGTATAAACTATTATATATTTCAGAAACGCTCTGGAAGTCAGCTTTCCATAGCCATTGAGAGTACTCCATTTGGACTTCTGTAGCTCCAAAAAAGCTCTTCTAAATGCAGGTAGGTCAGATCCGGACAACATCTGCAGTGCTTTCTCTGTCTCTGAATCAGACATCTGCTCCAGCTCCTCAATTTCAGCTTGAAAATACCTGATATTGTACAAAAACACAAAATTTCATAGTAAAATCCAAAAATTTGAATTTAACACTAAAACGTATAAAAACTTAATAAAAACTAAACAAAAACTACTAAAAATTATACGAAGATGATGCCAAAAAGCATATAAATTATCCGCTCATCACAACACCATACTTAAACTGTTGCTTATCCCCAAGCAACTAAAAACACAGTAGGATAAAAAGAAAATTAAGATACAATAAATTTCTAAGTTTCAAATGAAGCTTAGCTACAATTAGATGAGCGGGACTTAGTAGCTTTTTGCTTCTGAATAGTTTTGTCATCTCACTATCCACTGAAACTCAAAGATGTTGGTATCCTTAGGAACTTAGAATCCCGATGATATTATTGATTCTCCTAGTTAAGTTGTTTTTTAATCTTGAACATAACTTTTAGAGTCTTAGCCATGACCCTAAGCATTCTGTTTTCCAGTATTACCACCGGATACATTCATGCCACAGACACTTTAACTGGGTGAACCTTTTCAAATTGTGATTCAACTTTGCTAGAATCCCCAGATAGAGGTGTCCAGGGTTCTTAAGCACACTCTTTTTGTTTTGGACCACGACTTTAACCACTTAGTCTCAAGCTTTTCACTTGACACCTTCACGCCACAAGCACATGGTTAGAGACAGCTTGTTTAGGCCGCTTAGGCTAGGATTTTATTCCTTTGGGCCCTCCTAACCACTGATGCTCAAAGCCTTGGGCCCTTTTACCCTTGCATTTTGGTTAAAAGGGTTATTGGATTTTTGCTCTTGCCTTTTTGTTTAAAGAGCTTTTGGCTTTTTCTGCTTGCTTTGTCTTTTATTTTTCACCATTTTTTTTGCATGCAAGCTTTTTTTTCTTTTTCTTTTTGTTGCTTTTTCTTGCTTCAAGAATCAAATTTTTTGGATTTTTTAGATTGCCAATAATATTTCACTATCATCATCATTCTTTCAAGAGCCAACATTCATAAATTTTAACTTCAAATATGCACTGATTATTCATGCATTCAGAAAACAAAAGCATATGACACCACAACAAAATAATTAAACTAGTCTTATTATAAAACTTGAAATTCATGCATCTCTCAATTCTTTTTAATAAAAATTTTCTTTTAAGCAAGATGAGAGATATATGGAACATTTTACATCTTTAAGACATCAAATGCAAATGATCATGCAATTAGAACAAGAGAACAGATTAATAATAGGAAAGGAGTAAAAGAGAACGAGTCCACCTCTAATTATGGCGGCTAGTGCTCCTCCTTGAGGATCCAATGTGATGCTTGATCTCTTCTATGTTACTCCTTTGCCTTTGCTGCTCTTCGCTCAAAGCCCGTTGGTCTTCCCTTATGGCTCTTTGATGTTCTCTTATTTCATTGACGGTGGTAGCATTCTTTTGATGCTCCATCCTCAATTGCTCCATGTTGGTGCTCAATTCTCCAAGAGAAGTTTGCCATTGATCCCAATAGCTTTGGAAAGGAAAATACATCCCTTGAAGCATCTCAGGGATCTCATGCTGATGTGGATGCCCAGGCTCTTGTGCATGCTTTCTAATGGTGTGTAGAAACTCCACCGTTGAAAATACATAAGAACAAGGTTTAGGCATGGCTGAATGGCCAGCCCCCAAACATGATCAATAGTCTCCCAAAATGATCTAAGGAAAGCTTAAATATGTCTAATACAATAGTAAAAAGTTCTATTTATACTAAACTAGTTAATAGGGTGTACAGAAATAAGTCTAAGTGCAGAAATCCACTTTTGGGGCCCACTTTGGTGTGTGATTGGGTTGAGCTTAAGCTTTACACGTGCAGAGACTTTTCTTGGGGTTAAACTCCAAGTTGCAATGTGTTTTTGGCATTTAACTCTGGTTTGTGACGTGTTTCTAGCGTTTTACTCCAGAATGCAGCATAGAACTGGCGTTGAATGCCAGTTTACATCGTCTAAACTCGAATAAAGTATGAACTATTATATATTGCTGGAAAGCCCTGGATGTCTACCTTCCAACGCAGTTTAGAGCGCGCTATTTGAAGTTCTGTAGCTCCAGAAAATCCATTTCGAGTGCAGGGAGGTCAGAATCCAACAACTTCAGCAATCCTTTGTTAGCCTCCTATCAGATTTTTGCTTAGGTCCCTCAATTTCAGCCTGAAAATACCTAGTAAAGTCCAGAAATGTGAATTTTGCATAAAAACTAATAAAAACATCCCTAAAAGTAGCTAGATCCTACTAAAAACTACCTAAAAAAATGCCAAAAAGCGTATAAATTCAAGGAGATACACAGATTACGTATAAACACAATTAAGTAGGGAAAAGATCTATTCAAAACTTTTCCAATTCAAAATAAGCTCAGATTATGTCAAGGAGATACACATATTACGTAGAGAAATTCAAGGTAAGGAATTATAATGCCGAGAATTTAGAAGATAATCAAGAATATAGTAAGTTAAAGGTATACATTAGACATGAAGCAAAAGAATCAATTTACAAAGTTAGCTTAGTTCGAATCATAATTTTCAAGGTTCAAATCGCTCAAGATTTAAGGATCATGTATCATGCCAAAAAAAGTTCAAGATCAGATCAATGAGCATAGGATTCCTGAAGAAGAGTATAATCAATGGTAAAGATAGATATTTTTAAAAGACTAAAGCAAATTCTTAAGAATACAATCTAACAAGGTTATGGACGAATAATGAAATACGGTCGGAGAATGATCAATCATGGTTCAAGAAAGGAATCCGAGTCAAGGAACTTCAATGAGGATAGTAAAAAAAGAAACAATATGCCAACCTAAGCGACGTAAACAAGAATCATAAATCGAAACCAAGCACGAAAAACAAACTCAAGCATCCGCGAACCACGTGACTCGCATTACCCATTACTTATCAATTCCTTTTCGCCTATAATAACCTATTAACTTTCCCGTTCACATGAGCCATCAACATTAAGTTGGCCAGACTTAACATCAACAGATATGCAACGGTAAGCTAACAATGTTAATTAATAGGCAGTCATGTGCATAAAATTCTAATTCTTGTTACTTGGACAAGACCTACAACATGACAGACACTCAAAGAATGCAATGAAGCATAGTCAGTCCATTTTCAAGGCTCTAATCAGGATGAACTGCTCTAACACCATAATGTAACACCCTTACTTTTAAGACCTCATGATCGTACTAAAAGTTCAGGTGTTACTTACCTTTAATCCTTTATTTTGATACTATATTTATTTAATATTGAGCCTTCGTAAATATGAACCCAATTTTTAATTATGAAAGCGAGAAGCCTTTACTTTAAAAATCACACAGACACATATTATATTCAAGTAATAACAACTACATAAACTTATCCAAAACTTCATATATACAAGTCCTGCCCCTCTAAATTCTCAAAATGACAAATGATGAGGGGTAAAATAAAATCTAAAACTAAATCATAAAACAGAAAAGGAAAACACATATACATATACATACACACACACACACACACATATATATATATATATATATACAAAGCTCCGTAGTTTGAATCACGACTTCGTGCCAAACCTTCTTGAACCTGTTACTGGAAAAGAAATTCTGTAGGGGTGAGAACATTATCCTCGAAAGGGTTCTCAGTAGAGGGTTTCCTAGACTGTATGAATCACCAACCTGTTCCAAGTATAGGTTCATTAAGTCTATGCTGAAGCAACTTGATTTTTCATACTTTACTAATAACTCAATCAGAAACCAATCACAGCTTTCAACGTATCACATAATCAATCAACACAATCATCATCTCATCACGAATAATCTCAAAAGTACCACATCAGAACAAACACAGGCAAAACAGACAAGGAAAGCACAGGTATAGATAGTAGTTACAGCAAATAGCTCAGATAGCAGTTAATAACAGTTTAGCAATTAGGCAAACCAAAACAAATTCAAACTCAAGCGAAACATACAAATGTATATGATGCATGCCTGTCCTATGGCTAATGAGCTCATCTGTCGGTTATACAGCCAACCCGACATGTCCTGGTAGCTAACCATTGGACAATCCCCCGACGCACATCCCTATGAGTCTATGCATAGCTTTTTCTATATATATATATATATATATATATATATATATACAAGTGCCCGGTCACCCTTACGTCGTAGGGTCAACAGAGTATCGAGTCTCAACCTGGAACACGTGGTGGCAAGCCACGGTACTTTACCCAGGAAAACTCGTATATTAGATAATTCAAATATATAAGCCATATGAATATTTAAATTATAATTCATTAATATAAATATCCACATCATTCTCAATCATGTCTCATTCATCCACATACCTCAATCATACTCAATCATTATCCTTCATTATCACACCTCTCATTCCATTCATCAATAATTCCAAACCAGACATAGTTTCTTTCTTAACAAATCACGCTCAAAATATAATCCTTTTCTTAGTACATTGAAACTCAAGAATAATCTTTTCTTAATAAGTCATATACAAAACATAAAACTTTTTCTTAATAAGTCAAAATCATATACGTAATTACTTTCTCAACAATCGAACTCAAACGTAATTCTTTTCGAAATAATTTGAAATCAAATAATATGATTCTTAAATCCAATTTTCTTTTTAAAGAATGCTTCAAACAAATACTCAGAGTTTTATAAAAATTTCAGCAGCATCTCCTTTAAAATTTGTACTTTGCCACCCTTCTCGGGTCCCATCCAAACTATTTCTCAAACTCTTTTCAACCGTTTCCAATAAATTACACTAAATTAAATACCAAAAATCATTTCCAAATCTCAGAATCTTATCCAATAATTCAATAGAATCCATTTACAATATCGGCTCATTTTCAATATCAAATTAACTTTAAACCCATAAATCACTTTTCATAGTATTTTATCAAACCAACTTTCCAACACAATATTCAGAAGCAGCCAGAATCCAATCATCTTCATAATAATCTTAAACCAAATTAAAATCCGGCTAAACATCTTCAATCAATCAATAAACCATTCAAACAAGCATTTACATCCATTCAAAGAAACTGAGTTCAATCCATAAGACTTACAAAACCACAAAATATACTTTTCGCATTATTATCGATTTATAACAATTCTCAGAAATAAAATGAGTTTAAGGAAAGCACCCCTACCTTGATTAACCAAACTCAGGATTCAAACGCGATAAATCCATGTATTCCGAATTAACAGCAACAGCGATAATGGCATTAGAATCCAGCAGTAGCAACAGCAGCAACATCAACACTGAACAACAACAGTTTATTCTGCATTAATTAAAAGTAACATGAAATGGCTATTAGGTGAAACTAAAACAAATTATCATGGTGAACGAAGCAAAACAAATTTAGTCTCACCATGAAGAACAGCAAACCCCAGTAGAACAGGGGCGGGGCAGAATAGAGAATGGATCCGAGTAGAATGGGGCAGAAATTGAAGCATGATTTCAGTAGTAGAAAGACGGCTCCACTCAACTTCTGCGCATTATCCTTGAGCTCCACGATAACACCCTTAATCAATGGCAATGAGGCTTCGATGATGGTGGCTAGGCAGGACACAATGGCAGCAAGCTCGCTTCAACGGCTCTTTCTTCCATGTCTCCTTCTCTCTCGTTCGCTTCAACGATGGCAACGAAGATCCTTCCAGCGGCGGCGTGCAGTTCTGACAGCAACAAAGGCGCGGATGGCGGCGACGGGCTTCATCACTGATAGCGGAAGGGACTGGCGCGAGGATGGTGGTGCTGCGATGGTTGCGACAGTCCCAGGCTCATGACTCTCGCCGTCCACGTCGCTCTCTCACGCTCGTGAACTCTCCGCGACTTAGGTCCACGACGGTGACTCGACGACCACAATGACGTGATGGCGGTGGCGACTCGGCAGGACGCGATCCCCTCCTTCCCAATCTCTCTCTTCTTCCCTGTCACTCTCTTCCTCTCTGATCCCAAGCGCTCTCTCTTCTCCCTTTCCTCTGTTTTCCCTTCCCCTTTCAATTTTATTTCTTTCTTCCATAGGTTGGTTAAGGAAAATAAAATGGATGGCGGCTAGGGTTAGATAAGTGGGGTTAGGGTTTAATTTGGTTAAAGTTAGGCATTGAATTTAATTTTGGAATTAAGGTTTAATTTGGGACAAAAGTGAAATTAGAAATTTTGGGTAAATTGGGGTTTTTGGATTAATCTGAAACTAATTAAATATCTAAAATTATTCAAAAATATTATTTATTGTATCAAAATATTAATTGATTTGAAATCAAATACTCTAATTGAAATTATAAGATAACATAATTAATTTTCTTTATTTACAAAAATATTAGTATTAAATTTTGAAATCTCAATTATTTAAACCGAATCGTATAAAATTCTTGTTATTTTATATTTGCTAAATTTTATAATTTAAATATAGAAAATAATTCGATAATTATAAAATCAGATAAAATCTTAAATTATTTTAAACTCAATTAATCAAAATTTGTTTTAATTATCTTTAATAAAATAATTTCAGTGATTAAAATGCTTAATGATAAATGAATCAAAATTAGCTCTAAATAAGATCTTCTAAAATTTCTAGGTCTTACACGCATCACTCGCATAAACGATAACTATAAGAGAAGAATTTCAAAGATACATATAGCAAGGCTTCCGACTCTGCTCGTGAAGCTAGAACCGGCCAAAGCATACGTACATATACAGTCATAAATCCAAAAGAAAACAAAAATAGAAAAATGACAACCTATTTTCCCGAGTCAATCCTAGAACGCCGACACTCAGATTATAATTCTTAAAGAACTAAAACAGAAACGGTAAGCAGGGGTAGACATCTAAAGTTCTTAAGGTTCTAACTCAATCCTAGCTTAATCTCTCAAATTACAATCCACTTACTGTCTTACTTGATTCTAAACCTTACCACTGACTTAACCAGTTACGACCTATGACCCCAATCAAACCAGTTCGGCTTCTGGCCTCTGGCCCATTTTAAATCAATTCAACATTTTCACCCATCCACCACCAAGGTACTCAACAGAAAGACAATCACGAACCCAAGCAAATACAAGGTAAACACATTTAAAGAACAATTACAGCAAGTATCACATTTATCAGTTAAAGAGAATTTATCAGGTGGGCAAACCAAAACAATTATGCACACCTAAACAAAGCAAACAAATGCAACATGATGCATGCCTGTCCTACTGGTCGTTGATATCAACTATCGGTTATGTAGCCATACCCACATGTTCTCAAGCTCAAAAATACACCATGGGGAGAATGCCCAAGCTGACATAGGGAAGAGAAGGACCCAAGCTCAATAATATCCATGGGATAAATCCCAAGTTGACAAGGGGATAAGAGACAACACCCCAAGCTGACATGGGAAAAACAATACCCCAAGCTAACATGGGAAAAACAATATCCTAGGCTGACATGGGGAAAACAATACCCCAAACTCAATAATGTTCAATCTTTAGCTTACATATGCAACTTGGCATACTCGCGACACTACTGCACTTTCTCAATAAATACCACAGGAAAAATCCCGGCTAACATGGAGAAGACAATGCCCCAAGCTCAAGTTATTCAGTCGTTTCTTACAATTTATCATTCTCAATCTCACAGTGATTTATATCTCATCTCATCATTTTCAATTATTTAACATCATTATCAATGTCACTTTACTCTCTTAATTACCTCATATACCATTTTCATCATCTTTATCGAGCAAATACCATCCAACCTCTCACATACTCATTTGATATCCATCATAAGTTTTACTAAGCATTAAACACATTCGTGCATTCCAACCTACCATATAGTCATCTAGCCTATGTTTTCACAGAATATTAAATATTAAAGACAAGAAAACTAAATCATACTTTGGCTGATTTCCATGCAATTTCTAAGACAACTCACCAATGCCTTTTGCCCCCAAACACAGCCTAAGGATCAAGAACTCACCGAAGCACAAGTACTCAACCTCCACCAAGATTCCAATGTCCACAATTTCAATCCCTAATTACATATACACAACCTAATACATATATACATCACATATGAATCCAAATTCAATACCCAATACATAAATTCAACAAATTAACTAGGGTTCAGGATCCTTACCATACCCACAGACCAAACCCAACAGGTTCTGCAAGCTAGATTGAACCTAAAGTACCAAAACCCACAAAATCTCAACACCACTTTTATAATTTTTGAAAATTATAGGGATTGATATGCTGAGATGAGAAATAAAACTTACCTATGAAATTGTTCCGGTAGAATTGTAGAGCTCGATGCGGTGGTCGCGTGATCGCAAATGGTGCGGCGATTAGAGCTCGGAGTGAGAAGATATGGAGGTTGGAAGGGGAGGTTAGGGATTGAGTTATTCTTCGCTTCTCCAAAGCTGTTTGCAGCGTGGATGAAGGGAAGGAGGAAGGGGAAGCTGTGTTATTTACGTGTGTGGGCTGATTGGGTTGGGCCTTAGGCCTATTTTGGGCTCGATTCGGCCCAATCTTGGGCCAAATTTTTTGAAATTAGTATCAAAATTCTTATTTTAATTAGCTTTATTTTATTAAACTATAAAATTAATATTTCTAACCTCTCTAATTAATTATTAATTTATCGACTAATTACTCATTAATTTCTTGGGTTTTACATCCTACCCCCCTAACAGAAATTTTGCCTTCGAAAATTCCGGTTACTAACAAAAATGGTCTAAAACTTTCTCCTTAGCCTCAATTCCTAGTTTGATCCCAAGTTTGATATTAGTATTTACTCTCCATCTTCATATATGCTCCCTCAGATTCAACCAACCTCTTACCATTCATTTTACCATTCTCCCAACGTTAATTCAAACACTAATTCACATTCTCCAGTCTCAAGTATAGAATCATAAACTTAATCAAATTCAAGCCTAACATATACTCGTTTGTTTCACTCTTATCTTCGTCTAAATCTCTCTCAATGATTACAAATTTTCTTACCCTTCAAGAGTTCCATCTAATTCAAGTTAATCTCTAATCATACTCAACTATCTCAAATACTAATCAATTTTTCAATCCCTTAATCAGAGTCAATTCCACGATAACCTAAACCACACACTCACACTTTCCATTTCTGACTTTACGACAGCCCTTGAAATCATTCCTTATCCCAAGTCTCCATTCTCTCGTCTCTACAATTCTAAAGCCACCAAATTCACTGCGCTTCCATAGCGTTACTCTGATTATAAGCTACTAAGATCTTAATCATGCTCCTACTTTGCCAGAATACTCCTTGAATCCCCTCATCTCTCTAACCAGCACTATCGACCATTACTCCAGTTGCAAGAGTTCTATTCCTTCAGTTTCTTTCATCACCAGGTCCATCACCGCCTCTATTATTATTCCAAGCTTGTTGTCTCATCACGTCAGCAATTATCTATGCAGCCGCCCTATCGTCTATTGTAGCACCTCACTCGCGCCCACGAGATACCATTTGGGTCTTGTCCACACCGAACAATTGATTTTAAGGTGATCAGTATTAATATCTAAAGTCTAGTGCTTCGAATATCCCAACTAATGCTCATGAACATTTATGCTATATATGTCAAGCAGACATCCGAAATAGCATATGCACATAGCCAGAGTATGCTCAGAAGCATAGTAAGTCCATTCCCCTGACTCTACAGGAACGAACTGCTCTGATACCATAATATAACACCCTACCACATAGAGTCTTATGCTTAAGTCATAAAGCTGAGGTGCCAAGGTATTACAACGTCTAAAAGTATATATATATATATATATATATATATATATATATGTGTAATAATAGTTGAAAGAAATTTTAACTAGAAGCCTGTGAAGAAGAGCTAAGCAAAGCGTTAAACAGAAAGTCGCATCACTTGTGTAAATGATAACTATGAGAGAAGAATCCCAAAGATACATATAGCAAGGCTTCCGACTCGGCTCGCGAAGTTAGAACCAGCTAAAGCATATGTACATATACAGTTGATGAAATTTATTTTGGTTGGAGATAAGAATCTCTCCCAAAATAACACCAATCTAACCGGCAAGTGCACCGGGTCGCATCAAGTAATAAAAACTCACGGGAGTGAGGTCGATCCCACAGGGATTGAAGGATTGAGCAATTTTAGTTTAGTGGTTGAATTAGTCAAGCGAATCAAGATTTGGTTGATTGATTGATGAATTGCAGAATTTAAATTGCATTGAAAGTAAAGGGAATGGGAAACTAGCATGAATTTAAAGAGAACAGAGATTAAAGTGCTGAATCTTAAGAAACAAGAAATTAAATGGCAGAAACTTAGAGTGCAAGAAATGTAAATTGCAAAATCTTAAACTGTAAGAATTGTAAATGGCTTGAAATGTAAAGGGGATTGGGACTTGGAATTGCAGGTATTAAACAAAGAAAGGTTAAATTGCATCAATCAGAAGAGTAAATGGGAATTGGGATTGAATTAAATTCAAACAGACAAGTAAATTGAACAATTAGTGCAAGAAACAGAAAATTGAAATGGTAAATTTAGATCTCAGGTCCCAGAGACTAGAAAACCGAGTCTAGATCTCAATGCCTTCCTAGATCCAACAAGAACAATGGCAAAGGAATTTTAAATTGCAAAGAGAATAGATGAAGAAGCAATTAACCGAACTGAAAATTAAATTGCAGTGAAAATCAAAAGAGAGATCTAAGGTGAGATTGAAACAAAATTCCTTCAATTCTCCAACCCAAGATCCAAGACAAGTGTAATTGAAATTGAAAGCAATTAAACTAAGGAAATAAAAATCACTCAGGCTCCCAAAACAGAAAAGAAAACTCTCTAAAAACTCTAAAAAAAGGAAGCCCCCTGACTAACTTGAATCTTAGCCTATTTATACACTTTCTTCAATTGATCTTCAAGCCTTGAGTTGGGCCTTTGCTCTTGATGGAATTGGGTTGAAAGAGGCCTTGGTTGATTGCTCTTGAAGTTTGGAGAGAAACCCAAGTGAACCAATTGAACCGGATTTGGGTTTTGCAAAGTTGGATTCAAAGTTAGCCTCAAAGTTAGGGGTCTAACTTTGAGGCCAACTTTTCATATCAGCAAACATCACTTCCTGCCACTCACGTTGGTGCCAACGTTAGGGGGCTAACTTTGACCCTAACGTTGGCCTTGCTTTGTATGCTTGTGGCGCCAACGTTAGCCTCCAAGTTAGGGGGCTAACGTTGGCGCAAACGTTGGCAGCCCTGGAGGAGAGTTCTCATGCCAACGTTAGCCTCCAAGTTAGGGGGCTAACGTTGGCACAAACGTTGGCACACCCTGGGAGCAAATCTTCATGCCAACGTTAGCCTCCAAGTTAGGGGGCTAACGTTGGCGCAAACGTTGGCTAGCCCTGGGAGTGATTTTCAACTTCCAACGTTAGCCTCCAAGTTAGGGGGCTAACGTTGAGGCTAACTTCAAGTCCAAAAGTTTGTGCCAACGTTTGAGGGCTAACTTCAACTCCAACTTCATTCTTCCTGGTTCAATTTCACTTGTTTCATTGTCTTCTCTTAGCTTCTAGCCATTCCTTCTCACTTCAATCCTTTTCCAAGCTTTCTTCACCTATCATAAATCAACCAAACACATCAAAGCTATGCTTGAAATCATGAGATGATCATTCTATCCTAATATGCACCAATTATGGCATCAAACCTCATGAAATTGCATTAATTTATCTATGGTTGATTCAATCAAAGGAAGCATGAAAATCTACCTAAATTAGCTTGCTTAAGCCTCCAGAAAGTGCATAATTTAATCAAAAACAAAAGAAAAAGGCTAGTGAAACTAGGCTAAGATGACTTGTCATCACAACACCAAACTTAAAGCTTGCTTGTCCCCAAGCAAGAAATGAACTATGCTCAAAGGTTCTTTCAATTAAGATGGGTTGAAGAACACTTGTAAAATACAGTGAGAGAAGTGATTAAGTAACAGTGGGGTAAACTCTAAATTATATGCTCAAGCAAGGGTTTCAGTGCTCATTAGTCCTTACATATTGGGAGTCGTAGGTCTTTAGGATTTTCATCCAAATGGTATCATGGAGATCTCTTTATATGTAATCACCTTGAAGCAGCTTATAGTTTCTGTGCTTTGACCTCGACTCTAAGTGTCATGTCTCAAGGCGGCTCTTTAGATAAGCTTTCAATCAATACTCCTAAACCAGTTGGTTTTAAGGTATTAGGTGTTAAAGCACCCCTCAGGATTTACTTGCTCAAGCCTCTTTCCTTGACACACTTCAACCACAAGCATTTACTAGGATAGCAACTCTTTGAGTTTTTGTTTCTTTCTTTCTTTTTCTGCCTAGTAATTGATGCTCAGAGCCTTGGGCCATGTTCTTTTTGTTTTTTGTTTTTTTTTTGTATTTTCTTTTCTTTCTTTTGCTTTGTTTGCTGCTTCTTGGATCAATAGATTTTTGAGAATCTCTTCAATACTTCTTTGAACTTCATGTCCCGCCTATGAGCTCCTATGCAAGTTTTCACAAGCATGCAACCTCAATACATGATCATACAACTAGAACCACCACTTCTCCTAATCTTTTGCTTGCCTCAAAAACTGATTTATTCCTCAATCCTTCTTTTCAAAGAACTTTCATGTGATGCATTCTTGAAAATTGAGTGCAAACAAGTTTTGAAGATAAGAATGTTGTGAATAATCAAGCATCTTGCTTATTATAAAGAAAGACTATGCTATGCAGGCAGGCAGGAATATAAACAGAAAAAAAAATTATATGATGCAGACAAACAGGGCAGATAAGGATACAATCCAACTTTCAATCACAGCAACATTTGATGTAAAATATCACTTAACAATACAACCTGTTGGAGTTCACTTGCTTTCCTTCTCATCATCATCATTGCTAGCCTTTATGTTCATATTGATGATGCTTAATCCCTCCAAAAGCTTGTATGACATTCTGCAATGATATTAAAAGTTGCTTGTTCCCCAAGCACTTAGAAACAGTGGTTAGTCTGCATGATTTATTTGTGGGCTTTTTGAACTTACTTTGGTGTGGGAACACCAAACTTAGTACCTTGCCAATGCATCAAATTAACCATGTGTGAAACTCTTTCTTTTTTTTTCTAAGGTAATAGACTAAAAACTAGAAAACAGCAAGATAATTAACTAGTTCGTCTAAATGCATGAAGCTAGCCTTATGGCAGAAAGTGAGAATGTGTTTTATGATTGGGTTTTGGTGGAACACCAAACTTAGAATCCTTCATTCTCCCTTAGATTGTTTTTGGTGTGTAACACCAAACATAGCTTCTTGCAATCTAGATGAAACTAATTAACAGTTTTATTGGATTAGAAATGAAAAGATGGTTACCTCTGGTTGGGTTGCCTCCCAACAAGCGCTCTTTTATTGTCACTAGCTTGACATCCTCTGTACTTGTTTAGCTCGGATTCTGTGCTTCCTTCTCCTTGTCCCCTTGTCCTCCTAAGTGAAACTTTGCCTGATGATGTTCATCCTGGATGAGTGATTCTTTTCCTTTAGCCATCTTCTCACTCACTTCTGTGATGCTCTTAGCTAACTGTTTCATTTGCCTCTCAATTCTTCCGAATGAGGCCTCATGGTTTTTGCTTATCATCTCTTGATGTTTCATCATTCTTTCTACTAAGATTTCCAGATTAGTGATCCTCTGAGAATCTTGTGAAATTGGTTGGTCGTGGGGTGTTAGGGGTTGGAAGGGTGTGTAGTGTGGGGGTATGTATTGATTGTTGTTGGTATGGTGAATGGTTTGCAGGTTTGGGCAATTGGGATTGTTGTAATTGAAGTCCCCTTGTTCCTGACAGTGAGATTCCTTTATTCCTAGATAAGAATGTGGCTTCCATGGTGAAAATTGTGCCTTCACTATGGTAGAATGGAGAAAGTCAATTTGTCTAGCTATTGACCCCAATTGTTGCTGAGTTTGCTGATGTAGATGTTTGCTTTGATTCATGATTGCCTTCATTCCTTCAAGATTCTTTATCTCCTCATCTGAAGTTGCATTCTGTGGAGTCTCAGGTGAGTGTTGGTTGTTGGCTCTCTTGTTCTTGAGCTCTGTAGTTCCTTGGCCAGCTGCTGTTGCTTTGAAGAGGTTATCTAAGACGTAATCCACTGCTCTCCTTGTTTCTGGGGTTAATCCTACATAGAACGCTCGGAAACCCTCTTTGTCATTTGCTTTCTTGTATTTTTCCCATGGTTTGAACAATGATTCTTCCTCTCCTTGTATGAATGGCTGAACCCCCTCTTTCATCTTGACGTTTTGTTGGGATGAGGAGAATTTGGTCAGAAATTTGGTAACCAATTCGTCCCAACTAGTAATACTGCCCTGGGGCATAGTTTCCAGCCATTGTGCAGCTTCATCCCTTAGTGAAAAGGGAAATAACGAGAGCTTCCAGGTGTCATGATTTACACCTTCGAGATTGACAACACCACAAGTTCTCAGAAAAGTGGATATATGCTGTTTAGGATCCTCCAATGGACTTCCACCATAGGAGCAATTGTTCTTGATTAGTGTAACGAGTTGTGGCTTCATGTTGTGGTGTTTTTCTTTCGAAATTTCTTCTTCAATGATAGCCTTCCCTCGTGCCTCTCTTTCTTTCTGTGACATAAATCAACAAACGGAACACACAGTGGTATTTTTGGAAATTGAGTGTAATCAGCTGAGACAAATCTTCAAACAGTTAGTGGGTTTAGTTAAAAATTAAAGAAAAAGTGCTTGATCTAAACTACCACCTCACTTAATCATTGTCAATCTAATCAATCCCCGGAAACGGCGCCAAAAACTTGATGAAATTTATTTTGGTTGGAGATAAGAATCTCTCCCAAAATAACACCAATCTAACCGGCAAGTGCACCGGGTCGCATCAAGTAATAAAAACTCACGGGAGTGAGGTCGATCCCACAGGGATTGAAGGATTGAGCAATTTTAGTTTAGTGGTTGAATTAGTCAAGCGAATTAAGATTTGGTTGATTGATTGATGAATTGCAGAATTTAAATTGCATTGAAAGTAAAGGGAATGGGAAACTAGCATGAATTTAAAGAGAACAGAGATTAAAGTGCTGAATCTTAAGAAACAAGAAATTAAATGGCAGAAACTTAGAGTGCAAGAAATGTAAATTGCAAAATCTTAAACTGCAAGAATTGTAAATGGCTTGAAATGTAAAGGGGATTGGGACTTGGAATTGCAGGTATTAAACAAAGAAAGGTTAAATTGCATCAATCAGAAGAGTAAATGGGAATTGGGATTGAATTAAATTCAAACAGACAAGTAAATTGAACAATTAGTGCAAGAAACAGGAAATTGAAATGGTAAATTTAGATCTCAGGTCCCAGAGACTAGAAAACCGAGTCTAGATCTCAATGCCTTCCTAGATCCAACAAGAACAATGGCAAAGGAATTTTAAATTGCAAAGAGAATAGATGAAGAAGCAATTAACCGAACTGAAAATTAAATTGCAGTGAAAATCAAAAGAGAGATCTAAGGTGAGATTGAAACAAAATTCCTTCAATTCTCCAACCCAAGATCCAAGACAAGTGTAATTGAAATTGAAAGCAATTAAACTAAGGAAATAAAAATCACTCAGGCTCCCAAAACAGAAAAGAAAACTCTCTAAAAACTCTAAAAAAAGGAAGCCCCCTGACTAACTTGAATCTTAGCCTATTTATACACTTTCTTCAATTGATCTTCAAGCCTTGAGTTGGGCCTTTGCTCTTGATGGAATTGGGTTGAAAGAGGCCTTGGTTGATTGCTCTTGAAGTTTGGAGAGAAACCCAAGTGAACCAATTGAACCGGATTTGGGTTTTGCAAAGTTGGATTCAAAGTTAGCCTCAAAGTTAGGGGTCTAACTTTGAGGCCAACTTTTCATATCAGCAAACATCACTTCCTGCCACTCACGTTGGTGCCAACGTTAGGGGGCTAACTTTGACCCTAACGTTGGCCTTGCTTTGTATGCTTGTGGTGCCAACGTTAGCCTCCAAGTTAGGGGGCTAACGTTGGCGCAAACGTTGGCAGCCCTGGAGGAGAGTTCTCATGCCAACGTTAGCCTCCAAGTTAGGGGGCTAACGTTGGCGCAAACGTTGGCACACCCTGGGAGCAAATCTTCATGCCAACGTTAGCCTCCAAGTTAGGGGGCTAACGTTGGCGCAAACGTTGGCTAGCCCTGGGAGTGATTTTCAACTTCCAACGTTAGCCTCCAAGTTAGGGGGCTAACGTTGAGGCTAACTTCAAGTCCAAAAGTTTGTGCCAACGTTTGAGGGCTAACTTCAACTCCAACTTCATTCTTCCTGGTTCAATTTCACTTGTTTCATTGTCTTCTCTTAGCTTCTAGCCATTCCTTCTCACTTCAATCCTTTTCCAAGCTTTCTTCACCTATCATAAATCAACCAAACACATCAAAGCTATGCTTGAAATCATGAGATGATCATTCTATCCTAATATGCACCAATTATGGCATCAAACCTCATGAAATTGCATTAATTTATCTATGGTTGATTCAATCAAAGGAAGCATGAAAATCTACCTAAATTAGCTTGCTTAAGCCTCCAGAAAGTGCATAATTTAATCAAAAACAAAAGAAAAAGGCTAGTGAAACTAGGCTAAGATGACTTGTCATCAACAGTCATAAACCCAAAAGTAAACCAAAATAGAAAACTGATAACTTGTTTCTTTGAGTCAACCTCTAAGAGGGACAAATATAGAATACAAGGTGGAGATCTTATATACATACATAAATATAAACAAAGATATGATCCCGGGTCCCAAGAGTTTTTTGCTTTATTAGCGTCTCCAGAATACAGAGTGGTGCTTCTCAACCTGCATTTGAAAAACCATAAATATAGAAAGGGATGAAAACCAGGGGTACTCAGTATGGTTAAGATGCCCACATATATAATAAATAAGATCCCGGAAAAGCTAGAGGCAATCCTAGAATGTCGACACTCAGATTATAATTCTTAAGGAACTAAAATAGTAACCGTAAGCAAGGATAGATATCTAAAGTTCTTAAGGTTCTAACTCAATCCTAACTTAATCTCTAAAATTACAATCCACTTACTGTCTCATTTGATTCTAACCCTTACCACTGACCCAACTAGTCACGGCCTATGGCCCAAATCAAACCAGTTCATCGTTTGGCCCAAATAACTCAACCCAGCCTCTTGCCCATTTCAAATCAAATTAACATTATCACCTGTCCAGCACCAAGGTATTCAACAAAAAGACAATTACAAACACAAGCAAATACAAGGTAAACACATTTATAGAATAGTTACAGCAAGTATCATAGTTATCAGTTAAATAGAATTTATCATGTAGACAAACTAAAACAATTATGCACACCCAATCAAAGCAAACAAATGCAACATGATGCATGCCCGTCCTACTGGCTGTTGATATCAACAGTCGATTACGTAGCCATCCCGACATTTTCTCAAGCTCAAAATTACACCATGGGGAGAATCCCCAAGCTGGCATGGAAAAGAGAACTCCCCCAAGCTCAATAATCCCAAGTTGACATGGGGGAGAAGAGACAACACCCCAAACTGACCTGGGGAAAATAATACCCCAAGCTGACATGGGGAAACCAATACCCCAAGCTCAATAATGTTCAATCTTTAGCTTACATATGCAACTCTGATATACTCGTGACACTACTGCACTTACTCAATAAATACCACGGGAAAAATCTCAGCTGACATGGGGAAGACAATGCCCCAAGTTCAAGTTATTCAATCGTTTCTTATAATTTATCATTCTCAATCTCATAGTGATTCATATTTCATCTCATCATGCTCAATGATTTAACATCGTTATCAATGTTACTTTATTCTCTTAATTACCTCATATACCATTTTCATCATCTTTATCGATCAAATACCATCCAACCTCTCTCATACTCATTCAACATCCATCATAAGTTTTCCTAAGCATTAAACACAATCGTGCATTCCAACCTACCCTATGGTCATCTAGCCTAAGTTTTCACAAAACATTAAATATTAATTACGAGAAACCTAAACCATACCTTGGCCGATTTCCACGTATTTTCTGAGACAACTCACCAATGCCCTTTGCCCCATACACAGCCCAAGGTTCAAGAACTCACTGAAGCACAAGTACTCAACCTCCACCAAGATTCCAATATCCACAATTTCAATCTCCAATTACATATACACAACCTAATACATATATGCAACATATATACACCCAAATTCAATACCCAATATATAAATTCAAGAAATTAAGTAGGTTTGAGAATCCTTACCGTACCCACGGACCAAACAAACCAAACCCAACAAGTTATGCAAGCTAGATTGAACCTAAAGTACCAAAACCCACAAAATCTCAACACCACTTTCATAATTTTTGAAAATCATAGGGATTGAGAGGCTGAGATGTGAAATGAGACTTACCTATAAAATTGTTCCAGTAGAATCATAGAGCTCGATGCGTTGGTCGCTCGCAAATGGTGCGGCGATCGGAGCTCGGCGTTAGAAGATATGGAGGTTGGAAGGGGAGGTTAGGGTTTGAGTTATTCTTCCCTTCTCCAAAGCTATTTGCAGCATGAATGAAGTGAAGGAGGATGGGGAAGCCGTGTTATTTAAGTGTGTGGGCTGATTGGGTTAGGCTTTGGGCCCATTTGGGCCCGGTTTGACCGATTTTGCCCATTTGATCCAATCTTAGGCCAAATTCTTTGAAATTAGTGTCAAAATTATATTTTAATTAGCTATATTTTATTAAACTATAAAAATCATATTTCTAACCTCTCTAATTAATTATTAATTTATCGGATAATTACTCATTAATTTCTCGGGTTTTACACACTATATCTGTGCAGAATGGCGTCGTGTTGTCTATTACGAAAATGACTGCCTTCGTCACTAATCAATGTCTGTGGGACACCAAATCTACTAAAGATGTATTTTTGGAAGAATTTCATAACCACTTGGGTATTATTAGTGGGTAACGTGTCTGCCTCAACCCATTTAGATACATAGTCCACTGCCACAAGGATGTATGTGGTTAAATATGAGGGTGGGAAAGAAGATCTGAACTTGTCAATAGCATAGAATACTGCAAGTAATTCCTTTTTTGTGGTGGTATAGTTCCTTTGCGCATCATTTAGAATGCGATTGGCATAATAAATGACGTGCATGAGCTTTTCATGTCTCTGCCCCAAAACTACTTCAATGGCATAATCACGGGCATCACACATTAGTTCGAATGGCAGGTCCCAATTGGGTGTAGAGATGACACATGTAGAGATAAGCTTTCCCTTTAGAGTTTCAAAAGCATGCAGGCAATCCTTGTCAAAAACAAAAGGAGTGTCAGTAACTAAGAGATTGCACAGGAGTTTCGCAATTTTGGAGAATTCTTTTATAAACCTTATATAGAAATCTGCATGTCCTAGGAAACTCTGATTGCCTTAACATTAGTAGGTGGTGGTAGTCATTCAACTACTTCCACATTAGCCTGATCGACATTTATTCTTTTATTCAAAATTTGATGACCAAGAACAATTTCTTCCGTCACCTGAAGTGGCATTTTTGCTAGTTTAAAACCGGATTTGTTTCTTATCATCGTTTCAGAACTAGTGCTAAATGGTTAAGGCAGGATTCAAAGGAATCACTGAAGATAGAGAAGTCATCTATGAGTACTTCAAGGAATTTTTTAACCATGTTTTAGAAAATGGAGAGCATGCACCTTTGGAAGGTTGCAGGTGCATTACAGAGGCCAAATGGTATTCTTTTGTAAGCAAACACTCTATATGGGCATGTGAATGCTGTTTTCTCTTGATCATGAGCATCTACTTCAATTTGATTGTAGCCTGAATAGCCATCTATGAAGCAATAGAACGCATGCCCAGCCAGTCTCTCCAACATCTGGTCTATGAATGGTAGAGGGAAATGATCCTTTCTTGTGGCATTGTTGAGTCTCCTATAATCAATACACATACGACATCCTGTAACTGTTCTCATAGGAATCAGTTCATTCTTCTCATTGTGGATCACTGTTGGTGCACGAAATTGTTATCACCAGGCATGGCTCCAAAAATTTGGTGCACAATACCATGATTCACACGTCTCTTCACAACTTCCTACAGCTGACTAGCAAGTGCACTGGGTCGTCCAAGTAATACCTTACGTGAGTAAGGGTCTATCCCACGGAGATTGTCGGCTTGTAGCAAGCTATGGTCATCTTGTAAATCTCAGTCAGGCGGATTCATATGGTTATGGAGTTTTAATAATTAAAAGATAAATAAACATAAAATAAAGATAGATATACTTATGTAATTCATTGGTGGGAATTTCAGATAAGCGTATGGAGATGCGTTATTCCTTCTGAATCCCTGCTTTCCTATTGTCTCCATTCAATCATTCATACTCTTTTCCATGGCAAGCTGTATGTTGGGGATCACCGTTGTCAATGGCTACTTCCCATCCTCTCAGTGAAAATAATCCTCTACGGTTTCTGTACGGCTAATCAACTATCGGATTTCTTGTCTCGGATGAAAAATTCTAGGCACAGCTACCGCATGGCTAATCAGCTATTGGTTCTCGATCGTATTGGAATAAGATCCAATGATCCTTTTGTGTCTGTCATTATGTCCCACAGTCGCGAGTTTGAAGCTCGTCATAGTCATCCCTTCTCAGATCTTACTCGGAATACCACAAACAAGGTTTAGACTTTCCGGATCTCAAGAATGCTGCCAAATATTTCTAGCCTATACCACGAAGATTCTAATCTCGGATTCAGATGCCCCATTATCAGAGGGGAGTTGATGTGAATCGTTGATTAGAAACCCAAGAGATATACACTCAAGCGATTGTAGATAAAACGGATGTGGTTGTCAGGTATGCGTTCATGAGTGAAAATGGTGATGAGTATCACGGATCATCACATTCATCAGGTTGAAGTGCAAGTGAATATCTTAGAATAAGAATAAGCTTGAATTGAATATAAGAACAATAGTACTTTGCATTAATACTCGAGGAACAGCAGAGCTCCACACCTTAATCTATGGTGTGCAGAAACTCCACCGTTGAAAATACATAAGTGATGAAGGTCCAGGCATGGCCGAATGGACAGCCCCCAAAACATGATCAAAGATGATCTCAGGATAATCCAAAGATGTCTAATACAATAGTAAAAGGTCCTATTTATACTAGACTAGTTACTAGGGTTTACAGAAATAAGTAAATGATGCAGAAATCCATTTTCGGGCCCACTTGGTGTGTGCTTGGGCTGAGCATTGAAGCTTTCATGTATAGAGACTTTCTTGGAGTTAAACGCCAGCTTTTATGCCAGTTTGGGCATTTAACTGCAGCTTCTATCCTGTTTCTGGCGTTTAACGCTAGAATAGGACAGGAAATTGGCATTTGAACGCCTGTTTGCGTCGTCAAAACTCGAGCAAAGTATGGAATATTATATATTGCTGGAAAGCCCAGGATGTCTACTTTCCAACGCAATTGAGAGTGCGCCAATTGGGCTTCTGTAGCTCCAGAAAATCCACTTCGAGTGCAGGAAGGTCAGAATCCAACGGCATCTGCAGTCTTTTTTAGCCTCTGAATCAGATTTTTGCTCAGGTCCCTCAATTTCAGCCAGAAAATACCTGAAATCACAAAAAAATACAAAAACTCATAGTAAAGTCCAGAAATGTGAATTTTGCTTAAAAACTAATAAAAATATACTAAAAACTAACTAAATTCTACTAAAAACTATCTAAAAATAATGCCAAAAAGCGTATAAATTATCCGCTCATCAACTGTCATCCCTCCTTTCTTTGGTATAACTTGGATAGGGCTTACCCAGGAGATATCTAAGATGGGATAAATAATCCCAGCCTCCCACAATTTTGTTACTTCTTTTTGAACTACTTCCTTGAAAGCCAGATTCAATTGCCTATGTGGTTGCACCACTGGTTTAGCATCATCTTCGAGCCTGATCTTATACATGCACCGAGTAAGGTTAATTCCCTTTAAGTCACTTATAGTCCATCCAAGAGTTGTTTTGTGTATCTTTAGCACCTGAATCAGTGCTTTTTCTTCTCGTGGCTCTAAGGCAGAGCTTATGATTACATGGTACGTGTTTCTATCTCCTAGAAATACATATTTCAAGGAAGATGGCAGCGGCTAAAGCCCGAGTTTAGAAGGGTCATCCTCCACTTTAGAAGCTTTTAATGTCTCTTACTATTCTGCTGGTGCCTCCATGTCAGGCTTGGCATCTTCAAGGATGTCATCCAGCTCCTCTTCGAGCCTTTCAATTGCTAGTACCTCTTCTACCAGGCACTCGACGACATCAATCCTCATGCATTCCTCTGGAGTGTTAGAGTGTTGCATGGACTTAATAGCATACAAGACGAATTCATCCTGATTAACTCTCAGGGTCTTCCCTGTGGCCAGAAAGGGTCTCCCTAAAATAATGGATGCAGTCGTGTGTTCTTCCATATCTAACACCACAAATTCTGTGGAAAATACAAATGGGCCAACCTTCACAAGCATGTCTTCAACCACTCTTAATGGAAACTTGATGGAACCATTAGCAAGCTAGAGGCATATGCGAGTACGCTTGACTTCATGGATCCCAATTTTCTTTATTAGTGATGAAGGCATTAATTTCATGCTTGCTCTAAAATCACATATGATTGTCCTTGTACAATCGTTTCCGAGGGTGCAGGGTATCACAAAACTCCAAGGGTCCTAAAGTTTCTCCGGTAGGGTCCTTTGGATGACTGCACTGCATTCTTCAGTGAGGAAGACTGTCTCTACCTCTCTCACTCCTTCTTATGGCTCAGTATGTCCTTCATAAACTTGACATAGGAGGGTATTTGTTCAAGGGCATCTGCAAATGGGATCTTGATCTCTAGTGTCTGTAGGTAATCTGCAAACCAGGCAAACTGCTTATCTTTTTCTGCTAGATGGAGTTTCTGATGAAATGGCATCTTGGTATTGTACTCATGTGTTCTGAGTGTCGCAGGGTGAGTGTCCATAGTGCCAGAAGAAGGATTACCATCTTGATTAGGAGTGGTGTTCCCTGAACTTGCACATGCATGGTCTCCCCTATCTGGGCATTCAATGCCACTGCTACCCCTCTTTGGGCGTTCAACAGCACTAATGGTGCCCTGGGTTGCTACTTGTTCATCTTCTATCTTTTCCTCTTCCCCCTACTTCTTACTGTGCTGAGACTAGGTGAATAGGGACCTTCCACTCCTCAATTGGATGGCTTAGTACTCTTCTCTTATCCGTTCAGACAAATGTTGTTCAGCTTGATTCAATTGTGCCTCTATATTTTTGTTGGAGGCATGGGTTTTTTGCAACACTTCTTGCAACTCAGCAACTGTTGTGTGAGGGAGTGTAGCCGTGGGATTAATGATTCAGTTCTTTCTAGAGGGTCTGATTCACTAGACAGTGTCTTGACCTCTCCTTTCATTGAAGTCTCACTAGATAAGTATAGATGCTGGTTGCTGGTGACTGTCTCAATGAGTTCTTGAGCTTCTTTGATTGTTGGTGAATGAAATTGTTACTCATGCTTAAATTGTTGTTCGAAATTGATTGTCCCTGGTGATGGCGCTAGAACCTGGTGCGTAATACCATGGTCCAAACATAACTTCACAACTTCGCACAACTAACCAGCAAGTGTACTGGGTCGTCCAAGTAATAAACCTTAGGTGAGTAAGGGTAGATCCCACAGAGATTGTTGGTATGAAGCAAGCTATGGTCATCTTGTAAATCCCAGCCAGGCGGATTCAAATATGATTGGATTAGATATTCAAAAGATAAATAAAATAAACAGGAAATAAAGATAAAGTTACTCATGTAATTCAATGGTGGGAATTTCAGATAGGTGCATGGAGGTGCTGTGTTCCTTCCGAATCTCTACTTTCTTATTACATTCATCCAAGCCTTCTTACTCCTTTCTATGGCAAGCTGTATGTAGGGCATCACAGTTGTCAATGGCTACATCCCATCCTCTCAGTGAAAATGGTCCAAATGCTCTGTCACAGCACGGCTAATCATCTGTCGGTTCTCAATCAGGTTGGAGTAGAATCCCTTGATTCTTTTGCGTCTGTTACTAACGCCCAGCCTTCAGGAGTTTGAAACTCGTCATAGTCATTCAATCCCGGAATCCTACTCGGAATACCACAGACAAGGTTAGACTTTCTGGATTCCCATGAATGCCGCCATCAATTCTAGCTTATACCACGAAGATTCTGATTAAGGAATCCAAGAGATATGCGCCTGGCCTAAGGTAGAACGGAAGTGGTTGTCAATCATATGTGTTCATAGGTGAGAATGATGATGAGTGTCACGGATCATCACATTCATCAAGTTGAAGTGCAACGAATATCTTAGAACAGGAATAAATCGAATTGGATAGAAAATAATAGTAATTGCATTGAAACTTGAGGTATAGCAGAGCTCCACACCCTTAATCTATGGTGTGTAGAAACTTGGTGGACGGAATTGTGATCCTCTTTTTCTTTGTATTTGCATGAGATTTAAATATTGGCTCTATCAAAAATACCCCAAAGAGATCATGGTGTGATGAATTGGGATCCTGGTAATGGCACGTGTGATCACAACTCCGTCCAACTTAACCAGCAAGTGTACTGGGTCATCCAAGTAATACCTTACGTGAGTAAGGGTCGATCCCACAGAGATTGTTGGTATGAAGCAAGCTATGGTCACCTTGTATTTGTCAGTTAGGCAGATTAAATTGGTTTATGATGAGTTCGAAAATTAATAATAAACAGAAAATAAAATAGGATAGAAATACTTATGTAAATTAATGGTGGGAATTTCAGATAGGCGTGTGGAGATGCTAGAATCCTCTTGAATCTCTACTTTCTTATCACATTCATCCAATCCTTCTTACTCCTTTCCATGGCAAGCTGTATGTAGGGCATCACCGTCTTCAATGGCTACTTTTTATCCTCTCGGGAAAATGGTCCTATGCGCTGTCACTGCATGGCTAATCATCTGGAGGCATCACCCTTGTTGATGGCTACATCCCATCCTCTCAGTGAAAATGGTCCAAATGCTCTGTCACAGCACGGCTAATCATCTGTCAGTTCTCAATCAGGCTGGAATAGAATCCCTTGATTCTTTTGCGTCTGTCACTAACGTCCAGCCTTCAGGAGTTTGAAGCTCATCACAGTCATTCAATACCGGAATCCTACTCGGAATACCATAGACAAGGTTAGACTTTCCGGATTCCCGGGATTCTACTCGGAATACTGATGTAGCGGAAAACGATCCGACACAAAACTCACCGGCAAGTGCACCGGGTCGCATCAAGTAATAATAACTCACGGGAGTGAGGTCGATCCCATAGGGATTGAAGGATTGAGCAAATTTGGTTTAGTGGTTGATTTAGTCAAGCAAATCAAGATTTGGTTGAGTGATTTGTGATTTGCAGAAATTAAATTGCATTGAAAGTAAAGGGAATGTGTAAATTGCATGAAATTAAAGAGGGCAAGAAATTAAAGTGCTGAATCTTAAAGAACAAGAAATTAAATGGCAGAAACTTAGAACACAAGAAATGTAAATTGCAGAATCTTAAATTGCAAGAAATGTAAATGGCTTGAATTGTAAAGGGAATTGGGAGTTGGATTTGCAGAAATTAAACAAGGAAAAGTAAATTGCAACAAACAGAGAAAATAGAAGATGACTTGGAGTTAATCGGATCTAAAACAAAAATGTAAATGAACATGAAGAGCATTAAACAGGGAATGAAAAATTAGAATTCAGATCTCAGGACCCAAGAGACTAGATAACCAAGTCTAGATCTCAATGCCTTCCTAGATCCAACAAGAACAATTGCAAAGGAAATGAAGAATTGTAAAGTGCAGAGAAAGTAGAAGAAGAAGCAATTAATAGAAACGGAAATTTAATTGTGCAGTGAAAAGAAACAGGGAGATCCAAGGATGAGATTGAAACAGAATTTCTTCAATTCTCCAACCCAAGATCCAAGCAAATGTAATTGAAATTGAAAGCAATAAAACTAAGAGGAAGAGAAGTGAATTCTCCTTCCCCGAGACTAAGAAACTCAAAATCACTCAATACCCAAAAGCTTTCCTAAAACTATTCTGAAAACTAAAAGGGAAAGCTCCCTATGAAAACTCAAAAGAAAAGCTCCAAAAACTAAAAAGCTCCCTGAATAACTTGAATTCTATCCTATTTATACACTTTCTTCAAATGATCTTCAAGCCTTGAGTTGGGCCTTTGCTCTTGGTGGAATTGGGTTGAGAGAGGCCTTGGTTGATTGCTCTTGGAGTTTGGAGAGGAACCGAAGTGAACCAAGTGAACCGGGTTTGAATGTTGCAAAAGTTTGAGTAAAAGTTTGAGTAAAAGTTTGAGGCAAACTTTTACTCCAACTTTTCATATCAGCTCCCTCATTTTGCTGATACCAACTTTGGTGCAAAAGTTAGGGGTCTAACTTTTGCTCCAACGTTGGCCTTCCTTAGTGCACTTATGGCACCAACGCTAGCCCAAAAGTTAGAGGCTAACGTTGGCGCAAACTTTTGCTCCCCCTTTGTGATTTTCATGCGCCAACGTTAGCCCAAAAGTTAGAGGCTAACGTTGGCGCAAACTTTTGGTGCCCAGGGAGTGATTTTCATGTGCCAACGTTAGCCTAAAAGTTAGGGGCTAACGTTGGCGCAAACTTTTGGTGCCCCAGGGAGTGTTTTGCATGTGCCAACGTTAGCCCAAAAGTTAGGGGCTAATGTTGGGGCAAACTTTTCACCCAAAAGTTTGTGCAAAAGTTTGAGGCTAACTTTTGGTCCAGCTTTTTGCTTCCTGGTTCATTTTCACTTATTCCAAAAGTTTGAGCTAAAGTTTGAGGCAAACTTTTGCTCAAACTTTTTGTCCTCTCCTCCTCCTAGCCATTCCTTCTTGCTTCAACCTTTCTCCAAGCTTTCTTCACCTATCATTAATCAATGAAACACATCAAAGCTATGCTCAAAATCATGAGATATTCATTCTTTCACAATATGTAACAAATATAGCATAAAACCTCATGAAATTGCATTAATTCATCTATGGTTGATTCAATCAAAGGAAGCATGAAAATCTACCCAAATTGGCTTGCTTAGACCTCAAGAAAGTGCAAAATTCAAATGAAAACATAAGAAAAAGACTAGTGAAACTAGGCTAAGATGACTTGTCATCACAACACCAAACTTAAAGCTTGCTTGTCCCCAAGCAAGAAATGAATTATGCTCAGAGGTTCTTTCAATTAAGATGGATTGAAGAACACTTGTAAAGTACAGTGAGTGAATTGATTAAGTAACAGTGGGGTGAACTCTAAGTTATATGCTCATGCAAGGGCTTCAGTGCTCACTAGTCCTTACATATTGGGAGTCGTAGGTCTTAGGATTTTCATTCGAATGGTATCATAGAGATCTCTTTATATGTAATCACCTTGAAGCAGCTTATAGTTTCTGTGCTTTGGCCTCGACTCTAAGTGTCATGTCTCAAAGCGGCTCTTTAAATAAGTTTTCAATCAATACTCCTAAACCAGTTGGTTTTAAGATATTAGGTGTTAAAGCACCCCTAAGGATTTACTTGCTCAAGCCTCTTTCCTTGACACACTTCAACCACAAGCATTTACTAGGATAACAACTCTTTGAGTTTTTGTTTCTTTCTTTCTTTTTCTGCCTAGTAATTGATGCTCAGAGCCTTGGGCCATGTTCTTTTTGTTTTTGTATTTTCTTTACTTTTCTTTTTGTTTTGTTTGCTGCTTCTCGGATCAATTGATTTTTGAGAATCTCCACAATACTTCTTTGAACTTCATATCCTGCCTATGAGCTCCCATGCAAGTTTTCACAAGCATGCAACCTCAATACATAATCATACAACTAGAACCACCACTTCTCCTAATATTTTGCTTACCTCAAAATTGTTTAATTCCTCAATCTTTCTTTTCAAAGAACTTTCATGTGATGCATTCTTGAAAATTGAGTGCAAACAAGTTTTGAAGATAAGAATGTTGTGAATAATCAAGCATTTTGCTTATTGAATTATAAAGAAAGACTATGCTATGCAGGCAGGCAGGGGTATATAAAGAAAACTATACTATGCAGACAGGCAGGGCAAATAAGGATACAATCCAACTTTCAATTACAGCAATATTTGATGTAAAACAATCACTTAACAATACAACCTGTTGGAGTTCACTTGCTTTCCTTCTTCTCATCATCATCAATGCTGACTTTCATGTTCATCTTTCACCTCTTTGGTTGATGATGCTAAAAATCTCCAAAAGTTTGTATGATATTCTGCAGTGATATTGGAAGTTGTTTGTTCCCCAAGCAGTTAGAAACAGTGGTTAGTCTGCATGATTTATTTGTGGGCTTTTTGAACTTACTTTGGTGTGGGAACACCAAACTTAGTACCTTGCCAAGGGTTTTCATGAACCATGTGTGAAATTCTTTTTTTCTTTCTCAAAAGTAATAAGGCTGAAAACTAGAAAACAGCAAAATAGTTAACTAATTCATCCAGTATGCTTGAAGCCCATATTATGCATAAGGTGAGAATGTGTGTTATAATGGGATTTTGGTGGAACACCAAACTTAGAATTCTTTATTCTCCCTTAGATTTTTTTGGTGTGCAACACCAAACTTAGCTTCTTGCAATCTAGATAAAGCTAGTTAACCTTTTTATTGAAATAGATATGAAAAGAGAACTACCTCAGGTTGGGTTGCCTCCCAACAAGCGCTTCTTTATTGTCACTAGCTTGACATGTTGTTCTTCACTTTCTTCCTCTTCTTCCAGTTGGTTAAGAGGAATGACCTCAAGGGGGGAAAAGTTTCAGCTGTTGTCCCCTTTCTTAGTCTTTTCTCAGCAAGCCTCCTTTTGTACACAGCTTGATTGAGCTTGCTTGCTAGTTCAGGGGAAGGATTGTTTGCAGTTGACCTTCTCTTGAATGTTGTCCTTTGTAGCTTGGTCACAATCCTCTTCTCGGTGCTTTTGTTAATTGCCTTCACTTTCTTGAATCCAAGTCTTGGTGGTTGTGTGATTGTTAGAGTCTTCTTTTCATCAAGAGCCTCTTGCAATGGTGGTTCTGTAAGCTCTTCCTCTATGTACTTCTCTGCTTCAATTGAGTTTGGAATTCTTTGGTTGTCTTTCTCACTTTCTTGCTCTTCCACTTCCTCACCCACAAATTTGTCTTCATCCTTACTGTTTGATGGTTCTAAGTTCCTCTTTGTTTGCTCTAAGGGCCCATTCATTTTCTTGAGGATGGTTTCTTCCCAAGATTGGGGTTGTGTGAATCTTTCCACGACTTTTTTGTGTATTTCAATGGCTTCACGTTGGCGTTCTAAGGGTTCTTTGGACCATTGAAGGTAATCCTCAACTGCTAATTCAAGAGATGAAGGTTGAGAGTAATTTTGGTGACGTGAATGTGTTGTGGTGGAGTTGTGTTGAGGGGTGTGGAATGAGTTGTGTGATTGATGGGATGACTGGTATGGATTTTGGAGGAAACTTTGTGTTGAGGCATAATCAAGTGATGAAGAACTTTTAAATGAGAAACTGGGACGTGAGGGTGGATGCTCTTTCATTCTGTGGTGATACTCCCATCTACCATGAGGATAATAATATGAATTATTTTGTAGTGGTTGTTGGTATCCCATATGATTCTCCTGCTCATCTTGTGTCTCTGAAGTAAATCTCCATGGATTGGAGTACTTATAATTTGTATTTTCTTGGTGATATTCCCAGCCACCATTAGAGATTGGTGATGGTGGGTAATATCCCCTAAAATTTGTTTGATCATAAGATGAGTTGAACTCCATTTGAACTTTGGAAAACACAACACCATTGAAAATTGAAATTACTCATATCAGAGATGAGAATTTCTTAGTGAGGCATAAACTCAAACACCTTGGTTTCAATCTAAAACAGAGAACAAAAATAAAGAAAATGCTTGATCTAGACCACTACCTCACTTAATCATTGTCAATCTATTCAATCCCCGGCAATGGCGCCAAAAGCTTGATGTAGCGGAAAACGATCCGACACAAAACTCACCGGCAAGTGCACCGGGTCGCATCAAGTAATAATAACTCACGGGAGTGAGGTCGATCCCACAGGGATTGAAGGATTGAGCAATTTTGGTTTAGTGGTTGATTTAGTCAAGCGAATCAAGATTTGGTTGAGTGATTTGTGATTTGCAGAAATTAAATTGCATTGAAAGTAAAGGGAATGTGTAAATTGCATGAAATTAAAGAGGGCAAGAAATTAAAGTGCTGAATCTTAAAGAACAAGAAATTAAATGGCAGAAACTTAGAACACAAGAAATGTAAATTGCAGAATCTTAAATTGCAAGAAATGTAAATGGCTTGAATTGTAAAGGGAATTGGGAGTTGGATTTGCAGAAATTAAACAAGAAAAAGTAAATTGCAACAAACAGAGAAAATAGAAGATGACTTGGAGTTAGTCGGATCTAAAACAAAAATGTAAATGAACATGAAGAGCATTAAACAGGGAATGAAAAATTAGAATTCAGATCTCAGGACCTAAGAGACTAGATAACCAAGTCTAAATCTCAATGCCTTCCTAGATCCAACAAGAACAATTGCAAAGGAAATGAAGAATTGTAAAGTGCAGAGAAAGTAGAAGAAGAAGCAATTAATAGAAACGGAAATTTAATTGTGCAGTGAAATGAATCAGGGAGATCCAAGGATGAGATTGAAACAGAATTTCTTCAATTTTCCAACCCAAGATCCAAGCAAATGTAATTGAAATTGAAAGCAATAAAACTAAGAGGAAGAGAAGTGAATTCTCCTTCCCCGAGACTAAGAAACTCAAAATCACTCAATACCCAAAAGCTTTCCTAAAACTATTCTGAAAACTAAAAGGGAAAGCTCCCTGAATAACTTGAATTCTATCCTATTTATACACTTTCTTCAAATGATCTTCAAGCCTTGAGTTGGGCCTTTGCTCTTGGTGGAATTGGGTTGAGAGAGGCCTTGGTTGATTGCTCTTGGAGTTTGGAGAGGAACCGAAGTGAACTAAGTGAACCGGATTTGAATGTTGCAAAAGTTTGAGTAAAAGTTTGAGTAAAAGTTCGAGGCAAACTTTTACTCCAACTTTTCATATCAGCTCCCTCATTTTGCTGATACCAACGTTGGTGCAAAAGTTAGGGGTCTAACTTTTGCTCCAACGTTGGCCTTCCTTAGTGCACTTATGGCGCCAACGTTAGCCCAAAAGTTAGAGGCTAACGTTGGCGAAAACTTTTGCTTCCCCTTTGTGATTTTCATGCGCCAACGTTAGCCCAAAAGTTAGAGGCTAACGTTGGCGCAAACTTTTGGTGCCCAGGGAGTGATTTTCATGTGCCAACGTTAGCCTAAAAGTTAGGGGCTAACGTTGGTGCAAACTTTTGGTGCCCCAGGGAGTGTTTTGCATGTGCCAACGTTAGCCCAAAAGTTAGGGGCTAACGTTGGGGCAAACTTTTCACCCAAAAGTTTGTGCAAAAGTTTGAGGCTAACTTTTGGTCCAGCTTTTTGCTTCCTGGTTCATTTTCACTTATTCCAAAAGTTTGAGCTAAAGTTTGAGGCAAACTTTTGCTCAAACTTTTTGTCCTCTCCTCCTCCTAGCCATTCCTTCTTGCTTCAACCTTTCTCCAAGCTTTCTTCACCTATCATTAATCAACCAAACACATCAAAGCTATGCTCAAAATCATGAGATATTCATTCTTTCACAATATGTAACAAATATAGCATAAAACCTCATGAAATTGCATTAATTCATCTATGGTTGATTCAATCAAAGGAAGCATGAAAATCTACCCAAATTGGCTTGCTTAGACCTCAAGAAAGTGCATAGTTCAAATGAAAACATAAGAAAAAGACTAGTGAAACTAGGCTAAGATGACTTGTCATCAAATACCACAGACAAGGTTAGACTTTCCGGATCCCCATGAATGCCGCCATCTATCTAGCTTATACCATGAAGATTCTGTTGGGGAATCTAAGAGATATGCGCCCGGCCTAGAGTAGAACGGAAGTGGTTGTCAGTCACGTACGTTCATAGGTGAGAAGGATGATGAGTGTCACGGATCATCACATTCATCAAATTGAAGTGCAACATATATCTTGGAATAAGAATAAAAGAGAATTGAATAAAAAGTAATAGTAATTGTATTGAAACTTGAGGTACAGCAGAGCTCCACACCCTTAATCTATGGTGTGCAGAAACTCCACTGTTGAAAATACATAAGTGAAAGGTTCAGGCATGGCCGAATGGCCAGCCCCCTTGATGGTGATCAAAAGACCGAATGGTCAAGAGATAATATGTTCAATACAATAGTAACTTATCCTATTTATACTAGACTAGCTACTAGGGTTTACATGAGTAAGTAATTGATGCATAAATCCACTTTCGGGGCCCACTTGGTGTATGCTTGGGCTGAGCTTGATCTATCCACGAGCTGAGGATTTTCTTGGAGTTGAACGCCGAGTTATAGCGTGTTTCTGGCGTTCAACTCCGGGTTATGACGTGTTTCTGGCGTTTAACTCCAAACAGCAGCATGTACTTGGCGTTGAGCGCCACTTTACGTCATAAATTCCCGAATAAAGTATGGACTATTATATATTTCTGGAAAGCTCTGGATGTCTACTTTCCAACTCCATTGAGAGCGCTCCATTTGGAGTTCTGTGGCTCCAGAAAATCCATTTTGAGTGCAGGGAGGTCAGAATCCAACAGCATCAGCAGTCCTTTTGTCAGCCTTTTTTCAGAGTTTTGCTCAAGTCCCTCAATTTCAGCCAGAAATGACCTGAAATCACAGAAAAACACACAAACTCATAGTAAAGTCCAGAAATGTGAATTTAACATAAAAACTAATGAAAACATCCCTAAAAGTAGCTTGAACTTACTAAAAACTACCTAAAAACAATGCCAAAAAGCGTATAAATTATCCTCTCATCAAAACTCCACCATTGAAAATACATAAGTGAAAGGTCCAGGCATGGCCGAATGGCCAGCACCCAAAACGTGATCAATAGTCTCCTAAGATGAATAATAAAATAAAACTGAGACCAAAGATGTCTAATACAATAGTAAACTATCATATTTATACTAGACTAGCTACTTGGGTTTACAGGAGTAAGTAATTGATGCATACATCCACTTCCGGGGCCAACTTGGTGTATGTTTGGGTTGAGCTTGATCTATCCACGAGCTGAGGCTTCTCTTGGAGTTGAACGCCAAGTTGTAACGTGTTTTGGGCGTTCAACTCCGGTTCGTGACGTGTTTCTGGCGTTTGACTCCAGACAACAACATGGAACTGGCGTTGAGCGCCAGTTTACGTCATCAAATCACGAATAAAGTATGAACTATTATATATTTCTGGAAAGCTCTGGATGTCTACTTTACAATGCCATTGAGAGCGCGCCATTTGAGTTGTGTAGCTCCAGAAAATCCATTTCGAGTGCAGGAAGGTCAGATTCCAACAACATTAGCAGTCCTTTGTCAGCCTCCTATCAGAGTTTTGCTCAGGTCCCTCAATTTCAGCCAGAAAATACCTGAAATCACAGAAAAACACAGAAACTCATAGTAAAGTCCATAAATGTGAATTTATCATAAAAACTAATGAAAACATCCCTAAAAGTAATTAGAACCTATTTAAAACTACCTAAAAATAATGCCAAAAAGTGTATTAATTATCCGCTCATCACAACACCAAACTTAAATTGTTGCTTGTCCCCAAGCAACTGAAAATCAATTAGGATAAAAAGAAGAGAATATACTATAAATTCCAAAATATCAATGAATATTAATTCTAATTAGATGAGCGGCACTTGTAGCTTTTTGCTTCTGAATAGTTTTGGCATCTCACTTTTTCCTTTGAAGTTCAGAATGATTGGCTTCTATAGGAACTTAAAATTTCCGATAGTGTTATTGATTCTCCTAGTTAAGTATGTTGATTCTTGAACACAGCTACTTTAATGAGTCTTGGCCGTGGCCCTAAGCATTTTGTCTTGCAGTATTACCACCGGATACATAAATGCCACAGACACATAACTGGGTGAACCTTTTCAGATTGTGACTCAGCTTTGCTAGAGTCCCCAGTTAGAGGTGTTTAGAGCTCTTAAGCACACTCTTTTTGCTTTGGATCATGACTTTAACCACTCAGTCTCAAGCTTTTCACTTGGACCTTCATGTCACAAGCACATGGTTAGGGACAGCTTGATTTAGCCGCGTAGGCCTAGATTTATTTCCTTGGGCCCTCATATCCATTGATGCTCAAAGCCTTGGATCCTTTTTACCCTTGCCTTTTGGTTTTAAGGGCTATTGGCTTTTTCTGCTTGCTTTTTCTTTTTCTTTTTATTTTTTTTGCCATTTTTTTTTCGCAAGCTTTTGCTTTTTCACTGCTTTTTCTTGCTTCAAGAATCAATTTCATGATTTTTCAGATCATCAATAACATTTTTCTTAGTTCATCATTCTTTCAAGAGCCAACAATTTTAACATTCATAAACAACAAGATCAAAATTATGGACTGTTCAAGCATTCATTCAGAAAACAAAAAGTATTGTCACCATATCAATATAATTAAACTAAATTCAAGGATAATTTCGAAACTCATGTACTTCTTGTTCTTTTGAATTAGAAACATTTTTCATTTAAGATAGGTGAAGGAGTTATGGAATTATTTATAGCTTTAAAACATAGTTACTCAACACTAATGATCTTGAAGTAGAGACACAAAACATAAATAGACATGAAGCATAAAAATCGAAAAACAGAGAAATAAGAACAAGGAATGAGTCCACCTTAGTGGCGTCTTCTTCTTGAAGGACCAATGATGTCCTTAAGCTCTTCTATGTCCCTTCCTTGCCTTTGTTGCTCCTCCCTCATTGCTCTTTGATCTTCTCTTATTTCATGGAGAATGATGGAGTGCTCTTGATGTTCCACCCTTAATTATTCCACATTGTAACTCAAATCTTCTAAGGAAGTGTTGAGTTATTCACAATAGTTGTTGGGAGGAAAGTACATCCCTTGAGGCATCTCGGGGATTTTTTGGTGATGAGCTTCCTCATGCGTCCCTTGGGCTCCATGAGTGGGCTCTCTTGTTTGCTCCATCCTTTTCTTAGTGATGGGCTTGTCCTCCTCAATGAGGATATCTCCTTCTATGATAACTCCAACTGAGTAACATAGATGGCAAATAAGATGAGGAAAAGCTAGCCTTGCCAAAGTAGAGGACTTATCGGTTATTTTATAGGATTCGTGGGAGATGACTTCATGAACTTCTACTTCCTCTCCAATCATGATGCTATGAATCATGATGGCCCGATCCACAGTAACTTCAGATCGGTTGCTAGTAGGGATGATGGAGCGTTGAATGAACTCTAACCATTCTCTAGCCACAGGCTTGAGGTCCAGTCTTCTTTGTTGAACCGGTTTGCCTTTGGAGTCTCTTTTCCATTGAGCTCCTTCCACACATATGTCCATAAGGACATGGTCCAACCTTTGATTAAAGTTGAACCTTCTAGTGTAGGGGCGTTCATCTCCTTGCATCATGGGCAAGTTGAATGCCAACCTCACATTTTCCAGACTAAAATCTAAGTATTTCCCCTGAACCATTGTAAGATGATTCTTTGGACTCGGGTTCATACTTTGATCATGGTTCCTAGTGATCCATGCATTGGCATAGAACTCTTGAACCATTAAGATTCTGACATGTTGAATGGGGTTCGTTAGAACTTCCCAACCTCTTCTTTGGATCTCATGTCGGATCTCCGGATACTCATTTTTCTTGAGTTTGAAAGGGACCTCAGGGATCACCTTCTTCTTGGCCACAACATCATAGAAGGGTCTTGATGGGCTTTGGAGATGAATCTTTCCATCTCCCATGACTCGGAGGTGGAAGCTTTTGTCTTCTCTTTCCCTTTTCTAGAGGATTCTCCGGCCTTGGGTGCCATCAATGGTTATGGAAAAACAAAAAGCTTATGCTTTTACCACACCAAACTTAAAATATTGCTCGCCCTCAAGCAAGAGAAGAAAGAAGAGAAGAAGAAGAAGAAGAAAAGATGGAGGAGAAGGGGAGGTGTAGGTTTCGGCCAAGGTATAGAAGAGGGGGTTGTGTTGTGTAAAAATTAAGTAGAATGGAGGGGTATATATAGGGAGGGGGGAGAGGGTAGGTTCGGCCATTTAGGGTGGGTTTGGGTGGGAAAGATTTTTGAATTTTGAAGGTAGGTGGGGTTTTTGCGGAAGAGTGGATGGATGTGAGTGGTGAAGGGGGTAATTGGGAAGAGAGATTGAGGTGATTGGTGAAGGGTTTTTGGGAAAGTGTGCTATAGGATTAGGAGGTAAGGTGGGAATATGTTAGGTGGGGATCCTGTAGGGTCCACAGATCCTGAGATAATCCTGTGGGGTCCACAGATCCTGAGGTGTCAAGGATTTACATCCCTGCACCAATTAGGCATGTAAAATGCCTTAGCATACCATTCTGGTGTTTAAACGCCGAAGTGGTGCACGTTCTGGGGGTTCAACGCCCATGTGTAGCATATTTCTGGCGTTGAACGCCAGTTCCATGCTTGTTACTGGTGTTCAGTGCTAGCTTTCCAAATGGCACATTCCTGGCGTCCAAATGCCAGGATGTTGCTTGTTTCTGGCGTTCAGCGCCAGATCCATGCTCTGTTCTGTCGTTGAACGCCATCCAGATGTACCTTACTGGCGTTTAAACGTCAGTAAGTCCTTCTTCCAGGGTGTGATTTTTCCTCTGCTATTTTTGATTCTGTTTTAATTTTAATATTTTTTTCATGACTCCTCATGATCATGAACCTACTAAAACACAAAATAACAATAAAATAAAAAATAAAATTAGATAAATAAAAATTGGGTTGCCTCCCAACAAGCGCTCTTTTAATGTCACTAGCTTGATAGTGGGCTCTCATGGAGCTTTAGAGAAGTTCAGAGCATGATGAAGATTTTCCAACACCAAACTTAGAGTTTGAATGTGGGGTCTTCTCAACACCAAACTTAGAGTTTGGTTGTGGCCTCCCAACACCAAACTTAGAGTTTGATTGTGGGGGCTCTTTTTGACTCTGTACTGAGAGAAGCTCTGCATGCTTACTCTCTTTTGTTACAGAGGGATGGCCGTGTGCCTTAAACACAAGGTAGTTCCCATTCAATTGAAGGACTAATTCTCCTATGTTAACATCTATTACAGCACCTGCTGCGGCTAGGAAAGGTCTTCTAAGGATGATGCATTCATCCTCTTCCTTCCTAGTGTCTAAGATTATGAAATCAGCAGGGATGTAAAGGCCTTCAACCTTTACTAACACGTCCTCTACTAATCCATAATCTTGTCTTACTGACTTGTTTGCTAATTGTAATGAGAATAAGGCAGACTGTACATCAAAGATCCCTAGTTTCTCCATTACAGAGAGTGGCATAAGATTTATGCCTGACCCCAGGTCACACAGAGCTTTTTCAAAGGTCATGGTGCCTATGGTACAGGGTATTAAGAATTTACCAGGATCTTGTCTCTTTTGAGGTAAAGTTTTCTGAACCCATGTGTCTAGTTCACTAATGAGCAAGGGAGGTTCACCTTCCCAAGTCTCATTACCAAACAACTTGGCATTCAGCTTCATGATGGCTCCTAGATATTGAGCAACTTACTCTCCAATCACATCTTCATCCTCTTCTGAGGAAGAATAGTCTTCAGAGCTCATGAATGGCAGAAAGAGATTTAGTGGAATCTCTATGGTCTCTATATGAGCCTCAGATTCCTTTAAGTCTTCAATAGGGAACTCCTTCTTGCTTGAGAGACGTCCCAGGAGGTCTTCCTCACTAGGATTTTCGTCCTTATCCTCCCTTGTGCATCCGGCCATATTGATTACATCAATGGCCTTGCACTCTCCTCTTGGATTTTCTTCTGTATTGCTTGGGAGAGTACTGGGAGGAGTTTCAGTGACTTTCTTACTCAGCTGGCCCTCTTGTGCCTCCAAATTTTTGATGGAGGACCTTGTTTCACTCATGTAACTTAGAGTAGCCTTAGACAGATTAGAGACTAAATTTGCTAAATTAGAGGGGCTCTGCTCAGAATTCTCTGTCTGTTGATTATAAGATGATGGAAAAGACTTGTTATTGCTGAGCCTATTTCTTCCACCATTATTAAAGCCTTGTTGAGGCTTTTGTTGATCCTTCCATGAGAAATTGGGATGATTTCTCCATGATGAATTATAGGTGTTTCCATAAGGTTCACCCATGTAATTTACCTCTGCTATTGCAGGGTTCTCAGGATCATAAGCTTCTTCAAAAGCTGCCTCTTTAGTACTGTTGGATGCATTTTTCCATCCATTCAGACATTGAGAAATCATGTTAACTTGCTGAGTTAATACTTTATTCTGAGCCAATATGGCGTGCAGAGCATCAATTTCAAGAACTCCCTTCCTCTGAGGCGTCCCATTATTCACGGAATTCCTCTCAGAAGTGTACATGAATTGGTTATTTGCAACCATGTCAATAAGTTCTTGAGCTTCTGCAGTTGTTTTCTTTAAGTGAATGGATCCACCTGCAGAATGGTCCAGTGACATTTTAGAGAACTCAGACAGACCATAATAGAATATGTCTAATATGGTCCATTCTGAAAACATGTTAGAAGGACACTTTTTGGTCATCTGCTTGTATCTTTCCCAAGCTTCATAGAGGGATTCACAATCTTTTTGCTTGAAGGTCTAAACATCCACTCTAAGCTTGCTCAGTTTTTGAGGAGGAAAGAATTTATCCAAGAAGACCGTGACCAGCTTATCCCAGGAGTCCAGGCTATCTTTAGGTTGTGAGTCCAACCATGTTCTAGCTCTGTCTCTTACAGCAAAAGGGAAAAGCATGAGCCTGTAGACTTCAGGATCTACTCCATTCGTCTTTACAGTCTCACAAATCTGCAAGAACTCAGTTAAAAACTGATAAGGATCTTCAAATGAAAGTCCATAAAACTTACAGTTCTGTTGCATTAGAGCAACTAATTGAAGTTTCAGCTCAAAATTGTTTGCTCCAATGGCAGGAATTGAGATGCTTCTTCCATCAAATTTGGAAGTTGTTTTAGTGAAATCACCAAGCATCCTCCTTGCATTATTGTTGTTGGGTTCGGCTGCCATCTCCTTCTCTTGTTCGAAAATTTCTGAAAGGTTGCCTCTGGATTGTTGTAATTTAGCTTCTCTTAGTTTCCTCTTCAGAGTCCTTTCAGGTTCTGGATCAGCTTCAACAAAGATGCCTTTTTCCTTATTCCTGTTCATATAAAAGAGAAAAGAACAAGAGAAAGGAAGAGGAATCCTCTATGTCACAGTAAAGAGGATCCTTATTATTAGTAGAAGAAGAAAGGGAAGAAGAGTGAAGAAGAATGGGTAAGGATAGAAGTAGTGATTTGAGATGAAGAGACGTGAAGAGAAGTGTTAGTAAATAAATAAATAAATAGAAGAAGAGGAGAGATAGAGAATTTCGAAAATAATTTTGAAAAAGTAGTTACTGATTTTCGAAAATTAAAGATAAGATAGAATTAAATTTAAAACAATTAGTTAATTAAAAAGAATTTTTGAAAAAGGGATGAGATATTTTCGAAAATTAAAGAGGGAAAAGTAGTTAGGTGATTTTGAAAAAGATAAGAAACAAACAAAAAGTCAATTAGTTAGTTGAAATAGATATTAAAATCAAATTTGAAAAGATAAGAAGATAAGAGGTTAGATAAGATATTTTAAAATCAAATTTTTGAAAAAAGATAAAATTTTGAAAAAGATATGATAAAAAGATAAGATAAGAAGATATGATAAAAAGATAGGATTGAAAAAGATTTAATTTTAAAAATTAAAATTAATTACTTAACTAACAAGAAACTAAAAGATAAGATTCTAGAATTTAAAGATTGAACCTTTCTTAACAAGAAAGTAACAAACTTCAAATTTTGGAATCAATCATATTACTTGTTAGTATAATTTTCGAAAATCAAGATAAAATTAAGAAAAAGATTTTTGAAAAATATTTAAAAAGATTTTAAAAAATTAATAAGAAAAATGAAAAAGATTTCATTTTTGAAAAAGTTTTAAAAAGATAGGATTTTTTTTTTAAATTGAAAATTTGACTTGACTTGTAAGAAATAACTAATTTTAAAAATTTTTGACCAAGTCAACTCAAATTTTTGATATTTTTTTTATTTTTTGAATTCTTGATGATGAGAGAGAAAAACATAAAAATGACTCACAACATGAAAATTATGATTCAAAACTCATGATGCATGCAAGAACACTATGAATGTTAAGATGAACACCAAGAACACTTTGAAGATCATGATGAACATCAAGAACATAATTTTGAAAAATTTTTGATGCAAAGAAAACATTCAAGACACCAAACTTAGAAATCTTTAATGCATGGACTCTAACAAACGAAAAATGCATATGAAAAACAACAAACAACACAAAACAAGAAAACATCAAGATCAAACAAGAAGACTTGTCAAGAACAACTTGAAGATCATGAAGAACACCATGAATGCATGAATTTTCGAAAAATGGAAGAAAAATTTTTAAAGCATGCAATTGACACCAAACTTAAAAACTGACTCAAGACTCAAACAAGAATACAAAATATTTTTGGTTCTTATGATTTTATGAATTTTTTTGTATTTTTATTATTTTTATTTTTCGAAAAACATTATTAGAAAAACGAAAAAGAAAAGAAAAACTTTGAAAATTTTTGAAAATTTTTTTGTGGAAAAGAAAGTTACCTAATCTGAGCAACAAGATGAACTGTCAGTTGTCCATACTCGAACAATCCCCACCAACAGCGCTAAAAACTTGGTGAGCGAAATTGTTACTCATGCTTAAATTGTTGTTCGAAATTGATTGCCCCTGGTGATGGCGCCAGAACCTGGTGCGTAATACCATGGTCCAAACATAAGTTCACAACTTCGCACAGCTAACCAGCAAGTGTACTGGGTCGTCCAAGTAATAAACCTTACGTGAGTAAGGGTCGATCCCACAGAGATTGTTGGTATGAAGCAAGCTATGGTCATCTTGTAAATCCCAGTCAGGCGGATTCAAATATGATTAGATTAGATATTCAAAAGATAAATAAAATAAACAGGAAATATAGATAAGGTTACTTATGTAATTCAATGGTGGGAATTTCAGATAGGTGCATGGAGGTGTTGTGTTCCTTTCGAATCTCTACTTTCATATTACATTCATCCAAGCCTTCTTACTCCTTTCCATGGCAAGCTGTATGTAGGGCATCACTGTTGTCAATGGCTACATCCCATCCTCTCAGTGAAAATGGTCCAAATGCTCTGTCACAGCACGGCTAATCATCTGTCGGTTCTCAATCAGGTTGGAGTAGAATCCCTTGATTCTTTTGCGTCTGTCACTAACGCCCAGCCTTCAGGAGTTTGAAGCTCGTCACAGTCATTCAATCCCAGAATCCTACTCGGAATACCACAGACAATGTTAGACTTTCTGGATTCCCATGAATGCCGGCATCAATTCTAACTTATACCACGAAGATTCTGATTAAGGAATCCAAAAGATATGCGCCCGGCCTAAGGTAGAACGGAAGTGGTTGTCAATCACACGCGTTCATAGGTGAGAATGATGATGAGTGTCACGGATCATCACATTCATCAAGTTGAAGTGCAATGAATATCTTAGCACAGGAATAAATCAAATTGGATAGAAAATAATAGTAATCGCATTGAAACTTGAGGTACAGCAGAGCTCCACACCCTTAATCTATGGTGTGTAGAAACTCCACCGTTGAAAATACATAAGTGAAAGGTCCAGGCATGGCTGAATGGCCAGCCCCCAAAACGTGATCAATAGTCTCCTAAGATGAATAATAAAATAAAACTGAGACCAAAGATGTCTAATACAATAGTAAACTATCATATTTATACTAGACTAGCTACTAGGGTTTACAGGAGTAAGTAATTGATGCATAAATCCACTTCCGGGGCCCACTTGGTGTATGTTTGGGCTGAGCTTGATTTATCCACGAGCTGATGCTTCTCTTGGAGTTGAATGCCAAGTTGTAACGTGTTTTGGGCGTTCAACTCCGGTTCGTGACGTGTTTTTGGCGTTTGACTCCAGACAGCAACATGGAACTGGCGTTGAGCGCCAGTTTACATCATCAAATCACGAATAAAGTATAAACTATTATATATGGCTGAAAAGCTCTGGATGTCTACTTTCCAACGCCATTAAGATCGCGCCATTTGGAGTTCTGTAGCTCCAGAAAATCCATTTCGAGTGTAGGGAGGTCAGATTCCAACAGCATCAGCAGTCCTTTGTCAGCCTCCTATCAGAGTTTTGTTCAGGTCCCTCAATTTCAGCCAGAAAATACCTGAAATCACAGAAAAACACACAAACTTATAGTAAAGTCCAGAAATGTGAATTTAGCATAAAAACTAATGAAAACATCCCTAAAAGTAACTATAACCTATTAAAAACTACCTGAAAACAATGCCAAAAAGCGTATAAATTATCCGCTCATCAATTGTCTTTCTTATGTGTATTGAACCACCTGTAGAATCATCTAGGGACATCTTAGCCATATATGTGAATCCATAATAGAAAATGTCCAACTTTACCCATTCTGAAAACATTTTCGTGGGGCATTTCTACAGCATCATTCTGTACCTCTCCCAAGTATCATGAAGAGACTCATTCTTCTCTTGTCTGAAGCCTTGAATGTCTAGTCTTAGCTGGGTTATCTTCTTTGGGGGGAAGTATTGGTTTAAGAACTTGCCTACTAGCTTATTCCATGTTTTTAAGCTTGATCTGAGCTGAGTATCCAACCATCTCTTTGCTTGGCCTTTCATAGCAAATGGAAAAAGCAACAGCCTGTAGACCTCCTGGTCTACTCCATCGGTTCATACTGTGTTGGAAATCTGAAGGAATTTTGTAAGAAATTCTGTAGGTTCTTTTTGTGGAAGTCCATGATACTGGCAGTTTTGCTACACTAAAGTAATCAGCTGTGGGTTGAGCTCATAGTTGTTTGCTCAAATAGGGGGTACACAAATACTTCTTTAATAGAAGATGGGATTAGGGACTGTATAAGATCCCAAAGTTCTTCTTGGTTGTGTACTCATAATGAGTTCTTCCTGCTCCTACTTACACAAACAAGAAGCAAAGCAAAGAAAAGGTGGGGCCTCTATGTCAGAGTATAAATAACTCCCAGTGAGATGTCTTAAAGAGATAAGAAATAATTTAAAGTAGTATTGATAATAATAAAGACGAAATTTTCAAAATAGAAATACAAGAACTAATCTAAAATTTTCGAATTTTAAGACTTAAAAGGGAAAAGAGCTTTAAAAATATTTTTGAAATTCAAAAAGGAAACAAACTAAAGGGACATCAATCTTAAAAAAATAATATATTAAATCAAATCACACTAATTTCGAAAAATTGGAGAGTGAAAAACACTACAAGACACCAAACTTAAAAGTTTAGAAATCAAACAAGAGGAAACACCTAAAAGATTTCGAACACAAAGAAAGAAACAAAAGGTAAAACAAGATAGAGATCAAAAGTTCAAGAAAGCAAAATAAGAAAAGTTTTTCAAAAATCAAAAAGAAAGAAAAATAATTAACCAAAACTACTAAGAAACACCAAACTTAAAATTTTGCAAATAAACAAAATTAATAATGAAGATTTTCGAAAAAATAGAGAAATACGTAAGACTCAAAATTGAAAAATCAAAAGGAAATAAATGGTCAAAAACTGATAAAAATACCTGATCTAAGGAACAAGACGACCGGTAGTTTGTTAATCTCGAACAATCCCCGACAACGATGATAAATTCATTCAATGGCAAGGCTGTAAGTGATTAAAGTCGGGGCTAGTGGTCATTAATCTCCTCTAATCCAGATCATACGACGGTGCTAATGGTCATCCAATCTAAACGAGAGTGAAGCTTATGCAATTCAATCTCTGGCGATCCTACTCAAAATGCCACAGACAAGGTCAGATATTCCAGATTGGAGAATGATACTTTGTATTCTAGCCTTAATGCCATAGAGACCTCATTTACTCATGACTAACAAGATTTTATGTCACTTATCCCAATTAGCCCAGATACTCTCTTGGAACCTATGATGTATTCTCAAGCTGTAGCAGCATACTATCCCGCTAAGACTTCACACGAGCTCATGTAGAATGAGGGGTCATACTCTTGTTCCACCCCAGATTCATAAAGATAAAAAATGAAAATACATCAAAGAATAGAATCAAACATGTATTAAAGTAGAAGTGATAATATTAATCCATAGGAATGAGCAGAACTCCTATCCTTAACTTAGGAGGTTTAGCTACTCATACTTTACAGAAATAATGTGTGATAAGTTCTGAGAGGATGAAGATCCTCAAACATGGGTGATCTTCACCTATATATACTAATAACTAGACATAAAAAGATATCAATAATAATTAGAAATTATAAAAATGAGATATACTAAGCAAAAAGGTGCGAAAATCCACTTCTAGACCTACTTGGTGAGTGTTTGGGTTGAGTTTGGCATCCAACTTGGATGAGTGGGCGTTGAACGCCCACCAGAAGGTGTCCATGCTGCCTTGTGCTCCCTTGGTGGCATTGAACGTTAACGCCAGTTTTGGGTGTTCAACACTGGCCTTGGTCCTTTTGGGGTGTTGAATGCCAGAAAGAGAGTAAGTTGGGCATTCAACACCTGTTTTGGGCAGTCATTTCCAAAGAAAAGTATAGACCATTATATGTTGCTGGAAAGCTCTGGAAGTTAACTTTCCAACGCCATTGCGAGCACGTCAATTGGACCTTGTAGCTCAAAATATGCTCGTTGGAATGCACGGAGGTCAGAATTTGACAACAATTGCTATCCTTTCTTTGCCTCTAAATAAGCCTTTGCCAAATTTCGCCAATTTCACCCAAAAATTACCTAAAATCATAAGAAAAACAGAAAAACTCAAAGTATCATCTAAAAGGTGAATTTTTCGCTAAAAAATAAAAAATTAATAAAACTTAATAAAATAAAACTAAAAACACACTAAAAATACTATGAAAAAGGGTATAAAATATCTGCTCATCAACAACCACGACTCTAAATTCTCACCCTCCACAAGTGCAAATGCAATACGAATGAGATTGGAATTGCTATCCTAAGCAATCACAATTAGCAGTGCACCACCATATTTGCCGTACAAATAGGTTTTGTCAACACTAACAAGGGGCTTGCAATGTTGGAAGGCCTCGATACACAGTGGAAATAAGCTTGCTCCTCATCAATTTGGCCACCTAGTGATGCATGCGCATATTTGCTATTTTAACTAGTTAGTTTAGTTAGTTTTAGCTTAATTTCACTCATTTTCTCTAAATAAACAAGTCCTTTTATGAGTTTTGTTTCCATGTATGATGATATCAAGGAACATGTTAATTCTAGCCAAATTCATGCAAATGTTTTAAGGAATGCATATATGAATGAGTATGAATGAATCTCATGGAATTTGTGCATGAATTGGTAAGACTTTGAAGCTATTTCCTTTGTTGATGATAGGTGATGAAACAAGGAAGCATGGAAGCAAGAAGGATGCAAGCTGGGCAAGAAGGAGTTGGCGTTGCCAACTTGGAAGAGGGCTGCGTTATTGAAGGCAACGCCACACACAAGCCACAAACAAGCAAGCTTGGCCCTGGAGCCAACCAAGGAGCAAAGTTGGCGTTGCCAACTTGAAAACCACGTTGCCAACGCCACACACAAGACACAAGCAAGGAACTTGGCCCTGGAGGAAGCAAAGTTGGCGTTGCCAACTTGAAGCAGGCGTTGCCAACGCCCACACAAGGAACTTGACCCTGGAGGAAGAGCTGGCGTTGCCAACTCTAGAACCACGTTGCCAACGTCCACCCAAGCAATCTTGGGGAGCTAATTTGGAGCCTCGAGCACGTTGCCAGCCTAGAGATGAGGGGCGTTTTTGAGGACAACGCAGGCTAACAACGCCAAACAATCAAGCTTGGCCCTGGAAGAAAAGGAGCTGGCGTTGCCAACTCAAGATGGGCGTTGCCAACGCCACACAACCAAGCAACAAATGGAGCCCTGGAAGAAAAGGAGCTGGCGTTGCCAACTCAAGAATGGCGTTGCCAACGCCACACAAGAATGATTGGCTAGGCACCAAGTCTTGGTGCCAACCAAGTTCCCAACGCCCACCAGCCGTGCCAACCAAGTTCCAAACGCCCACCAGCCGTGCCAACCAAGTTCCAAACGCCCACAAGCGCACCAAACACGTTGCCAACGCCCAATGGCCTTGCCATGCACGTTGCCAACGCCAGGAAGCAAGCATGGAGCCTTGAGAAGGGCTCGAGCACATTGCCAACGTGCTAAAGAGAAGGAGTTATTCACAACAACGCCAGGAAATTATGGTGCACGTTGCTAACTTGAAATGTATGGGCGTTATTCACAACAACTCCAACAAGGCAGCCTGACCATGTCCTCTTCAATGGAAGATATCTTGAGCTACAGAGATCCAAATTGAGTGCTTCCAGTTGCATTGGAAAGCTGACATTCAGAGCTTTCCAACCATATATAATAGTCTATGATGGAGCACAAAATTGAAGCCAAACCAGAGTCATCTTTAGGCCCTAAAAACAAGAACATGAAGTGAAATTCAAGAAAGCTAGAGATTGGCCTTGGGGTGTGGGTCGAGCACGTTGCCAACGTGCCACAAGGGGGGCGTGTTTTGCAACAACGCCAGCCCCAAGTCCTTGCTTTGGGAGAGTGATGCACGGGCACGTTGCCAACTTGGGGTTGAGGGTGCGTTATTCACAACAACTTGGCAACAACTTGGCAGCTTGACCTTACCTTCTTTGAAGAACCATAACTTGAGCTAGGAAAGTCCAATTGAGGTGATTCCAGTGGCATTAGAAAATAGACATCAAGAGCTTTCCAATGATGTATAATAGTCCATATTGAAGCTGAAGGTTGACACTCAAATTCTGGGCTACATTTAGCATGAAAGTAAGGCCAAGAAGAGGAAAAGCAAGTTGTTGGCAATAACTTGGGCTAGCAACGCCCAAGTCTCATACTTCATGCCCAGGAAATTGTCCTGCACGTTGCCAACGTGCATTTGGCCTGGAGTTAGTGCCAATAACGCCCTCAATGGGCCAGAAGCATGAGGAATGAACTCTTCCTCTCCAAGTCTAGCAACACTTCCAATTGAGCCAAGAATTCAACAATGAGAAAGCCCACATTGCTAACCCAAATTGAAGATCTCTGAAGAGTTTTAGGAGTAGTATAAATAGAAGAGATTGATGTACTTGGGAGGGACTTTTTACACTTTTATTTTACTTTTTGACACTTAGACATTTTTTACACTTTTTAGCACTTGTATTGGAGAACTCTTTTGGTACTTCCGAGAGGAGACCCAGAGAGCTAATTTTAGCTCATCTTGGAACTTCTCTTCTTGTTTTTCTTAATCTTTAAGCATTTCACTCTTCTTCTTCTTCTTCCTTTACATTTAGTTTAATTTTGATTTATGGCAATTGTTGTTGAAATTGGAGCAATGACTCACTAAACCCCACTTTCATTAGGGGGAGGAGCTCTGTTTGTTGGAATGAATTGGTGAACCCATCTCCTCCTCCTCAATTCTAGTGGTTGATCTAAAGAGGGAACTCTTGCTCTTCATAGATTCAACCACCATCGAGAGAGGGGTTAATCTACATGAATTATGTGGTGAATTTGAGGAATGAGCCACATAATTCAGTTTAGAGTTCATCCTTTCATGATTCCTTTAATCAATATACCTTGGTTAGTATGTGAGATGTAACTCTCCTTGGTTGAGATTATAGGAATTGTGTGGCTGGATTAGATTTGAGCTTCATCTCTTCTCATGAACAATTAGATCACGAGAGTGGCAATTGGTTATGTTGAGAGAGATTGAATCACCAAGAGATTGGGATTCAATCACCCACTTGCCATGGATCTATACCCATGATTGAGGAAGATTTGACTAACATCAATTCATGAAAACTAGCATCTCTGATCCCTAATGATCCTCTCTATCATTAATTCTCATCTCTCTTGTTCTTAGTGTTTGAAAACCCATTACCCAATTCCCTTCTACATTCTTGCAATTTATTATTCTTGTCATTTACATTCTGTTTCTTATTTCTTACTCTTATGCTCTTTAAATTTCTGCAACTTTTAATTCCATGCAATTTATCTTTGATGTCATTTAAGTTTCTTGCACTTTAAGTTTCCGTCATTTACTTGCACTTTATTTCTATCTTCTAGTTCTTTACATTCTGTGTCATTTACATTCTTGCAATTATGTTCAAAAATCAAAATACTCCTGAAATCAAAACTATATTTGCTTGACTAAATCTACCATTTAACTAAAGTTGCTTAATCTACCAATCTCCATGGGATCGACCTCACTCTTTGTGAGTTTTATTACTTGATACGACCCGGTATACTTGCCGGTTGTACGTGAAATCTAATTTTTACGTATCAAGTTTTTGGCGCCGTTGCCGGGGATTGGAAAGATTGACAATGATTAAGTGAAAGGTGGTTTAGATTAAGCATTTTTTTTTAGTATTTTTGTTAAGCCCACTAACTGTTTGATACTTTGTTTCACTAACTCCAATTCCACTCTAGTTTTAGAATATTTCACTTGTGATTTTGGTTTTGTTTGTGTATGTCAGGAGCTAATAGACATAATATTGAGGACGAGAGAACCCGCCGAAGGATAAGGAGAGCAGAAAGAGGAAAGTTCATAGTTGGTGAAGAAGGGTCAGAGGAATCAGAGGGAGAAGATCAAGTCATGGAGGATGAGATGCACAATCCTGGAGGGGTCAACAATAATGGTGGACAAGCTAGAAGGGTGTTATCCTCGTACACTATCCCTGATCCAAGACATTGTGGGAGCAGTATTGCTACACCAAATGTTCAGGCCAATAACTTTGAGTTGAAACCTCAGCTCATCACTTTGGTACAGAACAATTGCTCTTATGGAGGGGGACCTCTTGAAGACCCAAATCAACATCTATCTGTTTTTCTGAGGATATGCAATACAGTGAAGACAAATGGAGTGCATCCAGATGTCTACAAGTTGTTGCTATTTCCATTCTCTTTGAGGGACAAAGCCACTCAATGGCTAGAGTCATTCCCCAAGGAAAGCCTCAATGATTGGAATGAAGTGATGAGAAGATTTCTAGCAAAGTTCTACCCACCTCAAAAGATCATCAAGTTGAAGACAGAGGTTCAGACTTTTAGGCAAATGGATGGGGAGTCATTATATGAAGCCTGGGAAAGGTACAAGGCACTAATGAGAAGATGCCCACCTGACATGTTTAGTGATTGGGTCAAACTCCAAAACTTCTATGAAGGCCTAAATCCAGAAGCAAGGAAGGGACTAGACTACTCATCAGGAGGATCACTCAACATGATGAAAACTGCTGAGGAGGCTCAAGACCTCATTGAGATTGTGGCAAACAATCAATATTATTACTCATCAGAGAGGCAGCACAATCCACCCCCAAAGAAAGGTGTAATGGAGCTTGAAGGTGTTGATGCTATCTTGGCACAAAACAAGTTAATGCACCAACAAATCCAACAACAAATGGAGATGATAACAAAGAGAATGGATGGTATGCAACTTGCATCAGTGAACACAACAAATCAACCATCACTTGAATGGGGCCAAGGTGAAGGGACCACGGTTGAACAACCACAAGAACAAGTTCAATACATGCAGAATACTTCAAATTCTCAGGAGGAATTCCATGGTGATACATACAACTCATCTTGGAAGAATCATCCCAATTTAAAGTGGGGAGAAAATCATTGGCAAAAGAACAACAACCACAATCACACCCGTACCACAAACAACCAAAATCACCATGCCACCAACACTAACCAATATAGAAAAACACAAAACACATATCAACACCCTCACAATAGCTCACAAACTCACCAAAATAACTTCCCTGCACCAACATCCAACACACAGAATTACCACATTAATCCACCCAACAACTTCCAACAACAATCACCCCCCATCATACCCCCAATTGACCATCATGAGACTAGAATTGCAAATATTGAAGCAACCTTGCAAGCACTTGCTCAAACCACTCAAGCCTTAGCTAAGGGACACAAGGAACATGAGGTCATCATGAAGAATATTGAGAGACAAGTGGGACAATTGGCCAAACAAGCCGAGAAACCAACCAATGTTCTCCCAAGTGACACAATACCCAACCCAAGAGACACAGAAAAAGCCATAAAATGGGAGGAGTGTAAAGCAATCACCCTGAGAAGTGGGAAGAAAGTGGAGACAGAAGCCATTACTCAGGAAGAGCACATCAAAGAAGGCTTAAAAGAAGAGGTGAAGGAACAAAAGCAGGAGCAAGAAACCTATACACAAAGTGATAAATTAGCTAAGAAGGAGGCAGTGAAAGCATACCAACCAATGCTCCCATACCCTCAGAGGTTTAAAGAAGAGAACAAAGAGAAGCAATATTCCAAATTCTTGGAAATATTCAAGATACTACACATCAACATCCCCTTCATTGAAGCACTTGAACAGGTGCCTCTATATGCTAAGTTCATGAAGGAATTGCTAACAAAGAAAAGATCCTTGAAAGAGGGACAAACGGTTGTGATGACCAGGGAGTGTAGTGCCATCATCCAGAAAAAGTTGCCAAAGAAGATGAAAGACCCAGGGAGCTTTCACATCCCCTGCACAATAGGCAACATGATGATTGAGAGAGCATTTTGTGATCTTGGTGCAAGCATAAATCTGATGCCTTTATCTTTGATGAGGAAGCTTCAGATTCATGAATTGAAACCTACAAAGATAGCCCTTCAAATGGCGGATAAATCTATTCAGCAAGCACTCGGAGTTGTAGAGAATGTATTAGTAAAGGTGGACAAATTTTTCCTCCCAGTTGACTTTGTCATCCTAGACATAGAGGAAGATGACAACACTCCCATTATTCTAGGGAGGCCCTTTTTAGCCACTGCCAGGGCATTGATAGATGTCGAAAAAGGAGAATTAATGCTAAGGGTGCATGATGAGCATATAGTGTTCCATGTCTTCAAGAATTTGCAAGACTCCACCCAAGAGGAAGAGTGTATGAAGATTGATTCCATAGATCCAAACTTGAAAGAGGCACCTGATGAGGCACTTCCAAGCTCATGCTGGAAAGAAAATGAAGAGGTGGAGGTGCTGCAACAAGCTCAAAGAATAGAGGAGAAGCTGCAATCAAAGTCAGCATTAAAGATTCATAGCAAGGACAGTCCAAAAATTGAGATCCCAAAACCTGAACTATCTCCTGGAAAAGAAGAGAGTCCCAAGAAGAAAATGCCAAGAGGATGGAGAAACAAGAAAATCTCCACTAAAGACTTCTCACCAGGGGATAAAGTGATGCCAACTTACCAACCAATAGAGACATCTCCACACTTTTCTGGATACTACACAGTGAACAAAATCCTCTCACTTGAACATGTGGAAATCATCAAGAATGATACTGAAAGGAAGCTCACGGTGAGAGGGGAAGGATTAAGGCACTATGATCATCATCCGCCCTAAAGAGGGACAACCGTCAAGCTAATGACGATAAAAAAGCGCTTGTTGGGAGGCAACCCAACCAAAGGTAGTCTTCTTTTCTTAGTTAATTCAATAAAAGAGTTAAGTATATTTATCTGCATTGCAAGGAGCTAAGTTTGGTGTTACACACCAACAGAATTCAAAGGTGAATGTGAGGTGCTAAGTTTGGTGTTCCACCAAAAAGTTTCATTAAAGACACATTTTAACCCTTTGCATGATTAGTCACTAGCTCCAAACAATCAGAAAAATTACTTAACAATTGCTACTTTTAATTTAGATCTTATTTCCTTAATTGTTATCTTTAATTTTGCTTACTTGAAACACATGTGCTATTAATGTTTCATTGTGTAAGACATTCATGATCTATCTTAGCCCCATAGCCATGGTTCTAATTGTTGCTTGAGGACAAGCAATCATTCTAAGTTTGGTGTGGGAAGGGAAAGAAAAGGAGGAGAAGGACAACAATAGAGAAGATAAATTACAAGGTTGTAAAGTTCTTTTTCCTCTCATTTGTTTCCAGCACTTTAAATTGCATGATTGTCTTATTACCTTCTTTATATGCATGTGTGGTATGAATAAGCATAGCTTGAACTTTGATTTGCAATATGTTGCTGTGGCATTATGACTACCAACTTGAGTTTTGTGAATTCAAAAGCAAAAAAAAGGCATCATGATCATAAACAAACAAGGAATTAAAGAAGAACTTGGCATGTGCATACAAGTATTGGAAGGCTAGTATGTTTGATTGTTGCTCAATTGCATTAGATTTGATTTAATTGAAGTTTTCATCTAGGACATTTTGTGAAATCTTTTGAAATCATGAAAACCTTGAAAAAAAAAAGAGAGGCAAAGAAAAGAAAAAGGGAAAGAATGAGAAAGTTGAAGGCTCTGAGTACCAATGACAATTCCATTGTTAAGTACTTGTGGTGTTTATGTATCAAGTAAAATGCTTGAAAACAAAACACTTAGAAGTCAAGGCTAGGCTCAAGTGCAAAAGCACTCCCTCAAAGCTCAAGGTTCTGAGCATCAATGATTAGAGAGTCAAGAAAAGAAAAGAAAAAAATGAGCCTAATGAAGTCCTCTAATTAAATGCTTGTGGTGCTTATGTATCAAGTGGTAATACTTGAAAACAAAGCATTAAGAATCGTAGCTTTGTTATTAACTCATGGGGCAAAGCACCCAAAAGAGAAGCTAATAAGAAAAATCAAAAGCTTGTTTCAAGGAAGAAATATAAGAAAAAGATTTCATAAATTGAGCTAGATAGAAGCATCAATCATTTACATTTCTTTTGTGATTGTAGCATGCTTAGAAAACTAGCTTACCATGAACATTGAGTTGCTATTCTTCTTACCTTGGATTGTTAATCTCTATTGCATGATTCTTTTCTTGCTTGAGGACAAGCAAGGTGTAAGTTTGGTGTTGTGATGCATGCGCATATTTGCTATTTTAACTAGTTAGTTTAGTTAGTTTTAGCTTAATTTCACTCATTTTCTCTAAATAAACAAGTCCTTTTATGAGTTTTGTTTCCATGTATGATGATATCAAGGAACATGTTAATTCTAGCCAAATTCATGCAAATGTTTTAAGGAATGCATATATGAATGAGTATGAATGAATCTCATGGAATTTGTGCATGAATTGGTAAGACTTTGAAGCTATTTCCTTTGTTGATGATAGGTGATGAAACAAGGAAGCATGGAAGCAAGAAGGATGCAAGCTGGGCAAGAAGGAGTTGGCGTTGCCAACTTGGAAGAGGGCTGCGTTATTGAAGGCAACGCCACACACAAGCCACAAACAAGCAAGCTTGGCCCTGGAGGCAACCAAGGAGCAAAGTTGGCGTTGCCAACTTGAAAACCACGTTGCCAACGCCACACACAAGACACAAGCAAGGAACTTGGCCCTGGAGGAAGCAAAGTTGGCGTTGCCAACTTGAAGCAGGCGTTGCCAACGCCCACACAAGGAACTTGACCCTGGAGGAAGAGCTGGCGTTGCCAACTCTAGAACCACGTTGCCAACGTCCACCCAAGCAATCTTGGGGAGCTAATTTGGAGCCTCGAGCACGTTGCCAGCCTAGAGATGAGGGGCGTTTTTGAGGACAACGCAGGCTAACAACGCCAAACAATCAAGCTTGGCCCTGGAAGAAAAGGAGCTGGCGTTGCCAACTCAAGATGGGCGTTGCCAACGCCACACAACCAAGCAACAAATGGAGCCCTGGAAGAAAAGGAGCTGGCGTTGCCAACTCAAGAATGGCGTTGCCAACGCCACACAAGAATGATTGGCTAGGCACCAAGTCTTGGTGCCAACCAAGTTCCCAACGCCCACCAGCCGTGCCAACCAAGTTCCAAACGCCCACCAGCCGTGCCAACCAAGTTCCAAACGCCCACAAGCGCACCAAACACGTTGCCAACGCCCAATGGCCTTGCCATGCACGTTGCCAACGCCAGGAAGCAAGCATGGAGCCTTGAGAAGGGCTCGAGCACGTTGCCAACGTGCTAAAGAGAAGGAGTTATTCACAACAACGCCAGGAAATTATGGTGCACGTTGCTAACTTGAAATGTATGGGCGTTATTCACAACAACTCCAACAAGGCAGCCTGACCATGTCCTCTTCAATGGAAGATATCTTGAGCTACAGAGATCCAAATTGAGTGCTTCCAGTTGCATTGGAAAGCTGACATTCAGAGCTTTCCAACCATATATAATAGTCTATGATGGAGCACAAAATTGAAGCCAAACCAGAGTCATCTTTAGGCCCTAAAAACAAGAACATGAAGTGAAATTCAAGAAAGCTAGAGATTGGCCTTGGGGTGTGGGTCGAGCACGTTGCCAACGTGCCACAAGGGGGGCGTGTTTTGCAACAACGCCAGCCCCAAGTCCTTGCTTTGGGAGAGTGATGCACGGGCACGTTGCCAACTTGGGGTTGAGGGTGCGTTATTCACAACAACTTGGCAACAACTTGGCAGCTTGACCTTACCTTCTTTGAAGAACCATAACTTGAGCTAGGAAAGTCCAATTGAGGTGATTCTAGTGGCATTAGAAAATAGACATCAAGAGCTTTCCAATGATGTATAATAGTCCATATTGAAGCTGAAGGTTGACACTCAAATTCTGGGCTACATTTAGCATGAAAGTAAGGCCAAGAAGAGGAAAAGCAAGTTGTTGGCAATAACTTGGGCTAGCAACGCCCAAGTCTCATACTTCATGCCCAGGAAATTGTCCTGCACGTTGCCAACGTGCATTTGGCCTGGAGTTAGTGCCAATAACGCCCTCAATGGGCCAGAAGCATGAGGAATGAACTCTTCCTCTCCAAGTCTAGCAACACTTCCAATTGAGCCAAGAATTCAACAATGAGAAAGCCCACATTGCTAACCCAAATTGAAGATCTCTGAAGAGTTTTAGGAGTAGTATAAATAGAAGAGATTGATGTACTTGGGAGGGACTTTTTACACTTTTATTTTACTTTTTGACACTTAGACATTTTTTACACTTTTTAGCACTTGTATTGGAGAACTCTTTTGGTACTTCCGAGAGGAGACCCAGAGAGCTAATTTTAGCTCATCTTGGAACTTCTCTTCTTGTTTTTCTTAATCTTTAAGCATTTCACTCTTCTTCTTCTTCTTCCTTTACATTTAGTTTAATTTTGATTTATGGCAATTGTTGTTGAAATTGGAGCAATGACTCACTAAACCCCACTTTCATTAGGGGGAGGAGCTCTGTTTGTTGGAATGAATTGGTGAACCCATCTCCTCCTCCTCAATTCTAGTGGTTGATCTAAAGAGGGAACTCTTGCTCTTCATAGATTCAACCACCATCGAGAGAGGGGTTAATCTACATGAATTATGTGGTGAATTTGAGGAATGAGCCACATAATTCAGTTTAGAGTTCATCCTTTCATGATTCCTTTAATCAATATACCTTGGTTAGTATGTGAGATGTAACTCTCCTTGGTTGAGATTATAGGAATTGTGTGGCTGGATTAGATTTGAGCTTCATCTCTTCTCATGAACAATTAGATCACGAGAGTGGCAATTGGTTATGTTGAGAGAGATTGAATCACCAAGAGATTGGGATTCAATCACCCACTTGCCATGGATCTATACCCATGATTGAGGAAGATTTGACTAACATCAATTCATGAAAACTAGCATCTCTGATCCCTAATGATCCTCTCTATCATTAATTCTCATCTCTCTTGTTCTTAGTGTTTGAAAACCCATTACCCAATTCCCTTCTACATTCTTGCAATTTATTATTCTTGTCATTTACATTCTGTTTCTTATTTCTTACTCTTATGCTCTTTAAATTTCTGCAACTTTTAATTCCATGCAATTTATCTTTGATGTCATTTAAGTTTCTTGCACTTTAAGTTTCCGTCATTTACTTGCACTTTATTTCTATCTTCTAGTTCTTTACATTCTGTGTCATTTACATTCTTGCAATTATGTTCAAAAATCAAAATACTCCTGAAATCAAAACTATATTTGCTTGACTAAATCTACCATTTAACTAAAGTTGCTTAATCTACCAATCTCCGTGGGATCGACCTCACTCTTTGTGAGTTTTATTACTTGATACGACCCGGTATACTTGCCGGTTGTACGTGAAATCTAATTTTTACGTATCACCTAGTTACACAGGACTCATCCTTAATACAGCCACACTACCCGGCATCGTCATCTACACACCTAGCACCCATTGTAGTAACTTATTATATGACTCTTCCCAGTCTCCATAAATCTGAGCCACGGCTTTTTGCTTAGCCATCCATAACCTTCCTGTAGTTGATCTAAAACCAAAATGGGCTTTTGTGCATTCTGCAGTACCTTGATCGACACGGTAGCATTGTCTCTAATCATAAGCAGTATGAAAGCTGAGATCATTGATGATAAGTCATCATATGCTAGCTTTACAAGCATTTTTCACTTGTTTCATTAGGTTTTATGCACTTTCTTGCATTGTAAGTAAGTAATTTGGAGTGGAATTGCATGGTTTTGTAAAATCAATCAACCATCCTTTATTTGACACAAAATCATGAGGTTTAAGCTATAATTAGTTGGTTTTTGAATGAATTATGAGCCATGTGAATTTAGTGATACTTTGATAGGTTATTTTGATTACTTGTAGGTGAAGAAAAGAAAAAATAAGAAAAGAGTGGCTTAAGGAGCGTGCTCAAAGGAAACAAAAAGTGTAGCCAAATGAGGGAAAAAGCGTGGCACAACAAGGAGCAAGACCCTAAAGCTCTTGCCAAGGGCCTAGAGCTTTCATAAGGAGTGCTACTCCAAGGCCAAAGGCCAAGCAAGGGAAAGCTCCGCTCTCCAAGAGAACCGAGTGCTACACAACAACAAGGAAACAATGCAAAATTTCAAAGCTCAGCTCTTGCCAAGAGCTTTATCTGGAGCTTTCCAAGAAAAATCAAGGAAAAAGAATTTGCTAGTGCATGCCATGAGATTCGAACCCAAGGCCAAAGGGGAAGGTTGCAGCGCTACTTTGCAAGAAAAACAAGCCAAGATTGGCTTGTTTGCACTCCCTGGGATTCGAACTAAGTACCTCAAGGAAGCAAGGCATTAGGCGCTACTCATGTGCCAAGAAAAATGGGCAGCACATGCTCTCCCAAGGACTCAAACCGTGGCCCTCACTAAAGACAAGGAGCAAGCTCAGCTCTTGCCAAGAGCTGAGCACTACTCCCTTGTCACAAGAAGGAATGCGCGCAACAAATGGAGACAAGGCAAAGAGCACCAAAGCTCCGCTCTTGCCATGAACCGAGCTTGATCCTGGGAGTGTGACCCATAGCCCAAAAATTCAACCAAAATTCCAATTTAATTTAATTCTTCACTAAATTAAAAAGCCCACTCCAAATTCTAAAATCCAAAAATAGGAAGTGTATAAATAGAAGTTAGTTTGGGTTAGAGAAGACCTTTTTTTTGCTTACTATTGAATTTTCAATTTTATTTTCTAGCTTTGGAGGTTTGGGAATTAAGAAGAGAATTGAATTCTCTTCTTTTTGTTCTTGCCTCTACTCTCTTCATCTTTGTTTTGAATCTTGGGTAGAGAATTGAAGAAATTCTGTTTCAATCTCACCTTGAGATCTCTTTCTCTTTACTTTTCTGCATAATTCAAGGAATTGGGGTTTGGATCTAAGTTCTCTTTACTGTTTTCATCTCTACTTCTTCTGCAATCTATTCTTTTACTTCTCTGCAATTATTCTTTTGTTGGATCAAGGAAGGACTTGAGATCTAGACTCGTTTTCTAGTCTTCTCCACCCCTGAGATCTTCAACTTTTCCTTTAGCTACTACAATTAAGCTACATTTTGCTTTCTGTTTGGTTTCTCAAGTAATTTCTCTCTTCTGTTTAGATCTGTTGCATTTTAATTTATCCTTTACTTCTCTGTTTAATGCCATTTTACTTTCTCTTGTTTAATTTCTGCAATCCTGATGCCAGGGCATCTTGGCCAGTTTCACTGACCTTTTCTTTACTATTTTAGGATAGTTTCATGCAATTTCTTAGTAAATAAGCAAGTTTTGGGTAGATATATGATGAGCGGATAATTTATACGCTTTTTGGCATTATTTTTAGTATGTTTTTAGTATGTTTTAATTAGTTTTATTATATTTTTATTAGTTTTTAGTTAAAATTCACTTTTCTGGACTTTACTATGAGTTTGTGTGTTTTTCTGTGATTTCAGGTATTTTATAGCTGAAATTGAGGGACCTGAGCAAAAATCTGATTCAGAGGCTGAAAAGGACTGCAGATGCTGTTGGATTCTGACTTCCCTGCACTCGAAGTAGATTTTCTGGAGCTACAGAAGCCCAATTGGCGCGCTCTTAATTGCGTTGTAAGGTAGACATCCTGGGCTTTCCAGCAATGTATGATAGTCCAAACTTTGCCCGAGATTTGATGGCCCAAACAGGCGTTCCAAGTCAGCTCAAAACTGCCCGGCGTTAAACGCCGGAACTAGCACAAGAATGGGAGTTAAACGCCCAAACTGGCATAAAAGCTGGCATTTAACTCCAAGAAAAGTATCTACACATGAAAGCTTCAATGCTCAGCCCAAGCACACACCAAGTGGGCCCGGAAGTGGATTTTTATGTCATTTACTCATCTTTGTAAACCCTAAGCTACTAGTTCTCTACAAATAGGACCTTTTGCTATTGTATTTTCATCTTTAGATCTTTGGATCTTTGGATCACTTTAGAGTCTTTGGATCATGTTTTATGATTGAACCCTCTTTGGGAGGATGGCCATTCGGCCATGCCTAGACCTTGTTCTTATGTATTTTCAACGGTAGACTTTCTACACACCATAGATTACGGTGTGGAGCTCTGCTGTACCTCGAGTATTAATGCAATTACTATTGTTCATCTATTCAATTCAGCTTATTCTTGTTCTAAGATATTCATTTGCACCCAAGAACATGATGAATGTGATGATTATATGACGCTCATCATCATTCTCACTTATGAACGCGTGCCTGACAACCACCTCCATTCTACAAGCAAACAAGGCTTGAATGTTTATCTCTTGGATTCCTTAATCAGAATCTTCGTGGTATAAGCTAGAATTGATGGCGGCATTCAAGAGAATCCGGAAGGTCTAAACCTTGTATGTGGTATTCTGAGTAGGATTCAAGGATTGAATGACTGTGACGAGCTTTAAACTCTTGAACGCTGGGCGTTAGTGACAAACGCAAAAGAATCACTGGATTCTATTCCAACCTGATTGAGAACCGACAGATGATTAGCCGTGCTGTGACAGAGCGCGTTGAACATTTTCACTGAGATGATGGGACTGTAGCCATTGACAACGGTGATGCCCAACATACAGCTTGCCATGGAAAGGAATAAGAAGGATTGGATGAAGACAGTAGGAAAGCAGAGAGACGGAAGGGATAGAGCATCTCCATACGCTTATCTGAAATTCTCACCTATGAATTACATAAGTATCTCTATCTTTATTTTATGCTTTATTCATAAATCCTCCATAACCATTTGAATCCGCCTGACTGAGATTTACAAGATGACCATAGCTTGCTTCATACCAACAATCTCCGTGGGATCGACCCTTACTCGCGTAAGGTTTATTACTTGGACAACCCAGTGCACTTGCTGGTTAGTTGTGCAAAGTTGTGATAAAGAGTTGAGATTGCAAATGAGCGTACCATGTTGATGGCACCATTGATGATCACAATTTCGTGCACCAACTTTTTGGCGCCATTGCCGGGGATTGTTTGAGTTTGGACAACTGACGGTTCATCTTGTTGCTTAGCTTAGGTATTTTTCTTCAGAGTTCTTAAGAATGAATTCTACTGTTTCAAGGTGATGTTCTTATCATCACCAAAGCTGATTGATTCTCATCAATTTAGCTCTTGAATGCAATGTCCTGCTGAAGCTTGGCTAGCCATGTCTAATTTCTTTAGACTAAAGCTTTAGACTAACATTGCATGATTCCTGGAATTCTCATTAAGAATTTTGATATCCTTATTTTTTTTCCACTCAATTTTCAAAAAAAAAAATCCAAAAAAAAATTCTAAAATCTTAAAATCAAAAATATTTTATGTTTCTTGTTGAGTCTAGTGTCTCATTTTATGTTTGGTGTCAATTGCATGTTTCTATTCTTCTTGCATTTTTTCGAATTTAATCATGTGTCTTCATTGATCTTCAAGTTGTTCTTGATGATTTCCTTGCTCTGATCTTTAAATTCTCTTGTCTTGAGTGTTTTGTTGTGTCTCATATGCATTCTCAATTTGTTAGTGTCAGTAGTATACAAACTTCTAAGTTTGGTGTCTTGCATGCATTGTTTATTTGGTCTTAGTTGCATATTGATTATTCCTCATTATTAAAAAGTCAAAAAAAAATTTTTATTTTGTGTCTTTTCAAGTCAATAATACAGAGAATTGAAGATTCAGAACATACAGCAGAGGAATTACATAGAAAAAGCTGGGCATTCAAAATGCCCAGTGAGGAAGGAAAACTGGCGTTTAAACGCCAGCCAGGGTACCTGGCTGGGCGTTTAACGCCCAAAAGGGTAGCATTTTGGGCGTTAAACGCCAGAATGGATACCATTCTATGCGTTTAACGCCAGGATGGCACAAGAGGGAAGATTTTGTTTTTAATTCAAATTTTTTTCAAGTTTTCAAAATTTTTCAAAATCAAATCTTTTTCAAATCATATCTTTTCAATCACATATTTTCAAAATCAATTTCTTTCCATTTTCAAAAATACTTGCTAACAATTAATGATTTGATTCAACATTTCAATTATGTTGCCTTTTCTGTTGAGAAAGGTTTAATGTCTGAATCATATCTTTTAAATTTCTTGTTAGCCAAGTCATTAATTTTCAAAATCAAATCTTTTTAAATTGTTTTTCAATCATATCTTTTCAATCATATCTTTTTAAAACTATATCTTTTCAATCATATCTTTTTATCACATTTTTTTAATTAATTTTTCAATCATATCTTTTTTATTTCTACTTTCAAAAATCTTTTTCAAAAATCACTTAATTTCTTTCCCACTCTTAGTTTTCGAAAATCATCAATCAAATTTTCAAAATTTAATTTAATTATTTTAAAATCTTTTACTTTAATTTCAAAAATTCTTCCCCTCTTCTCACATCCTTCTATTTATGGACTAACACTCCTCCTCAATGCACAATTCGAACCCTATCTCTCTTGATAAGTTCGAATTCTTCTACCTCCTCTTTCTATTCTTCTTTTCCTCTGACATCTCAAGGAATCTCTATACTGTGACGTAGAGGATTCTATATTTTCTTGTTCTCTTCTCTTTCATATGAGCAGGAGCAAAGACAAAAGCATTCTTGTTGAGCCTGATCCTGAACCTGAAAGGACTTTGAAGAGAAAGCTAAGAGAAGCTAAATCATAACTCTCTATAGAGGACCTAACAGAAATCTTCAAACAAGAAGAAGACATGGTAGCCGAAAACAACAACAATGCCAACAATGCAAGGAAGGTGCTGGGTGACTTTACTGCACCTACTCCCGACTTCTATGGGAGAAGCATCTCTATCCCTGCCATTGGAGCAAATAACTTTGAGCTTAAGCCTCAATTAGTTTCTCTAATGCAACAGAATTGCAAGTTCCATGCACTTCGATTGGAAGATCCTCATCAGTTTTTAGCTGAATTCTTGTAAATCTGTGACACTGTCAAGACCAATGGGGTTGACCCTGAGGTCTACAGACTTATGCTATTCCCTTTTACTGTAAGAGACAGAGCTAGGATATGGTTGGACTCACAACCTAAAGAAAGCCTGAACTCTTGGGAAAAGCTAGTCAATGCCTTCTTGGCAAAGTTCTTTCCACCTCAAAAATTGAGTAAGCTTAGAGTGGAAGTCCAAACCTTCAGACAGAAGGAAGGTGAATCCCTCTATGAAGCTTGGGAAAGATACAAACAATTGATCAGAAAGTGTCCCTCTGACATGCTTTCTGAATGGAGCATCATAGGTATCTTCTATGATGGTCTGTCTAAACTGTCCAAGATGTCATTAGACAGCTCTGCTGGAGGATCTCTTCATCTGAAGAAGACGCCTGCAGAAGCTCAAGAACTCATTGAAATGGTTGCAAATAACCAATTCATGTACACTTCTGAAAGAAATCCTGTGAACAATGGGACGAATCAGAAGAAAGGAGTTCTTGAGATTGATACTCTGAATGCCATATTGGCTCAGAACAAAATATTGACTCAGCAAGTCCATATGATTTCTCAAAGTCTGTCTGGAATGCAAGTTGCACCAGACAGTACTAAGGACGCTTCATCTGAAGAAAAAGCTCATGATCCTGAGAACCCATCAATGGAAGAGGTGAATTACATGGGAGAACCCTATGGAAACACCTATAATCCTTCATGGAGAAATCATCCAAATCTCTCATGGAAGGATCAACAGAGACCTCAACAAGGTTTCAACAACAATAATGGTGGAAGGAACAGGTTTGGCAATGGCAAGCCTTTTCCATCATCTTCTCAGCAACAGACAGAGAATTCTAAGCAGAGCCACTCTGACTTAGCAACCGTGGTCTCTGATCTAATCAAAACCACTCAAAGTTTCATGACTGAAACAAGGTCCTCCACTAGGAATTTGGAGGCACAAGTGGGACAACTGAGCAAGAAAATTACTGAACTCCCTCCTAATACTCTTCCAAGCAATATAGAAGAGAATCCAAAAGGAGAGTGCAAGGCCATCAACATGGCCGAATTCGGAGAGGAGGAATAGGCAGTGATCGCCACTGAGGAAGACCTCAATGGACGTCCACTGGCCTCAAATGAGTTCCCTAATGAGGAATCATGGGAATCTGAGGCTCACACTGAGACCATAGAGATTCCATTGGATTTACTTCTGCCATTCATGAGCTCTGATGAGTATTCTTCCTCTGAAGAGGACGAAGATATCACTGAAGAGCAAGTTGCTAAGTACCTTGGAGCAATCATGAAGCTAAATGACAAGTTATTTGGTAATGAGACTTGGGAGGATGAACCCCCTTTGCTCACCAAAGAACTGGATGACTTAACTAGGCAGAGATTACCTCAAAAGAGACAGGACCCTGGGAAGTTCTCAATACCTTGTACCATAGGCACCATGACCTTTGAGAAGGCTCTGTGTGACCTAGGGTCAAGCGTAAACCTCATGCCTCTCTCTGTAATGGAGAAGCTAGGGATTTTTGAGGTGCAAGCTGCAAGAATCTCACTAGAGATGGCAGACAATTCAAGAAAACAAGCTTATGGACTTGTAGAGGATGTTTTAGTAAAGGTTGAAGACCATTACATCCCTGCTGATTTCATATTCCTAGAGACTGGGAAGTGCATGGATGAATCCATCATCCTTGGCAGACCCTTCCTAGCCACAGCAAAGGCTGTGATTGATGTTGACAGAGGAGAATTGATCATTCAAGGGAATGAAGAATCCTTTGTGTTTAAGGCTCAAGGATACCCCTCTGTAACCATGGAGAAGAAGCATGAAGAGCTTCCCTCAAAACAGAGTCAAACAGAGCCCCCACAGTCAAACTCTAAGTTTGGTGTTGGGAGGCCACAACCAACTTCTAAGTTTGGTGTTGAACCCCCACATTCAAACTCTAAGTTTGGTGTTGGGAGGTTCCAACATTGCTCTGAACATCTGTGAGGCTCCATGAGAGCCCACTGTCAAGCTACTGACATTAAAGAAGCGCTTGTTGGGAGGCAACCCAATGTTATATTTATCTATTTTCCTTTGTTATTTTATGTTTTTTATAGGTTAATGATCATGGGAAGTCACAAAATCAATTGAAAAAGCAAAAACAGCATGAAAAATAGAAAGAAAAATAGCACACCCTGGCGAAAAATCTGCTGGCGTTTAAACGCCAGTGAAGATAGCAGAATGGGCATTTAACGCCCAGTCTGGCACCATTCTGGGCGTTTAACGCCAGAAAGGGGCACCAGACTGGCGTTTAACGCCAGGAATGGGCACCAAGCTGGCGTTAAACGCCAGAAATGGGCACCAGCCCGGCGTTTAACGCCAGGATTGGCAGAAGAAGCATTTTTGCTCGCCACTTGGTGCAGGGATGAATTATCCTTGACACCTCAGGATCTGTGGACCCCACAGGATCCCCACCTACCCCACCACTCTCTCTCTTCTTCACCCATTCACCAATCACCTCAACACCTCTTCCCCAAAAACCCCTCACCTATCCAATCCCACCATTCTCTTCACCACTCACATCCATCCTTCATAAAACCCCACCTACCTCACCATTCAAATTCAAACCACTTTCCCTCCCAAACCCACCCATAATGGCCGAACCTTACCCCTCTCTCCACCCCTATATAAACCCATCTTCACTCCTTCATTTTCACACAACCTACACACTACTTCTCCCCCTTGGCCGAAAAACAAAGCCACCTCCATCTCCTCTATTTCTTCTTCTTCTACTCTCCTTTTTCTTCTTTTGCTCGAGGACGAGCAAACCTTCTATGTTTGGTGTGGTAAAAGCATTGCTTTTTGTTTTTCCATAACCATTTATGGCATCTAAGGCCGGAGAAACCTCTAGAAAGAGGAAAGGGAAGGCAAAAGCTTCCACCTCCGAGTTATGAGAGATGGAGAGATTCATCTCAAGGGTGCATCAAGATCACTTTTATGAAGTTGTGGCCATGAAGAAGGTGATCCCCGAGGTCCCTTTCAAACTCAAAAAGAGTGAATATCCGGAGATCCGACATGAGATCCAAAGAAGAGGTTGGGAAGTTTTTACCAACTCTATTCAACAAGTCGGAATCTTAATGGTTCAAGAGTTCTATGCCAATGCATGGATCACCAAGAACCATGATCAAAGTGTGAACCCGGACCAAAAGAATTGGCTTACAATGGTTCGGGGAAAATGCTTAGATTTTAGTCCGTAAAATGTAAGGTTGGCATTCAACTTGCCCGTGATGCAAGGAGATGAACACTCTTACACTAGAAGGGTCAACTTTGATCAAAGGTTGGACCAAGTCCTTATAGACATTTGTGAAGAGGGCGCTCAATGGAAGAGAGATTCAAGAGGTAAGCCAGTTCAACTGAGAAGGCATGACCTCAAGCCCGTGGCTAGGGGATGGTTGGATTTTATCCAACGCTCAATCATTCCTACTAGCAACCAGTCCGAAGTTACTATAGACCGGGCTATCATGATTCATAGCATCATGATTGGAGAGGAAGTAGAAGTTCATGAGGTTATAGCCCAAGAACTTTATAAGGTGGCGGACAAGTCCTCTGCCTTGGCAAGGTTAGCCTTCCTTCATCTCATTTGTCACCTCTGTTATTCAGTTGGAATTAACATAGAGGGAGACATCCTCATTGATGAAGACAAGCCCATCACTAAGAAGAGGATGGAGCAAACAAGAGATCCCACTCATCATGAAATCCCTGAGATGCCTCAAGGGATGCACTTTCCTCCACAAAACTATTGGGATCAAATCAACACCTCCCTAGGAGAATTGAGTTCCAACATGGGACAACTAAGGGTGGAGCACCAAGAACATTCCATCCTCCTCCATGAAATTAGAGAAGATCAAAGAATCATGAGAAAGGAGCAACAAAGGCAAGGAAGAGACATTGAGGAGCTCAAGCACTCCATAAGATCTTTAAGAGGAAGAACAAGCTGCCATCACTAAGGTGGACCCGTTCTTTAATTTCCTTGTTCTTTATTTTCCTGTTTTTCGAATTTTTATGCTTATGTTTATCTATGTTTGTGTCTTATGATCATTAGTGTCTTAGTGTCTATGCCTTAAAGTTATGAATGTCCTATGAATCCATCACCTTTCTTAAATAAAAAATGTTCTTAATTGAAAAAGAGAAGAATTGCATGAATTTTGAATTTTATAACAGATTAATTATTTTGATGTGGTGGCAATACTTTTGATTTCTGAATGTATGCTTGAACAGTGCATATGTCTTTTGAATTTGTTGTTCATGAATGTTGGCTCTTGAAAGAATGATGAAAAAAGGAGACGTGTTACTGAGGATCTGAAAAATCATAAAAATGATTCTTGAAGCAAGAAAAAGCAGTGAATACAAAAAAAAACGAAAAAAAGAAAAAGAAAAAGAAAAAAATAAAGTCATGATCCAAGGCAAAAAGAGTGTGCTTAAGAACCCTGGACACCTCTAATTGGGAACTCTAGCAAAGCTGAGTCACAATCTGAAAAGGTTCACCCAGTTATGTGTCTGTGGCATGTATGTATCCGGTGGTAATACTGGAAGACAGAATGCTTTGGGCCACGGCCAAGACTCATAAAGTAGCTATCTTCAAGAATCATCATACTTAACTAGGAGAGTCAATAACACTATCTGGATTCTGAGTTCCTATAGAAGCCAAACATTCTGAATTTCAAAGGATAGAGTGAGATGCCAAAACTGTTCAGAGGCAAAAAGCTGAAAGCCCCGCTCATCTAATTAATACTGATCTTCATAGATGTTTTTGGAATTCATTGCATATTCTCTTCATTTTATCTTATTTGATTTTCAGTTGCTTGGGGACAAGCAACAATTTAAGTTTGGTGTTGTGATGAGCGGATAATTTATACGCTTTTTGGCATTGTTTTTAGTATGTTTTTAGTATGTTTTAATTTGTTTTTATTATATTTTTATTAGTTTTTAGTTAAAATTCACTTTTCTGTACTTTAATATGAGTTTGTGTGTTTTTCTGTGATTTCAGGTATTTTCTGGCTGAAATTGAGGGACCTGAGCAAAAATCTGATTCAGAGGCTGAAAAGGACTGCAGATGCTGTTAGTTTCTGACCTCCCTGCACTCGAAGTGAATTTTATGGAGCTACAGAAGCCCAATTGGCGCGCTCTTAATTGCGTTGGAAAGTAGACATCCTGGGCTTTTCAGCAATGTATGATAGTCCATACTTTGCCCGTAATTTGATGGCCCAAACAGGCATTCCAAGTCAGCTCAAAACTGCCCGGCGTTAAACGCCGGAACTGGCACAAGAATGGGAGTTAAACGCCCAAACTGGCACAAAAGCTGGCGTTTAACTCCAAGAAAAGTCTCTACACATGAAAGCTTCAATACTCAGCCCAAGCACACACCAAGTGGGCCCGGAAGTGGATTTTTATGTCATTTACTCAGAAGTGAATTAAAGCATGAATTAAACCTAGATCTAAGAAGAGAGATTAACCTAAACCTAATCCTAATTCTAGAGAGAAGTGAGAGCTTCTCTCTCTAAAACTACTCTAAACTAAAACCAATGATGCTCAATGATAGATTGATGCCTTCCCCTCCTATCCTTGGTCCTTTTATTGCATTTTGGCGCCAAAGTTGGTTCAGAAACTCCCCAAGATCGCCAGGCACGTGCTGCTTTAATGAAGTCATGTGCAGACTGCGACGCGTGCGCGCATGGTACGCGTGCGCGTCCCTGGCCGATTCTGCAATGTGCGCGCGAGCACCTTGTGCGCGTGCGCGTGCTTGGCTGATTTCACTTCTTTGACTTTTTATGCTTCTCTCCACTTGTATGCTTCCTTCCTTGCTCCTTTTGATCCATGCCTAGCCTATTTCAATCCTGTAATTACTAGCAAACACATCAAGGCATCTTATGAAATCAAAGAGGAATTAGAATTCATCAAAATAAGGTTTAAAAGGCATGTTTTTACACTTAAGCACAAATACGGGAGAGATTACAAAACCATGCTAATTCATAGGTTAAATGCGAGAAAAGGATATCAAAATACTCTAAATTCAATACAAGATAGACCCTAAAAATGGGGTTTATGAGGCCACTCTAAGTTTCATGAGTGGAACAAAGTCCTCCATCAGAAATTTGAAGGCACAAGTGGGCCAGCTGAATAAAAAAGTCACTGAAACTCCTCCCAGTACTCTCCCAAGCAATACAGAAGAAAATCCAAGAGGAGAGTGCAAGGCCATTGATGTAATCAAAATGGCCGAATGCACAAGGGAGGAGAAGGACGAAAATCCTAGTGAGGAAGACCTCCTGGGACGTCTCTCAAGCAAGAAGGAGTTCCCCATTGAGGACCTAAAGGAATCTAAGGCTCATATAGAGACCATAGAGATTCCATTAAATCTCCTTCTGCCATTCATGAGCTCTGAAGATTATTCTTCCTCTGAAGAGGATGAAGATGTAACTGGAGAACAAGTTGCTCAATATCTAGGAGTCATCATGAAGCTGAATGCCAAGTTGTTTGGTAATGAGACTTGGGAAGGTGAACCTCCCTTGCTCATTAGTGAACTAGACACATGGGTTCAGAAAACTTTACCTCAAAAGAGACAAGATCCTGGTAAATTCTTAATACCCTGTACCATAGGCACCATGACCTTTGAAAAAGCTCTGTGTAACCTGGGGTCAGGCATAAATCTTATGCCACTCTCTGTAATGGAGAAACTAGGGATCATTGAGGTACAGCCTGCCTTATTCTCATTACAATTGGCAGACAAGTCAGTAAGACAAGCTTATGGATTAGTAGAGGACGTGTTAGTAAAGGTTGAAGGCCTTTACATCCCTACTGCTTTCATAATCTTAGACACTAGGAAGGAAGAGGATGAATGCATCATCTTTGGAAGACCTTTCCTAGCCACAGCAGGTGCTGTAATAGATGTTAACAGAGGAGAATTAGTCCTTCAATTGAATGGGGACTACCTTGTGTTTAAGGCACACGGTCATCCCTCTGTAACAAAAGAGAGTAAGCATGCAGAGCTTCTCTCAGTACAGAGTCAAAAAAGAGCCCCACAATCAAACTCTAAGTTTGGTGTTGGGAGGCCATAACCAAACTCTAAGTTTGGTGTTGAGAAGACCCCACATTCAAACTCTAAGTTTGGTTTTGGGAAACCTTCATCATGCTCTGAACTTCTCTAAAGCTCCATGAGAGCCCACTGTCAAGCTAGTGACATTAAAAGAGCGCTTGTTGGGAGGCAACCCAATTTTTATTTATCTAATTTTATTTTTTATTTTATTGTTATTTTGTGTTTTAGTAGGTTCATGATCATGAGGAGTCACAAAAAAATATTAAAATTAAAAACAGAATAAAAAATAGCAGAGGAAAGGACTTACTGGTGTTTAAACACCAGTAAGGTGCATCTGGATGGCGTTCAACGCCAGAACAGAGCATGGATCTAGCGCTGAACGCCAGAAACAAGCAATATCCTGGCGTTTGGACGCCAGGAATGTGCCCTGAGGAAAGCTGGTGCTGAACGCCAGTAACAAGCATGGAACTGGCGTTCAACGCCAGAAATATGCTACACATGGGGGTTGAACACCCAGAACGTGCACCACTTCGGCGTTTAAACGCCAGAATGGTACGCTAAGGCATTTTACATGCCTAATTGGTGCAGGGATGTAAATTCTTGACACCTCAGGATCTGTGGACCCCACAGGATCATCTCAGGATCTGTGGACCCCACCGGAACCCCACCTAACATAGTCTCCCCTCTTCTCAACATTCATTCTCTCTTTCCAATAAACACTCTTCCCCAAAACCCTTTACCAATCACCTCAATCTCTCTTCCCAGTTACCCCTTCACCACTCACATCCATCCACTCTTCCCCATAAACAAAATTCAAAATCTTTCCCACCCAAACCCACCCTAAATGGCCGAACCTACCCTCTCCCCCCTCCCTATATATACCCCTCCATTCTACTTAATTTTCACACAACACAACCCCCTCTTCTATACCTCAGCCGCAACCTACACCTCCCCTTCTCCTCCGTCTTTTCTTCTTCTTCTTCTTCTTCTTCTTTCTTCTCTTGCTCGAGGGCGAGCAATATTTTAAGTTTGGTGTGGTAAAAGCATAAGCTTTTTGTTTTTCCATAACCATTGATGGCACCCAAGGCCGGAGAATCCTCTAGAAAAGGGAAAGGGAAGACAAAAGCTTCCACCTCCGAGTGGAGATGGAAAGATTCATCTCCAAAGCCCATCAAGACCACTTCTATGATGTCGTGGCCAAGAAGAAGGTGATCCCTGAGGTCCCTTTCAAACTCAAGAAAAATGAGTATCCGAAGATCCGACATGAGATCCAAAGAAGAGGTTGGGAAGTTCTAACCAACCCCATTCAACAAGTCGAAATCTTAATGGTTCAAGAGTTCTATGCCAATGCATGGATCACTAGGAACCATGATCAAAGTATGAACCCGAGTCCAAAGAATTATCTTACAATGGTTCGGGGGAAATACTTAGATTTTAGTCTGGAAAATGTGAGGTTGGCATTCAACATGCCCATGATGCAAGGAGATGAACGCCCCTACACTAGAAGGGTCAACTTTAATCAAAGGTTGGACCAAGTCCTTATGGACATATGTGTGAAAGGAGCTCAATGGAAAAGAGACTCCAAAGGCAAGCCGGTTCAAATAAGAAGACTGGACCTCAAACCTGTGGCTAGAGGATGGTTAGAGTTCATTCAATGCTCCATCATCCCCACTAGCAACCGATCTGAAGTTACTGTGGATCGGGCCATCATGATTCATAGCATCATGATTGGAGAGGAAGTAGAAGTTCATGAAGTCATTTCCCACGAATTCTACAAAATTGCCGATAAGTCCTCTATTTTGGCAAGGCTAGCTTTTCCTCATCTTATTTGCCATCTATGTTACTCAGTTGGAGTTATCATAGAATGAGACATCCTCATTGAGGAGGACAAGCCCATCACTAAGAAAAGGATGGAGCAAACAAGAGAGCCCACTCATGGAGCCCAAGGGACGCATGAGGAAGCTCATCACCAATAAATCCCGGAGATGCCTCAAGGGATGCACTTTCCTCCCAACAACTACTGGGAACAACTCAACACTTCCTTAGAAGATTTGAGTTACAATGTGGAACAATTAAGGGTAGAACATCAAGAGCACTCCATCATTCTCCATGAAATAAGAGAAGATCAAAGAGCAATGAGGGAGGAGCAACAAAGGCAAGGAAGGGACATAGAAGATTTTAAGGACATCATTGGTCCTTCAAGAAGAAGACGCCACTAAGGTGGACTCATTCTTTATTCTTATTTCTCTATTTTTTTATTTTTATGCTTCATGTCTATTTATGTTTTGTGTCTCTACTTCATGATCATCAGTGTTGAGTAACTATGTCTTAAAGCTATAAATAATTCCATAACTCCTTCACCTCTCTTAAATGAAAAATGTTTCTAATTCAAAAGAACAAGAAGTACATGAGTTTCGAAATTATCCTTGAATTTAGTTTAATTATATTGATATGGTGACAATACTTTTTGTTTTCTAAATGAATGCTTGAACAGTGCATAATTTTGATCTTGTTGTTTATGAATGTTAAAATTGTTGGCTCTTGAAAGAATGATGAACTAAGAGAAATGTTATTGATGATCTGAAAAATCATAAAATTGATTCTTGAAGCAAGAAAAAACAATGAAAAAGCAAAAGCTTGCAAAAAAATGGCGAAAAAAATAGAAAGAAAAAGAAAAAGCAAGCAGAAAAAGCCAAAAGCCCTTAAAACCAAAAGGCAAGGGTAAAAAAGATCCAAGGCTTTGAGCATCAATGGATAGGAGGGCCCAAGGAAATAAATCCAGGCCTAAGCGGCTAAATCAAGTTGTCCCTAACCATGTGCTTGTGTCATGAAGGTCCAAGTGAAAAGCTTGAGACTGAGTGGTTAAAGTAGTGATCCAAAGCAAAAAGAGTGTGCTTAAGAGCTCTAGACACCTCTAACTGGGGACTCTAGCAAAGCTGAGTCACAATCTGAAAAGGTTCACCCAGTTATATTTCTGTGGTATTTATGTATCCGATGGTAATACTGGAAGACAAAATGCTTAGGGCCATGATGACAAGTCATCATATACCTATTTTCCAAGCTAAATTTCACTTGTTTCACTAGGTTTTATGCACTTTCTTGCATTCTAAGTAAGTAATTTGGAATGAAAATGCATGACATCTTTAAATCAAACAACCACCATTTAATTGATGCTAAATCATGAGGTTTGGGCTAAAATTAATTGATTTGTAATGATTTATAAACCTTGTGAATTTGGTGATACTTTGAGTGGTTGTTTTGATTTCTTATAGGTGAAGAAAAGAAGAAAAGAAGAAAGCGTGGCTTAAGAAGTGTGGCTCAAGGAAAAGAAAAGTGTGGCAAAGAACATGAGGAAGTGTGGCACATGAAAGGAGCACAAAGGAAAATTCCAAGGAGGCAATGTTTCAATGCTCTGCTCACCTTGTGAGCTGAGCACAATTTGAAGCAAAGAAACAAGGAAGGGAAAAACAATGCTCAGCTCACCAAGTGAGCACTATCGGGCATTCATCAAAGGAAAATCAAAGGAAATAAGATGCCAATGCTTGCTCCAAGGTTTGAACCCATGACCCAAGGGAAGGAGAGGAGCGCTACTCACAAGGAAAAGAAGCCAAAAAAATGGCCAAATGCATCCTCCAAGGTTCGAACTCATTACCCTGATGCAAAGATGAGCTTGGAAGCAAAATTTTGGCTAAGTTAAAATCTGGGCGCTCACAGCATGATCATGCCTCCTTCCAAGGGCTATAACTTGAGCTACAGATGTCCGATTGATGTGCTTCTAGTTGCATTGGAAAGCTGACATTCAGAGCTTTCCAACGATGTATGGCAATCCATATTTGGCATGAAATTGAGGCACGAGTGAAGTGAATCTTTAAGAACCAAAAATAAGCAAAAATAAACCAAAGTGCAACCACCAAGGTTCGAAGAGGGAGACCAAGGGAAGCCAAGGAAATAGCGCTCACTTAGCACAATGCTCACTTGGAGAGCATTGTCATGCTTCTCTTCATGAAAAATCAAGAAAAATTGTTCTCCAAATGCTTTCACCAAGGTTTGAACTTGGGACCTCCCATTGGAAGCCAATGCTCAGCTCACAAGGTGAGCAGAGCGCTACTCCTTGGCGCACACAAGCATCATGACACGGCCCATGGAAGCATGTCACGCAATTTTGACACGGTCCAGGGAGGGCAGCGTGCAACAAATTTTGCACCAAGGCACCAATGCTCAGCTCACTTTGTGAGCTGAGCTTTCCCCTGATGCTTTCCCCAAGCAATTTTCACATGGGCCAAAATTCAATTAAAATTCCTTTTGAACTCAACTCTTCACCAATTGAACCAAGCCCATCTAGACCCACTCTTCCTCAAATCCAAAGCAAGCTAAGCCCATTATCATCACTCAAAGGCACAAGGATCAATTTGATTAGGATTTTCATTTTAATTGTAATTTGTTTTAATTTCATTTTCATTTTCACTTTGTAAAGCCTATATAAGGCATCATTTTTATCTTTGTAAAGGAGCCCCCATTAGAGAATATTGGAGGGCAGCTCCATTAGAATAGTTATCTCTTTTAAGTTTTCTTTTAAATTTTGGATTGGGAAGGAAGGAATTTTATTTCATTCCTGATTTGAGATTCATCTTGTTCTTTTACTGCATAATTCAATTTTCATTTGCTGTTTCAAATCTTCTTCTTCTGCAATCTGTTCTTTTACTTTTCTGTAACTTTTCTCTTATTGGATCAAGGAAGGACTTGAGATCTAGAATTGTTTTCTAGTCTCTTCCACTCCTGAGATGTTCAACATTCATTTAATTGCTGCAAATTAAGCATTGCTTTTCTGTTTTTAAATTCTTTAAGGCATTTTACTCTTTTGCTAAGATCTAGTGCAATTCAATTCATCTTTAGTTCTTCTGTTTGTTGCAATTTACTTTCTCTTGTTTAATTTCTGCAATTCTAGCACCCACTCCCCTTTATATTTGATGCAATTTATATTTCTTGTCATTTAAGATTCTTGCAATTTACATTTCTTGCTCTTTAAGTTACTTGCCAATTTACATTCTGCAACTTTAAATTCATTGTCATTTACTTTCTGTTGGCTACAATTTCACACAATTCACTTCAATGTTAGCTTGACTAAACTAATCACCCACTAAAGTTGCTTGATCCATCAACCCCTGTGGGATCGACCTCACTCTAAGTGAGTTTTACTACTTGATACGACTCGGTACACTTGCCGGTGAGTTTTAGGTGTTTTGGAAATTCGTTTTTCCACAAAAATACCATCATGTTTTTGGCGCCGTTGCCGGGGATTGATTTAGATCAACAATGATTAAGTGGGTGAGAAGTCTAGATCAATCATTTTTTTGTTTTTATTCTCTGTTTTAAATTAATTGCAAGGTGTTTGAGCTATTGCCTCACTAAGAAATTCTTTCTCTGTGACATGAATTTCAAATTTCATTGATGTTTACAAAATACAAATGGAGTTCAACTCATCTTATGGTCAAACAAAATTTTATGGGATATCACCCACCATCACCAATCTCTAATGGTGGTTGGGAATATCACCAAGAAAATACAAATTCTAAGCACTCCAATCCATGGAGATTTGCTTCACAGACACAAGATGAGCAAGAAAACCATATGGGATATTTCCCTCCACCACAAAATGAAGCAAGTCATAATTCCAATGGTGGCAGGAAAGGAATTCTAATGCTCCATATGATATTCATCCAAAGATATCATCACTTGACCATGCTTCAACAAAAAGTCCCTTTCAAAACTTACCACTCACACAAACTTCCAATAGCCAAAGAATCTCAAAGTGTGAGTCCATGCTCAAAAGATTTGCGGAGGAGAAAGAGAAGTACCAGAAAGAACAAGAGAACTCCCTCAAAAATATGGAAGTGCAGTTAGGCCAATTGTCGAATGCATGGAAGGAGAAAATGGAAAAACAAAAACAAAAGGTCCCTATGTCAAGTGAAATTGCAATAAAGGATGAGGGACATGAGCCAAGGATTTTACATTCACAAACGCTACTTGAGGTGACAAAGGAACATGAACATTCACAACCCTCACAAACTTCCCTAGAATCTGTGATCGAAAAATATGAAGAGGAGATGAAGAAATCTTGGGAAGAACAACAAACCTCCTCCATAAAGAACTATTAAGTCAAATGTTGGGTGCAAAGAAAGGAGTGGAGGAGCAAGAAAGTGAGGAAGTCATTCCAGAAAATTTACACTCAAGTGAAGCAGAGAAGTACATAGAAGAAAAGCTCATGGAACCACCAATTCAAAAAGCTCTGGATGAATACGAAACTCCAATAATCACACAGCAACCAAGTCTTGAATCCAAAGAAGTGAAAGCAACTAGCAAGAACACCAATTCTGTCCCTAATCCAGCAAGCAAGATCAATCAAGCCATTTGCAAAAGAAAGCTTGCTGAGGAAAGGCCAAGACAAGGGACAGTAGCTGAATCTTCTCCCCCCTTAAGGTCATTCCTCTTAACAAACTGGAAGAAGAGGAAGAAAGTGAAGAAAAACATGTCAAGCTAATGACACTAAAAGAGCACTTGTTGGGAGGTAACCCAACCGTAGGTAAAATTTCTTTTCTGCCTTGTTTTCTTTCTATGCTTTGTTTAAATTCAATAAATTGGCATTTGGTTACATTCTAAGTTTGGTGTTGCCTTGCAACAAATTGTTTTCAATCTTTTTAGATGATTGCATCAAATCAAAAATGAAAGTGACACACCAAGATTCTAAGTTTGGTGTGCCACTTATTTTTCTATGCAAAATCATTCAAGCAACATTACTTGTCTGCATAATCATAATGCCTCTGCAGTTTTATTTTTCTCTTTTAATTTGACACTTTTTCATTCTGCTTTCATTAGTCATTTTTCTGTTTTAAAATGCTTTCATTTCAGTTTGCTTATTTACTGTGTTTGTTAAGAGATTACCAAGAGAGCTTTATTCATGACAGATTCTTGGCTTGGTGATTGTACTTAATAAATAACAGTTTCACTTGCTTAGTTTTAATTCAGATAAATTGACACGTGATTGCATTCTAAGTTTGGTGTTGCTATGCAACAAAATTTGGTTCAAATTCTTACAAGATACTTGCATTAATTCCAAGTGAAAGTGTCACACTAAGTTTGGTGTGCCACTTATCTTTTATGCAATGTATTGTGCACACCTCCTTATATATGCAATCAAAAATGTCTCTATCTCTTGTGCCTTGATTGTTATCTTTAATTTTGCTTTCTTAAAACACATGTACTACTAACATTTCATTGTATAAGACATTCATGATCCATCTTAGCCCCATAGCCATTGTTCTAATTGTTGCTTGAAGATGAGCAAGCATTTTGAGTTTGGCAAGGGAAAGAGGAAGAATAGAGGAAAAAGGACAACAATAATGAAGATGAACTACAAGGTTGTATAGTCCTTTTTCTTCTCATTTGTTTACAGCACTTAAATTGCATGATTGTCTTTATCTTTTCTGTTTACATGTGTGTATGAATAAAGCATAGCTTGAATCTTAATTTGTAACATGTTGCCATGCATTATGACTACCAACTTGAGTTTTGTAAGCTTAAAGCAGTAAAGTATCATGATCATAAACAAACAAGGAATTAAAGAAGAATTTAGCATGTGCATACAAGTATTGGAAAGCTAGTATGATTAATTGTTGCTCAATTGCATTGGATTTTATTTAATTGAAGTTTTCATCTAGGACATTTTGTGAAATCTTTTGAAAATCATGAAAACCTTGAAGAAGCAAATACAATTAAAGCAAGAAAAGAAAAAGGGAAAGAATGAGAAAGCTGAAGGCTCTGAGTAGCAATGGCAATTTATTTGCTAAGTACTTGTGGTGTTTATGTATCAAGCCAAATGCTTGAAAACAAAACACTTAGAAGTCAAGGTTAGGCTCAAAGTGCAAAAGCACTCCCTCAAAGCTCAAGGCTCTGAGCATCAATGATTAGAGAGTCAAGAAAAGAAAAGAAAAATGAGCTTAATGAAGTCCTCTAATTAAATGCTTGTGGTGCTTATGTATCAAGTGGTAATACTTGAAAACAAAGCAATTAGAAGTCATAGCTTTGTTATCAACTCATGGGGCAAAGCACCCAAAAGGAGAAGCTAATAAGAAAATCAAAAGCTTGTTTCAAGGAAGAAATATAAGAGAAAGATTTCATAAATTGAGTTAGATAGAAGCATCAATCATTTACATCTCTTTTGTGATTGTAGCATGCTTAGAAAACTAGCTAACCATGAACATTGAGTTGCTATTCTTCTTATCTTGGATTGTCAATCTTTAATGCGTGATTCTTTTAGTGCTTGGGGACAAGCAAGGTTTAAGTTTGGTGTTGTGATGACAAGTCATCATATACCTATTTTTCAAGCTAAATTTCACTTGTTTCACTAGGTTTTATGCACTTTCTTGCATTCTAAGTAAGTAATTTGGAATGAAAATGCATGACATCTTTAAATCAAACAACCACCATTTAATTGATGCTAAATCATGAGGTTTGGGCTAAAATTAATTGATTTGTAATGATTTATAAACCTTGTGAATTTGGTGATACTTTGAGTGGTTGTTTTGATTTCTTATAGGTGAAGAAAAGAAGAAAAGAAGAAAGCGTGGCTTAAGAAGTGTGGCTCAAGGAAAAGAAAAGTGTGGCAAAGAACATGAGGAAGTGTGGCACATGAAAGGAGCACAAAGGAAAATTCCAAGGAGGCAATGTTTCAATGCTCTGCTCACCTTGTGAGCTGAGCACAATTTGAAGCAAAGAAACAAGGAAGGGAAAAACAATGCTCAGCTCACCAAGTGAGCACTATCGGGCATTCATCAAAAGAAAATCAAAGGAAATAAGTTGCCAATGCTTGCTCCAAGGTTTGAACCCATGACCCAAGCGAAGGAGAGGAGTGCTACTCACAAGGAAAACAAGCCAAAAAAATGGCCAAATGCATCCTCCAAGGTTCGAACGCATTACCCTGATGCAAAGATGAGCTTGGAAGCAAAATTTTGGCTAAGTTAAAATCTGGGCTCTCACAGTATGACCATGCCTTCTTCCAAGGGCTATAACTTGAGCTACAGATGTCTGATTGATGTGCTTCTAGTTGCATTGGAAAGCTGACATTCAGAGCTTTCCAACGATGTATGGCAATCCATATTTGGCATGAAATTGAGGCACGAGTGAAGTGAATCTTTAAGGACCAAAAATAAGCAAAAATAAACCAAAGTGCAACTACCAAGGTTCGAAGAGGGAGACCAAGGGAAGCCAAGGAAATAACGCTCACTTAGCACAATGCTCACTTGGAGAGCATTGTCGTGCTTCTCTTCATGAAAAATCAAGAAAAATTGTTCTCCAAATGCTTTCACCAAGGTTTGAACTTGGGACCCCCCCCTTGGAAGCCAATGCTCAGCTCACAAGGTGAGCAGAGCGCTACTCCTTGGCGCACACAAGCATCATGACACGGCCCATGGAAGCATGTCACGCAATTTTGACACGGTCCAGGGAGGGCAGCGCGCAACAAATTTTGCACCAAGGCACCAATGCTCAGCTCACTTTGTGAGCTGAGCTTTCCCCTGATGCCTTCCCCAAGCAATTTTCACATGGGCCAAAATTCAATTAAAATTCCTTTTGAACTCAACTCTTCACCAATTGAACCAAGCCCATCTAGACCCACTCTTCCTCAAATCCAAAGCAAGCTAAGCCCATTATCATCACTCAAAGGCACAAGGATCAATTTGATTAGGATTTTCATTTTAATTGTAATTTGTTTTAATTTCATTTTCATTTTCACTTTGTAAAGCCTATATAAGGCATCATTTTTATCTTTGTAAAGGAGCCCCCATTAGAGAATATTGGAGGGCAGCTCCATTAGAATAGCTCTCTCTTTTAAGTTTTCTTTTAAATTTTGGATTGGGAAGGAAGGAATTCTGTTTCATTCCTGATTTGAGATTCATCTTGTTCTTTTACTGCATAATTCAATTTTCATTTGCTGTTTCAAATCTTCTTCTTCTGCAATCTGTTTTTTTACTTTTGTGCAACTTTTCTCTTGTTGGATCAAGGAAGGACTTGAGATCTAGAATTGTTTTCTAGTCTCTTCCACTCCTGAGATGTTCAACATTCATTTAATTGCTGCAAATTAAGCATTGCTTTTCTGTTTTTAAATTCTTTAAGGCATTTTACTCTTTTGCTAAGATCTACTGCAATTCAATTCATCTTTAGTTCTTCTGTTTGTTGCAATTTACTTTCTCTTGTTTAATTTATGCAATTCCAGCACCCACTCCCCTTTATATTTGATGCAATTTATATTTCTTGTCATTTAAGATTCTTGCAATTTACATTTCTTGCTCTTTAAGTTACTTGCCAATTTACATTCTGCAACTTTAAATTCATTGTCATTTACTTTCTGTTGGCTACAATTTCACACATTTCACTTCAATGTTAGCTTGACTAAACTAATCACCCACTAAAGTTGCTTAATCCATCAACCCCTGTGGGATCGACCTCACTCTAAGTGAGTTTTACAACTTGATACGACCCGGTACACTTGCCGGTGAGTTTTAGGTGTTTTGGAAATTCGTTTTTCCACAAAAATACCATCAGGCCACGGCCAAGACTCATAAAAGTAGCTGTGTTCAAGAATCAACATACATAACTAGGAGAATCAATAACACTATCCGATATTCTTAAGTTCCTAGAGAAGCCAATCATTCTAAACTTCAAAGAAAAAAGTGAGATGCCAAAACTGTTCAGAAGCAAAAAGCTACCAGTCCCGCTCATCTAATTAGAATTAATATTCATTGATATTTTGGAATTTATAGTATATTCTCTTCTTTTTATCCTAATTGATTTTCAGTTGCTTGGGGACAAGAAACAATTTAAGTTTGGTGTTGTGATGAGCGGATAATTTATACGCTTTTTGGCATTGTTTTTACGTAGTTTTTAGTATGATCTAGTTACTTTTAGGGATGTTTTCATTAGTTTTTATGCTAAATTCACATTTCTGGACTTTACTATGAGTTTCTGTATTTTTCTGTGATTTCAGGTATTTTCTGGCTGAAATTGAGGGACCTGAGCAAAACTCTGATAAGAAGGCTGACGAAGGACTACTGATGCTATTGGAATCTGACCTCCCTGCACTCAAAATGAATTTTCTGGAGCTACAGAACTCCAAATGGTGTGCTCTCAACGGCGTTGGAAATTAGACATCCAGAGCTTTCTAAAAATATATAATAGTCCATACTTTATTCGTGATTTCACGACGTAAACTGGCGCTCAACGCCAGTTCCATGTTGCTGTCTGGAGTCAAATGCCAGAAACACGTCACAAACCGGAGTTGAACGCCCAAAACACGTTACAACTTGGCGTTTGATGAGCGGATAATTTGTATGCTTTTTGGCATTGTTTTTAGTATGTTTTTAGTATGATTTAGTTAGTTTTTAGTATATTTTTATTAGTTTTTAGTTAAAATTCACTTTTCTGGACTTTACTATGAGTTTGTGTGTTTTTCTGTGATTTCAGGTATTTTCTGGCTGAAATTGAGGGATCTGAGCAAAAATCTGATCCAGAGACTCAAAAGGACTGCAGATGCTGTTGGATTCTGACCTCCCTGCACTCGAAGTGGATTTTCTGGAGCTACAGAAGACCAATTGGCGCGCTCTCAATGGCGTTGGAAAGTAGACATCCTGGGCTTTCCAGCAATATATAATAGTCCATACTTTGCCTAAGATTTGATGGCCCAAACCGGCGTTCAAAGTCACCTCAAGAAATTCTAGCGTTAAACGCCGGAACTGGCACCTAATTGGGAGTTAAACGCCCAAACTGGCACTAAAGCTGGCGTTTAACTCCAAGGAGAGTCTCTACACGAAAATGCTTCATTGCTCAGCCCAAGCACACACCAAGTGGGCCCGGAAGTGGATTTTTATGTCATTTACTCATCTTTGTACACCTTAGGCTACTAGTTATCTATAAGTAGGACCTTTTACTATTGTATTGAGAGAGCTTTTGATCATGTTTTGATGATTGAACCCTCTTTGGGAGGCTGGCCATTCGGCCATGCCTAGACCTTGTTCTTATGTATTTTCAACGGTGGAGTTTCTACACACCATAGATTAAGGTGTGGAGCTCTGTTGTACCCCGAATATTAATGCAATTACTATTGTTCTTCCATTCAATTCTGCTTGTTCTTTATCCAAGATATCACTTGTTCTTCAACATGATGAAGGTGATGATTGACGCCCATCACCATTCTCACTCATGAACAAGGTGACTGACAACCATTCTTGTTCTACAAGCATCTGAGGCTTAGTGAATATCTCTTGGATTCCCGATTGCACGATGCATGGTTGATCGCCTGACAACCGAGTGCTCGCCTGACAAACGAGCCAACCATTCCGTGAGATCAGAGTCTTCGTGGTATAGGCAGGACTTGATGGCAGCATTCAAGAGAATCCGGAAGGTCTAACCTTGTCTGTGGTATTCTGAGTAGGATTCAATGACTGAATGACTGTGACGTGCTTCAAACCTGTAACCTACTGGGCGTTAGTGACAGACGCAAAAGAGGGATTCTATTCTGGTAGGGGAGGGAACCAAACCGGTGATTGGCAGTACTGTGACGGAGTGCGTGCATTAGCTTTCACTGCGAGGATGGGAGGTAGCTGCTGACAACAGTGAAACCCTACACGAGCTTGCCATGGAAAGGAGTAAGAAGGATTGGATGAAGGCAGTAGGAAAGCAGAGAGACGGAAGGGAAGGCATCTTCATACACTTGTCTGAAGCTCTTACACCAATGATATACATAAGTATCACTATCTTTATCTTTATATTATCTTCATTCATCATCATATACATTCGAGTTTACCTGACTAAGATTTACAAGATGACCATAGCTTGCTTCAATGCTAACAATCTCCGTGGGATCGACCCTTACTCACGTAAGGTATTACTTGGACGACCCAGTGCACTTGCTGGTTAGTTGTGCGAAGTTGTGTAATGCCATGGAATTGAACCACCAAGTTTTTGGAGTTCATGACCAGGGATTATGAGAGTTGTGAAAAGTATTGTTCACAATTTCGCGCACCAAGTTTTTGGCGCCGTTGCCGGGGATTGTTCAAGTTTTGAGCAAGCTTTTGGTAACAATACCTGGGATTGTTCTAGTTTGGACAACTGACGGTTCATCTTGTTGCTTAGATTAGGTATTTATTTTTTTTCGAAATTCTTGAAGATGAATTCTAGAGTTTCATGATGATTTGTTGAAATCTGGCTGGCTGAGAAGCCATGTCTAATCTGATTGGACCGAGGTTTCAACTTATCACCACAAGAGCTTGTTGATTTTAATCAATCTTGCTTTTGGAGCAGTGATCTGCTAAGGCTTGGCTGACCTTTGGTCATGTCTAGTGTTTTGGACCGAAGCTTTCTTTGAAAGCTTGGCTGGCTGAGAAGCCATGTCTAATTCCTGGACCGGAGTCTTAGACTAGCATTGCACTGATTCCTGGAATTCTCATTAAGAATTTTGATATCTTTTTCCACTTAATTTTCGAAAAACACAAAAAAATTACAAAATCACAAAAAAACCAAAAAGATTTGATGTTTCTTGCTTAAGTCTAGTGTCTCATCTTAAGTTTGGTGTCAAATGCATGTTTTTGTTATACTTTTCGAATCCATGCATGTATTTCTTTGTTTTGATCTTTGAATTCTTTTGGCTTGAGTGTTTCTGTGTCTCATATAGTGTCAGTAGTACACAAACTGCTAAGTTTGGTGTCTTGCATGCATTGTTATTCGATTCTTGTTGCATTTTGATTATTAAAAATCCAAAAATATTTTTAATTTGTGTCTTTTCAAGTCAATGACACAAAGAATTGAAGATTCAGAACATACTGCAGAGGAATTATACAGAAAAAGCTGAGCATTCAAAAATGCCCAGTGAAGAAGACAGACTGGCGTTTAAACGCCAGCCAGGGCACCTGGTTGGGCGTTTAACGCCCAAAGAGGTAGCATTTTGGGCGTTAAACGCCAGAATGTATACCATTCTGGGCGTTTAACGCCAGGATGGTGCTAGGAGGAAGATTTTGTTTTCAAAATCAATTTTTTTTCAAGTTTTCAAAGTTTTTCAAAACCAAATCTTTTTCAAATCATATCTTTTCAATCAAATGTTTTCAAAATCAATTTCTTTCCTTTTTCAAAGATACTTACTAACAATTAATGATTTGATTGAACATTTTTTGCCTTTTCTATTAAGAAAGGTTTTATGTTTGAATCATATCTTTTCTTGTTAGGCAAGTCATCAATTTTTTTAAATCATATCTTTTCAAATTGTTTTCAAATCATATCTTTTAAAATTGTTTTCAAATCATATCTTCTCAATCACATTTTTTTTCCCAATCATATCTTCTCAACCACATCTTTTTCAAATTAGTTTTCAATCAAATCTTTTTAAATTCTAATTTCAAAATCTTTTTCAAAAATCACTTTAATTCTTTTCCACTTTCAATTTTTGAAAATTATTAACATCTTTTTAATTGAATTTTCAAAAATTCTCTTCCCTCCTTCCCACATCCTTCTATTTATGGAGTACTACTCCTTCTTAATGCACAATTCGAACTCTATCTAATCAAGTTCGAATTCTTCTACCTTCTCTTCTTCTATTTTTCTTTTCCTCTGACACTTCAAGGAATCTCTATACTGTGACATAGAGGATTCCATATTTTCTTGTTCCCTTCTCTTTCATATGAGCAGGAACAAAGACAAATGCATTCTTGTTGAAGCTGACCCTGAACCTGAAAGGACCTTGAAGCGAAAAGCTAAGAGAAGCTAAGGCACAACTCTCTTTAGAGAACCTGACCGAATTCTTCAAAGAAGAAGAACACATGGCAGCCGAAAACAACACCAATGCCAACAATGCAAGGAAGGTGCTGGGTGACTTCACTGCACCTACTCCTGATTTCTACGGGAGAAGCATCTCTATCCCTGCCATTGGAGCAAACAACTTTGAGCTTAAGCCTCAATTAGTTTCTCTAATGCAACAGAATTGCAAGTTCCATGGACTTCCAATGGAAGATCCTCATCAGTTCTTAGCTGAATTCTTGCAAATCTGTGACACAGTCAAGACTAATGGGGTAGACCCTGAGGTCTACAGACTGATGCTATTCCCTTTTGCTGTAAGAGACAGAGCTAGAATATGGTTGGATTCTCAACCTAAAGAAAGCCTGGACTCTTGGGAAAAGCTAGTCAATGCCTTCTTGGCAAAGTTCTTTCCACCACAAAGATGGAGTAAGCTTAGAGTGGAAGTCCAAACCTTCAGACAGAAGGATGGAGAATCCCTCTATGAAGCTTGGGAAAGATACAAACAATTAATCAGAAGATGTCCTTCAGACATGCTTTCTGAATGGAGCATCATAGGTATTTTCTATTATGGTCTCTCTGAACTATCCAAGATGTCCTTGGATAGCTCTGCTGGAGGATCTCTTCATCGGAAGAAGACGCCTGCAGAAGCTCAAGAATTGATTGAAATGGTTGCAAATAACCAATTCATGTACACTTCTGAAAGGAATCCTGTGAACAATGGGACTAGTCAGAAGAAAGGAGTTCTTGAGATTGACACTCTGAATGCCATATTGGCTCAGAACAAGATATTGACTCAACAAGTCAACTTGATTTCTCAAAGTCTGTCTGGAGTGCAAAATGCACCTGGCAGTACTAAGGATGCTTCATCTGAGGAAGAAGCTTATGATCCTGAGAACCCTTCCATGGAAGAGGTGAATTACCTAGGAGAACCCTATGGAAACACCTATAATTCTTCATGGAGAAATCACCCAAATTTCTCATGGAAGAATCAAGAGAGACCTCAACAAGGTTTCAATAACAATAATGGTGGAAGAAACAGGTTTAGCAATGGCAAGCCTTTTCCATCATCTTCTCAGCAACAGACAGAGAGTTCTAAGCAGAATACTTCTGACTTAGCAACAATGGTCTCTGATCTAATAAAGACCACTCAAAGTTTCATGAATGAAACAAGGTCCTCCATTAGAAATTTGGAAGGACAAGTGGGACAGCTGAGCAAGAAAATTACTGAACTCCCTCCTAGTACTCTCCCAAGTAATACAGAAGAAAATCCAAAAGGAGAGTGCAAAGCCATAGACATGGCCGAATATGGAGAGGAAAGAGAGGAGGAGGACGCCACTGAGGAAGACCTCAGTGGGCGTGTACCAATCTCCTCTGAGTTCCTCAATAAGGAACAATGGGAATCGGAGGCTCAAAATGAGACCATAGAGATTCCATTGGACTTACTTCTGCCTTTCATGAGCTCTGATGAGTATTCTTCCTCTGAAGAGGATGAGTATGTCAATGAAGAGCAAGTTGCTAAATACCTTGGAGCAATCATGAAGCTAAATGACAAGTTATTTGGAAATGAGACTTGGGAGGATGAACCACCTTTGCTCACCAAAGAACTGGATGACTTGTCTAGGCAGAAACTGCCTCAAAAGAGGCAAGATCCTGGGAAGTTTTCTATACCTTGTAACATAGGCACCATGACCTTCAAGAAGGCCTTGTGTGACTTAGGGTCAAGTGTAAACCTCATGCCCCTCTCTGTAATGGAGAAATTAGGGATCTCTGAGGTGCAAGCTGCAAGAATCTCATTAGAGATGGCAGACAATTCAAGAAAACAAGCTCATGGACTTGTAGAGAATGTTTTGGTGAAGATTGAAGACCATTACATCCCTACTGATTTCATAGTCCTAGAGACTGGGAAGTGCTTGGATGAATCCATCATCCTTGGCAGACCCTTCCTAGCCATAGCAAAGGCTGTGATTGATGTTGATAGAGGAGAGTTGATCATTCAAGTGAATGAAAAATCCTTGGTGTTTAAGGCCCAAGGACATCCCTCTATCATCATGGAGAGGAAGCATGAAGAGCTTCTCTCAAAACAGAGCCAAGCAGAGCCCCCACAGTCAAACTCTAAGTTTGGTGTTGGGAGGCCACAACCAAACTCTAAGTTTGGTGTTGAACCCCCACATTCAAACTCTAAGTTTGGTGTTGGGAGGTTCCCACACGGCTCTGAGTATTTCTGAGGCTCCATGAGAGTCCTCTGTCAAGCTAATGACATTAAAGAAGCGCTTGTTGGGAGGCAACCCAATGTTTTATAGTTAACTATTTTCTTTTGTTATTTTATCTTTTTGTAGGTTGATGATCATAAGAAGTCACAAAAACAATGAAAAAAGCAAAAACAGAATGAAAAATAGGAAGAAAAACAGCACACCCTGGAGGAGAAGAAGCTGGCGTTCAAACGCCAGTAATGCTAGCTGTTGGGCGTTTAACGCCCAGGCTGGCACCATTCTGGGCGTTTAACGCCAGAAAGGGGCACCAGACTGGCGTTAAACGCCAGTAAAGGGCAACAACCTGGCGTTAAACGCCAGGAATGGGCACCAGCCGGCGTTTAACGCCAGAAATAGCTCAAAACGTGATTTGAGCAACATTTGGTGCAGGGATGACTTTTCCTTGACACCACAGGATCTGTGGACCCCACAGGACCCCACCATCACTCTCTCTCTTCTTCCCCCATTCACCAATCACCTTAATACCTCTTCCCCAAAAAACCCTTCACCTATCAAATCCCATCTTTCTCTTCACCACTCACATCCATCCTTCATAAAACCCCACCAACCTCACCCTTCAAATTCAAACCACTTTCCCTCCCAAACCCACCCATAATGGCCGAACCTTTACCCCCCTCTCTCCTATAAATACCCTTCTTCATCTCTTCATTTTCACACAACCTAAACACCCTTTCTTACCCTTCTTGGCCGAACACACCACCTTCTCCCTCTTCCTCATTTCTTCTTCTTCTACTCTCTTTCTTCTTTTGCTCGAGGATGAGCAAACATTTTAAGTTTGGTGTGGTAAAAGCGTTGCTTTTCGTTTTTCCATAACCATTTATGGCATCCAAGGCCGGAGAAACCTCTAGAAAGAGGAAAGGGAAGGCAAAAGCTTCCACCTCCGAGTCATGGGAGATGGATAGATTCCTCTCAAGGGTGCATCAAGTCCACTTCTATGAAGTTGTGGCCTTGAAGAAGGTGATCCCCGAAGTCCCCTTTTCACTCAAAAAGGGTGAATATCCGGAGATCCGCCATGAGATCCGAAGAAGAGGTTGGGAAGTACTCACCAACCCCATTCAACAAGTCGGAATCTTGATGGTTCAAGAGTTCTATGCCAATGCATGGATCACCAAGAACCATGACCAAAGTGTGAACCTGAATCCAAAGAATTATCTCACTATGGTTCGGGGGAAATACTTGGATTTTAGTCCGGAGAGTGTGAGGGTGGCGTTCAACTTGCCTATGATGCAAGGAGATGAGCATCCTTACACTAGAAGGGTCAACTTTGATCAAAGGTTGGACCAAGTCCTCACAACCATATGTGAAGAGGGCGCACAATGGAAGCAAGATTCAAGAGAAAAGCCGGTTCAATTGAGAAGGCATGACCTCAAGCCCGTGGCTAGAGGATGGTTAGAGTTCATACAACGCTCAATCATTCCCACTAGCAACCGGTCCGAAGTTACTCTAGACCGGGCCATCATGATCCATAGCATCATGATTGGAGAAGAAATAGAGGTTCATGAGGTTATAGCCCAAGAACTCTATAAGGTGGCGGACAAGACCTCCACCTTGGCAAGGTTAGCCTTTCCTCACCTCATTTGTCACCTCTGTTATTCAGTTGGAGTTGACATAGAAGGAGATACCCCATTGATGAGGACAAGCCCATCACCAAGAAAAGGATGGAGTACACAAGAGACCCCTCTCATCAAGAGATCCCTGAGATTCCTCAAGGGATGCACTTTCCTCCACAAAATTATTGGGAGCAACTAAACACCTCCCTAGGAGAGTTGAGTTCCAACATGGGACAACTAAGGGTGGAGCATCAAGAACACTCCATTCTCCTCTATGAAATTAAAGAAGACCAAAGAATCATGAGGGAGGAGCAACAAAGACAAGGAAGAGACATTGAGGAGCTCAAGCACTCCATAGGATCTTCAAGAGGAAGGAAGAGCCGCCATCACTAAGGTGGACCCGTTCCTTGATTTCCTTGTTCTTTATTCTTCTGTTTTTTCGAATTTTTGTGCTTTATGTTATCCATGTTTGTGTCTTGTGATCATTAGTGTCTTAGTGTCTATGCCTTAAAGTTATGAATGTCCTATGAATCCATCACCTTTCTTTAATAAAAACGTGCTTAATTGAAAAGGAAAGAATTGCATGAATTCTGAATTTTATAATAGTTTAATTATTTTGATGTGGTGGCAACACTTTTGTTCTCTGAATGTATGCTTGAACAGTGCATATGTCTTTTGAATTTGTGGTTCATGAATGTTGGCTCTTGAAAGAATGATGAAAAAGGAGACATGTTACTGAGGATCTGAAAAATCATAAAAAAATGATTCTTGAAGCAAGAAAGAAAGCAAGCAAAAACCGAAAAAAAAAAATTATTCGAAAAAAAAAAGAGAAAAAAAAAAGAAGAAAGAAAAAGAGAAAGAATAAGAGTTGTGATCCAAGGCAAATAAGAGTGTGCTTAAGAACCCTGGACACCTCTAATTGGGGACTTTAGCAAAGCTGAGTCACAATCTGAAAAGGTTCACCCAATTATGTGTCTGTGGCATGTATGTATCCGGTGGTAATACTGGAAGACAGAGTGCTTTGGGCCACAGCCAAGACTCAATAAATGGCTATGTTCAAGAATCATCATACTGTACTAGGAGAATCATTAACACTATCTGGATTCTAAGTTCCTAAAGAAGCCAATCATTCTGAATTATAAGGGATAAAGTGAGATGCCAAAACTATTCAGAGGCAAAAAGATAAAAGCCCCGCTCATCTAATTAATACTAATCTTCATAGATGTTTTTGGAGTTCATTGCATATTCTCTTCTTTTATCTTATTTGATCTTCAGTTGCTTGGGGACAAGCAACAATTTAAGTTTGGTGTTGTGATGAGCGGATAATTTGTATGCTTTTGGCATTGTTTTAGTATGTTTTTAGTATGATTTAGTTAGTTTTTAGTATATTTTTATTAGTTTTTAGTTAAAATTCACTTTTCTGGACTTTACTATGAGTTTGTGTGTTTTTCTGTGATTTCAGGTATTTTCTGGCTGAAATTGAGGGATCTGAGCAAAAATCTGATCCAGAGACTCAAAAGGACTGCAGATGCTGTTGGATTCTGACCTCCCTGCACTCGAAGTGGATTTTCTGGAGCTACAGAAGCCCAATTGGCGCGCTCTCAACGGCGTTGGAAAGTAGACATCCTGGGCTTTCCAGCAATATATAATAGTCCATACTTTGCCCAAGATTTGATGGCCCAAACCGGCGTTCAAAGTCACCTCAAGAAATTCCAGCGTTAAACGCCGGAACTGGCACCTAATTGGGAGTTAAACGCCCAAACTGGCACTAAAGCTAGCGTTTAACTCCAAGAAGAGTCTCTACACGAAAATGCTTCATTGCTCAGCCCAAGCACACACCAAGTGGGCCCGGAAGTGGATTTTTATGTCATTTACTCATCTTTGTACACCTTAGGCTACTAGTTATCTATAAGTAGGACCTTTTACTATTGTATTGAGAGAGCTTTTGATCATGTTTTGATGATTGAACCCTCGTTGGGAGGCTGGCCATTCGGCCATGCCTAGACCTTGTTCTTATGTATTTTCAACGGTGGAGTTTCTACACACCATAGATTAAGGTGTGGAGCTCTGCTGTACCCCGAATATTAATGCAATTACTATTGTTCTTCCATTCAATTCTGCTTGTTCTTTATCCAAGATATCACTTGTTCTTCAACATGATGAAGGTGATGATTGACGCCCATCACCATTCTCACTCATGAACAAGGTGACTGACAACCATTCTTGTTCTACAAGCATCTGAGGCTTAGTGAATATCTCTTGGATTCCCGATTGCACGATGCATGGTTGATCGCCTGACAACCGAGTGCTCGCCTGACAAACGAGCCAACCATTCCGTGAGATCAGAGTCTTCGTGGTATAGGCAGGACTTGATGGCAGCATTCAAGAGAATCCGGAAGGTCTAACCTTGTCTGTGGTATTCTGAGTAGGATTCAACGACTGAATGACTGTGACGTGCTTCAAACCTGTAACCTACTGGGCGTTAGTGACAGACGCAAAAGAGGGATTCTATTCCGGTAGGGGAGGGAACCAAACCGGTGATTGGCAGTACTGTGACGGAGTGCGTGCATTAGCTTTCACTGCGAGGATGGGAGGTAGCTGCTGACAACAGTGAAACCCTACACGAGCTTGCCATGGAAAGGAGTAAGAAGGATTGGATGAAGGCAGTAGGAAAGCAGAGAGACGGAAGGGAAGGCATCTTCATACACTTGTCTGAAGCTCTTACACCAATGATATACATAAGTATCACTATCTTTATCTTTATATTATCTTCATTCATCATCATATACATTTGAGTTTACCTGACTAAGATTTACAAGATGACCATAGCTTGCTTCAATGCTAACAATCTCCGTGGGATCGACCCTTACTCACGTAAGGTATTACTTGGACGACCCAGTGCACTTGCTGGTTAGTTGTGCGAAGTTGTGTAATGCCATGGAATTGAACCACCAAGTTTTTGGAGTTCATGACCAGGGATTATGAGAGTTGTGAAAAGTATTGTTCACAATTTCGCGCACCAGCGTTCAACTCCAAGAGAAGCCTCAGCTCGTGGATAGATCAAGCTCACCCCAAACATACACCAACTGGGCCCTGGAAGTGGATTTATGCATCAATTACTTACTCCTGTAAACCCTAGTAGCTAGTCTAGTATAAATAGGATAGTTTACTATTGTATTAGACATCTTTGGTCTCAGTTTTATTTTATTATTCATCTTAGGAGACTATTGATCACGTTTTGGGGGCTGGCCATTCGGCCATGCCTGGACCTTTCACTTATGTATTTTCAACGGTGGAGTTTCTACACACCATACATTAAGGGTGTGGAGCTCTGCTGTACCTCAAGTTTCAATGCAATTACTATTATTTTCTATCCAATTCGATTTATTCCTGTTCTAAGATATTCGTTGCACTTCAACTTGATGAATGTGATGATCCGTGACACTCATCATCATTCTCACCTATGAACGCGCGTGATTGACAACCACTTCCGTTCTACCTTAGGCCGGGCGCATATCTCTTGGATTCCTTAATCAGAATCTTCGTGGTATAAGCTAGAATTGATGGCGGCATTCATGGGAATCCGAAAAGTCTAACCTTGTCTGTGGTATTCCGAGTAGGATTCTGGGATTGAATGATTGTGACGAGCTTCAAACTCCTGAAGACTGGGCGTTAGTGATAGACGCAAAAGAATCAAGGGATTCTACTCCAACCTGATTGAGAACTGATAGATGATTAGCCGTGCTGTGACAGAGCATTTGGACCATTTTCACTGAGAGGATGGGATGTAGCCATTGACAACGGTGATGCCCTACATACAGCTTGCCATGGAAAGGAGTAAGAAGGCTTGGATGAATGTAATAAGAAAGTAGAGATTCAGAAGGAACACAGCACCTCCATGCACCTATCTGAAATTTCCACCATTGAATTATATGAGTAACTTTATCTTTATTTCCTGTTTATTTTATTTATCTTTTGAATATCTAATCCAATCATATTTGAATCCGCCTGACTGGGATTTACAAGATGACCATAGCTTGCTTCATACCAACAATCTCTGTGGGATCGACCCTTACTCACGTAAGGTTTATTACTTGGACGACTCAGTACACTTGCTGGTTAATTGTGCGAAGTTGTGAAGTTATGTTTGGACCATGGTATTACGCACCAGGTTTTGGCGCCATCACCAGGGACAATCAATTTCGAACAACAATTTAAGCATGAGTAACAATTTTGCTAACCAGGCAGCTATGACAAATTATATATCGTTGCGAAGCCCCGGATGTTAGCTTTCCAACGCAACTAGAACCACATCATTTGGATATTTGTAGCTCATGTTACCGTCGATTTAGTATCAGAAGGTCAGGCTGGATAGCTTTAGTAGTTTCTTGTATTCCTTCCACTTTTGCATGTTTTCTTCTATCCTCTGAGCCATTTCTGCCCTGTAATCACTTAACGCACATATCATGGCATCGAATGGTATAAAGGAAAATGAATTTTTTTGGTAATTTAAAGCCTTGGGAAGCAAGTTTCCAATTATAGAACAAAATCTGGGAAGGATTTGTAAAACCATGCAAATAGTATGAATAAGTGGGTAAAGAGTTGATAAAATCCACTCAATTGAGCACAAGATAAACCATGAAATAGTGATTTATCACTTACTTTCTAAGACTTGTTCTTCTTCTAACAATTAATAAATATTTAATACATGTATACAAATATCATGAGGTCTTTAGAAGGTTGTAATTGTGTTAGGGTCAAGGTAAGGATGTATATGGTCAAGTAGACTTGAAATTTGAACCTTTGATTAGCTTAAACATCCACCTAACCTACAATAGCATATTCAACTATAAATGCAAACCTAACTACCCACAATCTCATTTTTCACACACACTTATGCATTCTTTTCAATCACAACACATATGCATTGATTATTATTAAACTTTCCTTTGGCTCATTTTGTCTTTTTTTTTTCCTTTTTTTCTTTGTTTCTTTCTTTTTTTTCTTTTCTGTTTTTTTCTAAAGTGAAACATATATACAAGTGCCAATGCATATGGTTTACATAATTAATGCATAAGTATGTACCCACTTTCTAAGATTTTTAATGAACCAAAATACACATTTATCTCAACCAATGTTTCCAAATTCTTCCACACTTAAATTATGCAACATCCACTAGTCTAAGCTAATTAAAGGTCAAATTAGGAATATTCATGGTTTTTTGCTTAGGGTTGTGATGTGCTAGAATTAAGAACAAAGGGGTTAATAAGGCTCAAAATTGAGTAACAATGGTAGATAATAGGGTGAAGGCTATGTTGTTAAGTAAGCTTAAATGAAATAATGGCCTCAATCATTTTAAATGCATTCATACATTAAATATTGGGCATAAGGAATCAAACAAGAAAAATATTGCAATTAAAGAAAAAGAATAACACACACAAGAATAAAATAGTGGTTAAAATGATGCAACCACACATTAAGGCTCAAATGTCACTTGGTTGTGTGTTTTAGCTCTACTCTATGTTTCACAATATTTTTTTCTTTTTTTCAAGCAAGATCAATGAAAAATTTCAACTCAAATCAATGGGATGCCCTTTAAAGAAAATTTCTTAGAAATCAATTATTTTGACTAAGCTTATTATATATATATATATATATATATATATATATGTATCTATGTATGTATGTACGTATGTATGTATGTATGTATGTATATGTGTATGATGTGGTTGGATGAAAAACAAAAATTCCTATGTTCTTTTCCTATTCTCTATCAAATCAAATCATCACATGTAATAAAGAAAAACGAACTAGGTCCTACTATCCACATTCATCCATACACAACTAAAGATGCAAATATATTTACAAACTATACTAAATAAAAATCAAAATAAGGCTCTGATGACCGGAATTCACTCTCCATATAAAATGAATCCATTCTTTGGCAAGCGCACCAAATATTGTCAAGTAATAACCTACAGTAGAGTGGGATCGTATCCATAGAGATTGATTGATTGAGCAGTGTTAGCTAATGAGTTAATTAGTTAAGCTAAACAAGTAGAGAGTATTGAGTGCTGTAAATTAAATTGCAAAATTATAAAGGACATGAAAGTAAAGGAAAGCAATGAAGTGCAAAAATGTAAATGGCGAGAATGTAAAGGACGGAAATGCAAATGACTGAATTGTAAATGGGAATGGGGAATTAACAGAATGTAAAAGAAAGCTATAAAGAATGTGAAAGATAAGAAAAAGGGGAATTCATTGGGATTGGGAGATGTTACTCTCTTTGGATTAAGTTCAGCCTAGCTTATCTTCAATCATGCAACTCATTGACCTCTTGGCATTCATGATTGATTGAGTCCCAATCCCTTAGTAACTCAATCTCTCACATCTTGATAATCAGCCAATTCCTTGGTCTAATTGCTCATGAAGAGAGATATGCTTGGTCCCTGATTAACAAACGCATCATCATAGATCCAAATAATGGGTGGATTATATGTCACCATATCCAATCCCAAAACCCAAATTCTACTCGAGTGTGAGAAGGGATTTCAAGCATGGTTTTATGATTCCTTTTCCAAGGTTTCCATGAAACCGATTTTGCATTCAACCTCTTTCCCAAGATGATTGTACACTAGCATGAGGAACGAAATTCCTTCTAGCAAATCAAAGAGAAGATGAAGAGAAGAAGAAACTCACTAGCATTGATTCATCAAGTACAACAGAGCTCTCTCTCCCAATGAGAGGGAGTTTAGCTAATCATAGCTCAAAGAAAGTACAAAAGATGAAGTGTAAAGTTAAAACTAAACTTTCCAATGCTAACCAACCCATTTTCTAGTACTTCCAGGGGATATTTATACTACTCCTATTACTAGAATTAAGAAAATACAAAAGAGAAAAGAAAATTACATTTGGAGGGAAAAAGAAAACTCAATAAACGTGACCTGGCGTGTGGCTGGCGTTTAAGTGGCGTGCCACGCCTAGCCACTGAATTTGGCTTGGCGCGCCACGCCCAGCTTTTCAAGTGGCAAGCCCCATGTACTCGTACCCCTAGCGTGCCACAACTTCGAACTCAAGTGTTACACCCAGGGTCTTCTTACAGCCTTGGTTAGCCTGGCGTGCCACGCCTTCGAACCCAAGTGGCACGCCCAAGCCTCTCTTAAAGCCTTGGTTAGCCTGGCGTGCTGATGAGCGGATAATTTATACGCTTTTTGGCATTATTTTTATATAGTTTTTAGTAAGTTTAAGCTACTTTTAGGGATGTTTTCATTAGTTTTTATGTTAAATTCACATTTCTGGACTTTACTATGAGTTTGTGTGTTTTTCTGTGATTTCAGGTAAATTCTGACTGAAATTGAGGGATTTGAGCAAAACTCTGAAAAAGGCTGACAAAAGGACTGCTGATGCTGTTGGATTCTGACCTCCCTGCACTCGAAATGGATTTTCTGGAGCTACAGAACTCCAATTGGCGCGCTCGCAACGGCGTTGGAAAGTAGACTTCCAGGGCTTTCCAACAATATATAATAGTCCATACTTTATTCGAAGAATGACGACGTAACTTGGCGTTAAACGCCAAGTTCATGCTGCTGTCTGGAGTAAAACGCCAGAAAAACGTCATGATTCGGAGTTAAACGCCCAAAACACGTCATAACCTGAAGTTTGACGCCAAGAAATGCCTCTACACGTGGATTGATCAAGCTCAGCCCAAACACACACCAAGTGGGCCCCGGAAGTGGATTTATGCATCAATTACTTACTCATGTAAACCCTAGTAGCTAGTCTAGTATATATATGACCTCTTACTATTGTATTAGACATCTTTGGTCTCAGTTTTGTTTTATTCTTCATCTTAGGAGATCATTGATCACGTTTAGGGGGGCTGGCCATTCGGCCATGCCTGAACCTTATGCTTATGTATTTTCAACGGTGGAGTTTCTGCACACCATAGATTAAGGGTGTGGAGCTCTGCTGTACCTCAAAGATTAATGAAGTTCTATTTTCTTTTATTCAATTCCTCTTCTATTCTTATTCCAAGATATTCATTCGTACTCAAGAACATGATGAATGTGATGAGTTATATAACCCTCATTATTATTCTCACTTATGAACGCGCGTGATTGACAACCACTTCCGTTCTACATGCAACACAAGCTTGAATGTGTATCTCTTAGATTCCCCAACAGAATCTTCGTGGTATAAGCTAGATGGATGGCGGCATTTATGAGGATCCGGAAAGTCCAACCTTGTCTGTGGTGTTCCGAGTAGGATCCTGGGAATCCGGAAAGTCTACCTTGTCTGTGGTGTCCGAGTAGGATTCCGGTAATGAATGACTGTGACGTGCTTCAAACTTGTAACCTGCTGGGCGTAGTGACAACGCAAAAGAATCAATGGATTCTATTCCAGTAGGGGAGGGAACCAACCGGTGATTGGCCGTACTGTGACAGAGTGCGTGAGCATTAGCTTTCACTGCGAGGATGGGATGTAGCTATCAACCATGGGTGATGCCTCCAGACTGGTTAGCTGTGCGAGTGACAGCCGCATAGGATATTTCCCCGAGAGGATTGAAAGTAGCCACAGTTGATGGTGAACCCCTATACAAAGCTTGCCATGGAAAGGAGTAAGAAGGATTGGGTAGAAGGAATAGGAGAGCAGGCATCCGAGAGCTCTACAGCATCTCCATTCCGCTTATCTGAAATTCCTACCAATGAATCTACATAAGTATTTCTATCCTTTTTATTATTTATTTCTTTTTATTTTCAAAACCCATAAATCAATAATTAATCCGCCTAACTGAGATTTGCAAGGTGACCATAGCTGCTTCATACCAACAATCTCTGTGGATTCGACCCTTACTCACGTAAGGTATTACTTGGACGACCCAGTACACTTGCTGGTTAGTTGAACGGAGTTGTGAAGACAATAAACAGTGCCCTAAGGGTATATGCCAAAGCTCAAAAGATAGAATAAAATTTATACAACTTAAGAATGTTGAATCACAATTTCGTCCACCAAGTTTTTGGCGCCGTTGCCGGGGATTGTTCGAGTATGGACAACTGACGGTTCATCTTGTTGCTCAGATTAGGTAATTTTCTTTTCAAAAATCTTTTTCAAAAATTTTTCTTTTATTTTTCGTTTTTTCTAAAAATTTATTTTCGAAAATAATTAGTAAAAATACAAAAAAATTAGAAAATCATAAAAATCAAAAATATTTTGTGTTTCTTGTTTGAGTTTTGTGTTAATTTTTAAGTTTGGTGTCTTTTGCATGCTTTTGAAAATTTTTCTTGCATCCCATGCATTCATAAGTGTTCTTCATGATCTTCAAGTTGTTCTTGACAAGTCTTCTTGTTTGATCTTGATGATTTCATGTTTTGTGTAGTTTGTTGTTTTTCATGTGCATTTTTGCATTCATATTTTTCATGCATTAAAGATTTCTAAGTTTGGTGTCTTGCATGTTTTCTTTGCATTAAAAATTTTTCAAAATTATGTTCTTGATGTTCATCATGATCTTCAAAGTGTTCTTGGTGTTCATCTTGACATTCATAGCATTCTTGCATGCATTCATTGTTTTGATCCAAAAATTTCATGCATAAAATATTTTTGTTGTTTTTCTCTTTCATAATTAAAAAATTCAAAAATCAAAAAAATATCTTTTCCTTATTTCCCTCCAAATTTCGAAATTTTGGGATTGACTTGGTCAAAAATTTTCAAAATTAGTTGTTTCTTACAAGTCAAGTCAAAATTTCAATTTTAAAAATCTTATCTTTTCAAAATCTTTTTCAAAATTCATATCTTTTTCATTTTTTATATAATTTTCGAAAATTTCAAAAATCTTTTTCAAAATATTTTCAAAATCTTTTTCTTATCTTTATTTGATATTTTCGAAAATTAACTAACAAGTAATGTGATTGGTTCAAAAATTTGAAGTTTGTTACTTTCTTGTTAAGAAAGGTTCAATCTTTAAGTTCTAGAATCTTATCTTGTAGTTTCTTGTTAGTTAAGTAATTTTAAAAATTAAATCTTTTTCAAAATATCTTTTTATTAAAAATCTGATCTTTTTATTTTATCTTTTTCAAAATTTGATTTCAAAAATATCTTATCTAACTTACTATCTTCTTATCTTTTTCAATTTTGATTTTCAAATCTTTTTCAATCAACTAACTAACTTGTTGTTTGTTTCTTATCTTTTTCAAAACCACCTAACTACTTTTCCCTCTCTAATTTTTCGAAAATTATCTCTCTCTTTTTCAAAAATTCTTTTTGTTTTAAATTTTAAATTTTAAACTTACCTTATCTTTAAATTTCGAAAATCACTAACTCTTTTTTAAAAATTAATTTCGAATTTCTCTCCTCTTTTCTTCTTCTATTTAATCATTTAATTACTAACACTTCTCTTCACCTCTCTTCATCCATAAATCCGAATTCTTCTCCATTCTTCTACTCCCTTCTTTTTCTACTAACATAAAGGAATCTCTATACTGTGACATAGAGGATTCCTCTTTCTTTTCTTGTTTCTTCTCTTTCATATGAGCAGGAACAGGGATAAAGGCACTCTTGTTGAAATTGATCCAGAACCTGAAAGGACTCTGAAGAGAAAATTAAGAGAAGCTAAATTACAATAATCCAAAAACATCTTTAAGAGAAACAACCTTTCAGAAATTTTCAAACAGGAGAAGGACATGGCAGCCGAAAATAACAATAATAATGCAAGGAAAATGCTTGGTGACTTCACTAAGCCAACGTCCAAGTTTGATGGAAGAAGCATCTCCATTCCTGCCATTGGAGCCAATAACTTTGAGCTTAAGCCTCAACTAGTTGCTTTAATGCAACAAAACTGCAAGTTTTATGGACTTCCATCTGAAGATCCTTACCAGTTTTTAACTGAGTTCTTGCAGATCTGTGACACTGTAAAGACAAATGGAGTTAATCCTGAAGTCTACAGACTCTTGCTTTTCCCTTTTGCTGTAAGAGACAGAGCTAGAGTATGGTTGGATTCACAACCCAAGGATAGCCTGGACTCATGGGATAAGCTTGTCGCTGCATTCTTAGATAAGTTCTTTCCTCCTCAAAAGCTGAGCAAGCTGAGAGTGGATGTTCAAACCTTCAAACAAAAAGATGGTGAATCCCTCTATGAAGCTTGGGAAAGATACAAGCAGCTGACCAAGAGATGTCCATCTGACATGTTTTCAGAATGGACCATATTCGATATATTCTATTATGGTCTCTCTGAATTTTCGAAAATGTCATTGGACCATTCTGCAGGTGGATCTATTCACCTGAAGAAAACGCCTGAAGAGGCTCAAGAACTCATTGACATGGTTGCAAACAACCAGTTCATGTACACATCTGAGAGGAATTCCGTGAATAATGGGGTACCTCAGAAGAAAGGAGTTCTTGAAATTGATGCTCTGAACGCCATATTGGCTCAGAACAAAGTGTTGACTCAACAGGTCAACATGATCTCTCAAAATCTGAATGGATTGCAACATGCATCCAACAGTACTAGAGAGGCAGCTTCTGAAGAAGCTTATGATTCTGAGAACCCTGCCATGGCAGAGGTTAATTACATGGGTGAACCTTATGGAAACACCTATAACTCATCATGGAGAAATCATCCAAATTTCTCCTGGAAGGATCAACAAAAACCTCAACAAGGTTTTAACAATGGTGGACGTAATAGGCTAGGCAATATCAAGCCATATCCATCATCTTCTCAGCATCAGACAGAGAATTCTGAACAAAACACTTCTAATTTAGCAAATATAGTCTCTGATCTGTCAAAGGCCACTTTTAGTTTCATGAATGAAACAAGATCCTCCATTAGAAATCTGGAGGCACAAGTGGGCCAGCTGAGTAAGAAAGTCATTGAAACTCCTCCCAGTAGTCTCCCAAGTAATACAGAAGAAAATCCAAAAGGAGAGTGCAAGGCCATTGATTTAATCAAAGTGGCCGAATGCACCAAGGAGGAGGAGGACGAAAATCCCAGTGAGGAAGACCTCCTGGGACGTTCCTCAAGCAAGAAGGAGTTTCCTATTAAGGATCCTGGGGAATCTGAGGCTCACCTAGAGGCCATAGAGATTCCTTTAAATCTCCTTTTGCCATTCATGAGCTCTGAAGAATATTCATCTTCTGAAGAGAATGAAGATGTGACTGGAGAGCAAGTTGCTCAATACTTAGGAGCTATCATGAAGCTGAATGCCAAGCTGTTTGGTAATGAGACTTGGGAAAGTGAACCTCCCTTGCTCATTAGTGAACTAGATACTTGGATTCAGAGAACTCTACCTCAAAAGAAACAGGATCCTGGCAAGTTCTTAATACCTTGCACCATTGGCACCATGAGCTTTGAAAAAGCTCTATGTGATCTTGGGTCAGGAATAAATCTTATGCCACTCTCTGTAATGGAGAAGCTGGGGATCATTGAGGTACAACCTGCCTTGTTCTCATTACAATTGGCAGATAAGACCATAAGACAAGCTTATGGAATAGTAGAGGACGTGCTAGTAAGGGTTGAAGGCCTTTATATCCCCACTGATTTCATAATCCTAGATACTAGGAAGGAAGATGATGAATGCATCATCCTAGGAAGACCTTTCCTAGCCACAGCAGGAGCTGTGATAGATGTCAACAGAGGAGAATTAGTCCTTCAATTGAATGGGGAATACCTTGTGTTTCAGGCACATGGCCATCCCTCTGTGACAAAAGAGAGTAAGCATGAAGAGCTTCTCTCAGTTCAGAGTCAAGAAGAGCCCACACAGTCAAACTCTAAGTTTGGTGTTGTGAAGCCACAACCAAACTCTAAGTTTGGTGTCCAAACCCCATATCCAAACTCTAAGTTTGGTGTTGGGAATATCACACTTAAGTTGACCTGATCACCTTGTGGCTCCATGAGAGCCACTGTCAAGCTATTGACATTAAAGAAGCGCTTGTTGGGAGGCAACCCAATTTTATTTATCTAATTTTATTTTATTTTGTTTTAGTGTTATTTTTGTGTTTAATTAGGTACATGATCATGAGGAGTCACGAAAAAATCGAAAAAAATTAAAAACAGAGTCAAAAACAGAAGAAAAAATTTTTCACCCTGGAGGACGCACGGGCTGGCGTTCAACGCCCAGAAGGTGCATCTGGCCGGCGTTCAACGCCAGAACAGAGCACCATTATGGCGCTGAACGCCCAAAACAAGCTACATCCTGGCGTTATGGCGCTGAACGCCCAAAACAAGCTACATCCTGGCGTTTAACGCCAGGATGCGCACACAGAGGACAATCTGGCGCTGAACGCCAGAAACAAGCTTGGAACTGGCGTTCAACGCCAGAAACAAGCATCACATGGGCGTTTAACGCCAGAAACAAGCATTACATGGGCGTTTAACGCCCAGAACGTGCATCAATGGGCGTTTAAACGCCAGAATGATGCATGAAGGCATGTTACACGCCTATAGGGAGAAGGAATGGTATTTCTTTTCACCTCAGGACCTGTGGACCCCACAAGGATTCCCCCTCAGGATCTGTGGACCCCACAGGATCCCCACCTACCATATTCCCACCTTCCCTTTTAATCCTAATCACACTCTCTTAATCCAAATCTCATTCTCAATATCACACTTCCCAAAAACCTTCACCAATCACCTCAACTCCTCTTCCCAATTACCCCATTCACCATTCACATCAACCTCCTCTTCCCCATAAACCCCACCTACCTCCATCAAATTCAAATTCAATTTCCCACCCTTTCCCACCCAAAATGGCCGAACCTATACCCTCCCCCCTCCCTATAAATACCCTTCTTTTCTTTTACATTTTCCCACAACACAAACCCACATTCTCCCAAATAGCCGAACCCTCTCTTCTCCCTCTCTACCATATTTTCTTCTTCTTCTTCTACTCTTCTTTTCTTTTTTGCTCGAGGACGAGCAAATTTTAAGTTTGGTGTGGTAAAAAGCCTAAGCTTTTTATTTTTCATTCACCATCAATGGCACCCAAGACCGGAGTTCCTTCAAGAAAAGGAAAAGGGAAAGCAAAAGCTTCTTCCTCCGAGTCATGGGAGAAGGAGAGATTCATCTCCAAGAGCCATCAAGACCACTTCTATAATGTTGTGGCAAAGAAGAAAGTGATCCCTGAGGTCCCTTTCAAGCTCAAGAAGAATGAGTATCCGGAAATCCGACATGAAATCCAAAGAAGAGGTTGGGAAGTCTTAGCCAACCCCATGCAACAAGTCGGAATTCTAATGGTTCAAGAGTTCTATGCCAATGCATGGATCACTAGGAACCATGACCAAGGTATGAACCCAAGCCCAAAGAATTATCTCACAATGGTTAGGGGGAAATACTTGGATTTTAGTCCGGAAAATGTGAGGTTGGCGTTTCACTTACCCATGATGCAAGGTGATGAACGCCCCTACACAAGAAGGGTCAACTTTAACCAAAGGTTGGACCAAGTCCTTAGGGACATATGTGTGGAAGGCGCCCAATGGAGAGTAGACTCCAAAGGCAAGCCAGTCCAACTAAGAAGACTGGACCTCAAGCCTGTAGCTAGAGGATGGTTGGAGTTTATTCAAAGATCCATCATCCCTACAAGCAACTGATCTGAAGTTACTGTGGATCGGGCCATCATGGTTCATAGCATCATGATTGGAGAGGAGGTGGAAGTTCATGAAGTCATTTCCAATGAACTCTACAAAATAGCTGACAAGCCTTCATACATGGCACGGCTAGCCTTCCCCCACCTTATATGCCATTTATGTTACTCAGCTGGAGTTATCATAGATGGAGATGTCTCCATTGAAGAAGACAAGCCCATCACCAAGAAAAAGATGGAGCAAACAAGGGAAGCTCCTCACGGCCTCCAAGAAGAACATGAGGAAGTGCATCATCAACAAATGCCTCAAGGAATGCACTTCCCTCCCAACAACTATTGGGAGCAACTCAACACCTCCTTAGAGGATTTGAGCCATAATGTTGAACAACTAAGGGTGGAACATCATGAGCACTCCATCATTCTCCAAGAAATAAGAGAAGATCAAAGAGCAATGAGGGAGAAGCAACAAAGGCAAGGAAGGGACATAGAAGAGTTGAAGAACATCATTGGTCCTTCAAGAAGAAGACGCCACTAAAAGGTGGATTCATTCCTTGTTCTTTATTTCTTTCTGTTTTTTGGTTTTTAAGTATTATGTTTATCTATGTTTTGTGTCTTCCTTTCATGATCATTAGTGTGTAACCATGCCTTAAAGCTATGAATAAAATCCATTAGTTCTTCACCTCTCTTAAAAGAAAAATGTTTTAATTCAAAAGAACAAGAAGTACATAATTTTCGAAATTATTATTGAATTTAGTTTAATTATATTGATGTGGTGGCAATAATTTTTGTTTTCTGAATGAATGAATGAACAGTGCATATATCTTTGGATCTTGTTGTTTATGAGTGTTAAAATTGTTGGCTCTTGAAAGAATGATGAACAAAGAGAAATGTTATTGATGATCTGAAAAACATCATGAAATTGATTCTTGAAGCAAGAAAAAGCAGTGAAAAAGAAGAAGCATTCGAAAAAAAAAAATGGAGCTAAAAAGAGTATATAGAAAAAGAAGGAGCAGTAGAAAAAGTCAATAGCCCTTAAAACCAGAAGGCAAGGGTAGCAAGGATAGAAGGCTTTGAGCATTAATGGATAGGAGGGCCCAAGGAAATAAAATCCAGGCCTAAGCGGCTAAATCAAGCTGTCCCTAACCATGTGCTTGTGTCATGAAGGTCCAAGTGAAAAGCTTGAGACTGAGTGGTTAAAGTCGTGATCCAAAGCAAAAGAGTGTGCTTAAGAGCTCTGGACACCTCTAACTGGGGACTCTAGCAAAGCTGAGTCACAATCTGAAAAGGTTCACCCAGTTATGTGTCTGTGGCATTTATGTATCCGGTGGTAATACTGGAAAACAAAGTGCTTAGGGCCACGGCCAAGACTCATAAAGTAGCTGTGTTCAAGAATCAACATGCTTAACTAGGAAATTTAATAACACTATCTGAAATTCTAAAGTTCCTAGAGAAGCCAATCATTCTAAACTTCAAAGGAAAAAGTGAGATGCCAAAACTGTTCAGAAGCAAAAAGCTACAAGTCCCGCTCATGTAATTAAATTAATATTCATTGATATTTTGGACTTTATAGTATATTCTCTTCTTTTTATCCTATTTGATTTTCAGTTGCTTGGGGACAAGCAACAATTTAAGTTTGGTGTTGTGATGAGCGGATAATTTATACGCTTTTTGGCATTGTTTTTATATAGTTTTTAGTAAGTTTAAGCTACTTTTAGGGATGTTTTCATTAGTTTTTATGTTAAATTCACATTTCTGGACTTTACTATGAGTTTGTGTGTTTTTCTATGATTTCAGGTAAATTCTGACTGAAATTGAGGGATTTGAGCAAAACTCTGAAAAAGGCTGACAAAAGGACTGCTGATGCTGTTGGATTCTGACCTCCCTGCACTCGAAATAGATTTTCTGGAGCTACAGAACTCCAATTGGCGCGCTCTCAACGGCGTTGGAAAGTAGACTTCCAGGGCTTTCCAACAATATATAATAGTCCATACTTTATTCGAAGAATGACGACGTAACTTGGCGTTAAACGCCAAGTTCATGCTGCTGTCTGGAGTAAAACGCCAGAAAAACGTCATGATTCGGAGTTAAACGCCCAAAACACGTCATAACCTGAAGTTTGACGCCAAGAAATGCCTCTACACGTGGATTGATCAAGCTCAGCCCAAACACACACCAAGTGGGCCCCGGAAGTGGATTTATGCATCAATTACTTACTCATGTAAACCCTAGTAGCTAGTCTAGTATATATAGGACCTCTTACTATTGTATTAGACATCTTTGGTCTCAGTTTTGTTTTATTCTTCATCTTAGGAGATCATTGATCACGTTTAGGGGGGCTGGCCATTCGGCCATGCCTGAACCTTATGCTTATGTATTTTCAACGGTGGAGTTTCTGCACACCATAGATTAAGGGTGTGGAGCTCTGCTGTACCTCAAAGATTAATGAAGTTCTATTTTCTTTTATTCAATTCCTCTTCTATTCTTATTCCAAGATATTCATTCGTACTCAAGAACATGATGAATGTGATGAGTTAGATAACCCTCATTATTATTCTCACTTATGAACGCGCGTGATTGACAACCACTTCCGTTCTACATGCAACACAAGCTTGAATGTGTATCTCTTAGATTCCCCAACAGAATCTTCGTGGTATAAGCTAGATGGATGGCGGCATTTATGAGGATCCGGAAAGTCCAACCTTGTCTGTGGTGTTCCGAGTAGGATCCTGGGAATCCGGAAAGTCTACCTTGTCTGTGGTGTCCGAGTAGGATTCCGGTAATGAATGACTGTGACGTGCTTCAAACTTGTAACCTGCTGGGCGTAGTGACAACGCAAAAGAATCAATGGATTCTATTCCAGTAGGGGAGGGAACCAACCGGTGATTGGCCGTACTGTGACAGAGTGCGTGAGCATTAGCTTTCACTGCGAGGATGGGATGTAGCTATCAACCATGGGTGATGCCTCCAGACTGGTTAGCTGTGCGAGTGACAGCCGCATAGGATATTTCCCCGAGAGGATTGAAAGTAGCCACAGTTGATGGTGAACCCCTATACAAAGCTTGCCATGGAAAGGAGTAAGAAGGATTGGGTAGAAGGAATAGGAGAGCAGGCGTCCGAGAGCTCTACAGCATCTCCATTCCGCTTATCTGAAATTCCTACCAATGAATTTACATAAGTATTTCTATCCTTTTTATTATTTATTTCTTTTTATTTTCGAAACCCATAAATCAATAATTAATCCGCCTAACTGAGATTTGCAAGGTGACCATAGCTGCTTCATACCAACAATCTCTGTGGATTCGACCCTTACTCACGTAAGGTATTACTTGGACGACCCAGTACACTTGCTGGTTAGTTGAACGGAGTTGTGAAGAAAATAAACAGTGCCCTAAGGGTATATGCCAAAGCTCAAAAGATAGAATAAAATTTATACAACTTAAGAATGTTGAATCACAATTTCGTCCACCACGTGCCACGCCTTCGAGCCCAAGTGGCATGCCCAGGCATTTCCTCCCAGCTCTTCTTCTCTGGGGAATTGAAGTAACGTGGTACACCCAGGGTCTGAAGTGCCACGCCTATTGTGTGCTCCATTTCCCTTCTCTTGAAAACATTACTGGCGTGCCACGCCCACAAGAAGCCTTCTCAACATCTCTGGAAATCATAACTGGCGTGCCACGCCCATGCATTGCTCCTTGTTTTAGTAGATGGCATGCCACACCCAACAATCAAGTGGCACACCCAGGTGAATAATGAGAGTTGGCGTTCCACGCCTTCGACCTCATGTGGCACGCCCAGTGTTGGTGCTCATCCTTCTTCAGCATTGGCGTGCCACGCCTGGATCCCAAGTGGCACGCCCAAGTGAGTAGTAAGAGTTGGCATGCCACGCCTGGATCCCAAGTGGCACATCCAAGTGAGTAGTGAGAGTTGGCGTGCCACGCCTTCGACCTCAAGTGGCGCGCCCATTGTTGGTGGTCATCCTTCTTCAACATTGGCATGCCACGCCTGGGTCCCAAGGGTCACGCCCAAGTGTTAATTTCAAGCTGGCGTGCCACGCCTTTGACACCAAGTGGCACGCCCAAGTGTTTGGATCTTCAACCTCCTCTCTGAAAATTTGAACTAGCGTGCCACGCCTTGATGTTCAAGTGGCACACTGATGATCGAATTTTCTATCGGTAAAGAATTCACAAATAAGTTCGCGTTGTAATTATAGCTTCTAAACCAACAGAGAATCTTTTCGTACAAAAGTTTGGTTGTCACAAGTAACAAAACCCAATAAAATTTATAACCGAAGTATTTAAACCTCGGGTCGTCTCTCAAGGAATTGCAGGGAGGTGTTCTTATTATTGGTTATGAGTCTTGTAATTTGGGGTTTTGGGTTGAGAAATAAGAAGAGAAAATTGCAGAGAAAATAAATAATAACAATAAAAAGCCTTGATTAGGAGAATATTGATCTGAAGTTCTATCCTTGTTGGATTTTCCAAGATTAATTAGTAATAGGTTGTTGTTCTACTTAGTTACCCTTTACTAAGTAAAAGAAAGTCAAGTAAGTTGGAAGCCAATTTTTATTCACAAGTCCTAATATTCTCCTTTGGGAAGGATTAATGTTAGTAACTAGAGAGCTGGCCAACAACTTCCAATTACCAATTAGCTCTTGAGTACTCAAACTCAAGGGTCTCAAATATTGATCAACTCCAAAGTCAAATTAAAAACCTACTCCACTAACATGGATGCCAATTCCGCATTCATGAAAAAGGAGTAGAAAGAAGACATGATAATTGGAATAAAATTGGAAGCAATTAAATAAATAATAAAATTAAATTCATAAATGTAATCCAATTGTAACTCTGAACAAGGATTAAGGATATGGAAGAATAAGTAACAAGTAAGGAAACAAACTAGAATGATGAAGTCTTCAATGGAAGTAGTGACTCTGTAAATATCCAATCCAAAAGCATAAAACTAGGAATCCTAAATCCTAGAGAGAGGGGAGAGACTCTCTCTCTAAAAACTACATCTAAATTATGAAAAGTGAATTATCAGCTTCTTTTTTGAATGGATGCATTCTCCCACTTTATAGCCTCTAATCTATGTTTTCTAGGCCAAAAATTGGGTCAAAAACAGCCCAGAAATTTCCCTCATCAATTTTTGGTTCGTACAGGTCGCTGCAAAGTCACGCGGAAGCGTCTTCCACGCGTTAGCGTGGATTGGGTTTTTGCCAGGTCACGCATCCGCGTGATCCACGCGTTCACATAACCTGGCTTCGAGGCAGCTATAGTAAATTATATATCATTGCAAAGCCCCAGACGTTAGCTTTCTAACGCAACTGGAACCGCGTCATTTGGACTTCTGTAGCTCATGTTGTGGTCGATTTAGTATCAGAAAGTCAGGTTGGACAGCTTTAGCAGTTTCTTCAGTTTCTTGTATTCCTTCCACTTTTGCATGCTTCCTTTCCATCCTCTAAGCCATTCTTGCCCTGTAATCCCTAAAATCACTTAACGCACATATCACGGCATCGAATGGTAATAAGAGAGGATTAAAATAGCTAAATTAAGACTAAAGAAACATGTTTTCAATCATAGCACAAAATCAGGAAGGAGAATGTAAAGCCATGCATTTTGTATGAACAAGTGTATGAAAGATTGATAAAATCCACTTAATTGAGCACAAGATAAACTATAAAATAGTGGTTTATCACACGCCCATATTAAGGTGACTCCTTCAAGCTTGGCGTGCCACGTCTAGGTCTTTAAGTGGCATGCCCAAGTGATGGGCTAGAGTTGGCGTGTCACGCCTTCGACACCAAGTGGCACGCCCAGTGTGTGTCCTCATCTGGATGAATGCCATGCCCACAAGTTCAAGTGGCACACCCATGGTGTGTGATGGATTCGGCGTGCCATTCCCAGCTTGGCATGCCACGCCCCTTTTGTGGCCTTCAACATTGCTCTCTGGAAAATGATACTGGCGTGCCACTCCTGGACTCTGGCGTGCCACGCCCTTGTTAAAACCCAAACATTCTTCTCTGGAAATCATTACTAGCGTGTCACGCCTTGGTGCTGGCGGGCCACGCCCAAACAAATTCAAGGCGTTTGTTCAAAGTGACACGCCCACCTTCACATGCCGAACTTTATTTGTTGTTTCCTTCCCTTTTTGTTGCCCTTTTCACCTGAAATTCAACACAAACCTATTTCAAAGCAATGTACCATAATCTTTATCATTTTATTCATGAAATTGCATTGATTTAATGAATCTGTGTTCTTTTTATGGTCCTTTTAGATAGGAAAAAGGGGTAGATGATGCAAGTCATCACAACACCAAACTTAAGCTTTGCTTGTCCTAAGCAAATCAATGTGAGTTGTTCTTAAATGGATTGAGACTTGACCTTAGAGAGATGCATTCGTCACCAATGATAGGGCTAAGTGTTAACTCATGCATGAATCTTATTGATTTAGTGTCATAATGAACTCCTAGACTCTTTGAGAATTCTTCCAAGTAATTGCTTTAGGAGCCCCTTTCTATTGATTGTCACCTTGAAGTAGCAAGAGTTACTTTTTCTCCTTTTTACTTCTCTATTTCAATTGACCATGACTCTAAGTGTTTTTTCTCAAGAAGACCCTTTAGATTAGGCTTTCAATTAGCACTCCCAAACCAGTTGGCTTTAGTGTACTAAGTGTTGAAACACCCCTAAAAATATACTTGCCTAGGTCTCTCTTCTTGACACACTTTCACGACAAGCATCTACTAGGATCTTTGGCTCTTTAGAACTATTTGTTTCTTCCTTTTTCTTCCTAGTAGTTGATGCTTAGAGCCTTGGGTATTTTGCTTACTACTTCTTGGTTCTATAGATATTCAGGGACATCTTTATCCTCTACGTGTCATGTCTTCTAAGTCTAGTTTCTTATCATGACTCATTTTCTTTCAATTTCATTCAAGGTCCTACATTTTGTTCCTATCTCTTGATTTTGAATAGTGTTTCGAGGGTTACCTGAAATTATAGGTCGATCTCGGATGAGATATGTGGTGGTGGCCAGAGCTATTGTGTCCGACATGTTGGATCTTGTTGGAGCTACTGCTTCTGGATCACCAGAGGGTGGTGGTATCTGCAAGAGACTCCGATGCTTAAGTTAGCACGTGCTTTTGGTAGGTTTTTTGTAGAATTAGAGTATGAGTTATACTTGGGTGCTCTAGTGTATTTATGGTAGTGTAGAGTGACCTTTCTAGAGACAAGATAGTTATCTTATCTTATCTTTGAGTGAAGTCATCTTATGTTTAAGGGGAATCGCCTTTATCTTTCTAGGATTTTGGCTGCCTTTAGATTGGGCTGCGTTCCTCCGTTTGGGCCTGCTTGGGCCTCTTATGGCGATTTGGCCAAACTCTTTGTGAAAAGGTCAGTGGCGATCTGGCCTGAAGAGGTCGGTCACTTGCCTTCAATCAGCCCGGGTTGCATAGCTCGACCCAGGGTATGAACAGTGCCCCTGCTCGAGCTTGGTCTTTCCTTCGAGGTCATGTATTTTTAGACTTTTGACCTCTTTTGGGGAGGTCAGGCTTGAGCATTATTTATAGATCCCGTTTGTAGAACTCCTATTAGGACTTGAATGCGGCGCGTTTCCTTTTTAACTGCAACGTGCATTGCGCTTTTCTTGGAAACGTGCGATGTTTTAAAAACTCATTAACTCCCCTTTTTGCCGTTTCCTTTGCTTCCCTCTTCGTATCTCACATTTTGAATTTTCAAAGATTTGCTTCAATTTTTTCTTCACTTTTCTCTCTGACTCCTAGGTGGCACTTCATTTTCTTGCTCTCGAGTCTTTCTGTTTTCACGCTTCCCCTTTTTCTTTGCTCAAAAAGTGATTGTTTGGCATGGTTTCGTCGTCACTTCGGTCTTCTGAGCAGTTATCATCCTTTCTCCTCTGCAGGTTGGTTTTCCTTCTTCTCTTTCTACTTTCTACAACGCTCTTTCTGCATGCTTGCATTTGTTGTGTATAAAATATTTGATCTTGTTTTTGGAAAGTTTGAATTTTCTTTGCATCTCCGTGCTTTGATCGTTGCTGTTATGTGTGCCTTGATGCTGTTTTAGGGCTTTTTGGTTTGTCGCTTGTCCCTGTCTCTTCTTTTTTATATGACTTTTTTGTGTAGATCTTTCTTTGAATTTTACTGTTTAGTTGAAAAAGGTTGTAACCTATGCTGATTTCTGCAACGAAAATCTTTCTGCCGATGGACTGTCAAGGATTGTAACTTTGATGATTTTCTTGATGTTTGTGTGAAATGCCATTTGCCAGAGAAGAATTGATCTTAAAAGTGTCGATTTTCTTTTTTCTTCTTTTTGGGTACTTGCCCAGTTATTACCTCCAAAGGGGTGCCCCTGGACCTTGATGTGAGTCCTGGTATTTCCTTTTTTACTGCTATATTCAACTCTTGATGTTCGCATGTTTGTTGTCTGAGTTGTTTCCATATTTTCCCGAGCTGTGTGGTGGTAACCCCTTTTTTAATTTCTTGTAGGAATAGTTGACCTATGTCTTCTCACCAAAACATTGTTGAAATGTCTACTAAGGTTCCAAAGGGCATGTCTGATGGCTGGATTCTATTGTTTTGATGTGTGTCATTGTAGTTGATTCTAAATACTGTGTGTGACTTAGGAGGCATCATAGGATTTGTAGTGATAGGGACCAAGAGAAAAATTATGAGCTGGTGTCTCCCGATCCGGAGGAGAGGGTTAGTTTTCCTTCATTGTCAAAGGGAGAACGACCCTTCTTCTATGCTTATGACTACTTTTTTAGTCAACTGAATATCACCATTCCCTTTACCCCTTTTGAAACTGGACTGTTATGGGCCTGCAATGTAGTTCCTTCTCATCTCCATTCGAACTCACGGGGTTTCATAAAAATTTTTCAATTGTTGTGTCAAGAACTAGATATTTGACCTTCTCAAGCCCTCTTCCTTTATCTTTTTGTTTTGACAAAACCTGGGGTAGCTAAGAAGAAAGCTTTCCTGGATTTCTTTTCGAGCTTCCCAAGGAAAGAAAGTGTTCTCTATGTATGATGAATCGTTTAGGGATTTTAAGAACTACTATTTCAAGGTCCGAGCTATTGAGGGAGCTCGGCCTTTCTTTTTGGACGAAAATAATGAACCTACCTTCCCTTTGTGCTGGCAAAAGAATGTGGTAGTGACCAGGTATTCTTGGAAAAGTTTGGATGAGGTCGAGCAGGCTTTTGTGCATGTAATAGAGGAAACTTGGGGGGAACCTCCCCATCTCGACACGAAGAAGTTCTTGGGGGATCCCTCCCTTCTTCGAGCTGAATTGGGTAGCTGCCAACTTCTTTTTAGCTTTTCTTTTTTTACTTGTCAATCCATCCCCCCGACCCCTTTTTAGATGCTTTTTTACTTGCAAATTGTTTTCTTTAATTTCTTTTTTTAGAGATGGTGAAGACCACGGATTCTATGAATGCCTTTAAATGAGCCAGGAAAGCAACTGCGGCTCAAAACATTTCGGCAAAAGGCTCTAGAGATGGATCTTTGCAAGTGTCTCTGAGGAAGTCGACCTCGGACACTTCTGGGCCGAGGAAAGTCATCCCGACTCCCTAGGTTCGCTTGGTTTCCTCTAACCCTCTCCAGTCAATCCCTGGTGCTGTCACTTCTCCCACTGCCGGTCCTCCTCCAAAAAGGCAAAAAACTATTGAGCCCTATGACTTGGATGCCTCTGATTTTGATGTCGTGGGTTTTGTTGACAACCGAATTGCTCCTTATGGCCGACTTCTATGGACGATGTGCCCATCCTTCACCACCTAGATTTTATTACTAGCAGTAATGTTCAGATGGCTCATATGGGTGCGGCTTTGTTCCGTACGATCCAAGATTCTCTCGTTCATGCGACGAAGGCCTTTACGAAGGAAGCTAAGTCAGAGTTTGACAGAATTACAAGGCTAAAGAATGAGCTTGAACAAAAGGTGGCAAAATTGGAGCTGGACATGGAAAATAAGAAGGCCCGAGCTACCGCTGCTGAGGCCACTGCGAACCTGGCTAAGGAGATGGTGAAGAAGCATAAAGAGAGCTATGTTCGAACTTATGGCGAGCTATTAGAGACCAGAGAGAGGCTGGAGTCTGCCCTTGTCAATTATACCGAGCTCCAGGGCCATCTGGTACGTAGTGTGACCAACGCTTATGAGAATTTAAAGGCCCAGGTCCGAGTTCTTGCTCCCGAGCTCGACCTAACTCTTTTTAGTTTGGACAACATCGTGGAAGATGGTAAGATTGTCCCTGCCCCAGATGAAGATGAAGAGGAAGGTCCCCCCCTGTGCCACCAGTCAAAGCTTCTGCTACCACTACATCTTCTGCTCCGGCTACTGAGGTCGGCCATCCCGAGTCTGATCTTGATGTTCAAGTTTTAAATCGAGAGGATGGGACAGTGGATGCGACTCCCTTGAAGATCGTGCCTCCCTCCTTAACTCAGGATGCTGCTATTAAGAAGATTTTGGGCCCCTCATAATTTCTGATGTATTGGTTTAGCCCGGCTTGTGGGCCTTTGAACTCTTAGTTTTTGTAAACTTTTTATATGGTTTTTGGCTTTCTTGGACATTTAGTTGCTTCTGTGCAACTTCGTTTTGTAGAACAAAACAATTTTAGCTCTTGAGGCTGACTTTTCGGCGGCCTTCTGTGTCTTTAAAGTTTTTATTTAACATCTGTGTCTCTGATGTGTTAGTTGCCCTTTGCAACTTCTATGAATCCTTATAGAGCGTCGATACTTTGCTGCCTGACCTCTTTTGCTTGTCGAGGTGGTCTTTTGGAGCTAGTTTGTTCGACCACTTTTCAGTGTTCTCGTAGAACCTTTCTAGTTAGTCTTTGAACAATTTTGATAGCTTCGTCGTGGTGTTGGGGCTTTCTTGGGCGGAGCTGGACCCCTTTTAGCACACATTTTTGTTGGTCTGACTTCTTCTTGTCGGTCCTTCTTTAAGTTATTTTTATCAATCCATTTTTAATCAGACCTCGTCAGGCCTCTTTCTATGGATTACTTTTTATAACCTTGTTGTTTTGATTGGTTGGGTCCGACTTCCTTTTGTCGGTCCTCTTTCATGTTATTTTTAGTAGTCCATTTTTAATTAGACCTCGTCAGGCCTCTTTTTATGGAATACTTCTTATAACCTTTTACGTACATCATCTTTGTCGACCTTGTCATGGTTGGGCGATGAGTTTGGTTCTCATCTTGCCGACCTTGTCGTGATCGGGCAATGAGTTTGGTTCTCATCTTGCCGACCTTGTCGTGATCGAGCGATGAGTTTGGTTCTCATCTTAATGCATCTTAGTAGAACAACTTTGTAGGGAATCTGAAAAATTTTATTCGAATAGAAAATAGGCATATAGACAAGAATATGTACATGTGGGTGCTTACCCTTCTAAGTCGGGCGATTTGCAGATCTTGGCTTGGGGCCTCATTAAAAAACCATTTCAGGAAAAAGAGTGCGCCTTGACCTAAGATCTTTATTACCCCCTAACTATAATACCTTCTTAGGTTGTGAGCGAGCCATGACCTTGGTAGCTCTTGCCCCTCGAGGTCGGATACCTTGTAGTAGCCTTTTCCCAGTACAACTACGACTCGGTAAGGTCATTTCCAGTTAGCCGCTAGCTTTCCCTCTCCTAATCGACCTGCTCTGATGTCATTTCGGATTAGGATGAGATCGTTGTTGGTAAAATTTTGCTGGACTACTTTCTGATTGTATCTCGAGGCCATTCGACATTTTAACGCTTCCTCTCTAATTCGAGCCCTTTCTCGAACCTCTAGAAATAAGTCGAGTTCTTCCTTTTGAAATTGGGAGTTAGCCTCTTCATTGTAGAGGATCATCCTAGGGGATCCTTCTTTGATTTCTACTAGGATCATTGCCTTTATTCCGTAAGCCAATTGGAAGGGTGATTCTCCTGTGATAGAGTGTGGAGTTGTCCGATATGCCCATATGACTTGTGGGAGCTCTTCAGCCCAAGTTCTCTTTTCATCCTGTAGTTTCCATTTTAACTCCGCTAGTATGACTTTGTTGGCAGCTTCTGCTTGTCCATTGCCTTGTGGGTGTTCTACGGATGTGAATTGGTGCTTTATTTTCAAGTCAACTACCAACTTTCTGAAATCGGTGTCAGTGAATTGAGTGCCATTGTCTCTAGTGATGGAGTTAGGGACTCCGAATCTTATAACAATATTTCTGTATAAGAATTTCTAAATTCTTTGAGTAGTGGCATTGGCTAGGGGCTTTGCCTCAATCCATTTTGTGAAATAGTCTACCCCTACAATGAGAAAGTTGACTTATCCCGAGCCTTGGGGAAAAGGTCCAAGGAGGTCGAGTTCCCATTTTGCAAATGGCCAAGGTGACGTTACACTGATGAGCTCCTCTGCTGGGGCGATGTGGAAGTTAGCATGCCTTTGACATGGTGGGCATGTCTTAACAAAATCGGTTCTTCTTTTTGCAAAGTTGGCCAAAAGTACCCTGCCCGGAGTACCTTTTTGGAAATAGCTCATGCCCCCAGGTGGTTGCCACATATGCCGCAATGAACATCTTCTAAGACTTCCTTTGTATTGGAAGTCGGATACATTTTAGGAGGGGTGTTGAAATCCCTCTCCTATATAAGATGTTGCCTATTATGGTATAGTACTATGCTTCTCCCATTAACCTATTTGCCTCCTTCTTATCTGTGGGGAGTATTTCTGACTTGAGGTAATTGATTATGGGGGTCATCCACCCTTGATCCTGACTTGATATGCTAGGACATTTTCTTCCTCCGAGATTGATCGGTTTTGTAGTATTTCCTGGATGAGGCTTCTATTATTGCCCCCTGGTTTAGTGCTGGCTAGTTTTGAGAGTGTATCAGCTCGAGCATTCTGTTCCCGAGGTATATGGTGGACCTCATATTCCCCGAGTTGTCCGAGTTGTTCTATGGTTTTGTCTAGGCACTTTTTCATGGTAGGGTCCTTAGCTTGATAGCTTTCTACTATTTGTGAGGTGACTACTTGTGAATTGCTGAAGATGATAAGCTTTTGAACTCCCACCTCCTTAGCCAGTCTCATACCAGCTAGTAATGCCTCGTATTCAGCCTGATTATTTGAAGCAGGAAACTCGAACTTTAAAGTGAGTTCGATTTGGGTTCCTTGATCGCTTTCTATTATCACACCTGCGCCACTCCTGGTTTTGTTTGAAGAGCCGTCTACGTAGAAATTCCATTTGGTAGGAGTTTCTGGGGTGTTAGTATATTCGGCAATAAAGTCGGCCAGATACTGTGATTTGATGGCTGTCCGAGCTTCATATTGGAGATCGAACTCAGATAAATTGACTGCCCACTGTAGGATTCTTCCAGCTAAGTCTCTCTTCTGTAAGATGTCTTTTATGGGCTGGTTGGTCCGAATCTTGATGGTGTGTGCTCGAAAATATGGGCGGAGCCGTCTAGTATGAGAGCGTAGGTGAACTTTTCTATCTTCTGGTAGTTTGGTTCGGCCCTTTGCAGAGTTTTACTGATGAAGTATATGGGGTGTTGCCCATTTTTGTCTTCTCTGACTAGTACTGAAGCTATTGTCCGATTCCCTACTACGAGATATAATACAAGTGTTTCTCCTTCCCGTGGTCGGGTAAGAATGGGTGGTTATCCCAGGAACTTTTTGAAATTCTAGAAGGCTTGCTTGTACTTGGTTGTCCATTCAAATCTCTTTCCCTTCCTTAATGTTGCATAAAACGGGAGAGATCTTATGGCTGACCCTGCTAGAAACCTGGACAGGGCTGCCAGTCTTCCATTGAGCTGTTGTACTTCTTTGACGTAGGTCGGAATTTTCATGTCGAGTATGGCCCGGCATTTATCTGGGTTTGCCTCAAATCCTTTCTGTGTGAGCATGAAGCCCAAGAATTTGCCAGCTTCTACCGCAAAAGTACATTTCGTAGGATTAAGTTGCATACCATGTTTTCTTACGGTGTTGAACACTTTGGTGAGGTCAGGCAGCAATGATTCCTCACTTTGTGTTTTTACCAACATGTCATCTACATATACCTCCATTAGTTTTCTAATATGGTCTGCGAAGACTTTGTTCATCAATCTTTGGTAGGTAGCTCCTGCGTTTTTGAGTCCAAACGGCATGACAACATACAATAATTTGCTTTTGAGGTTAGGAATGAGGTCTTTTCTTGATCGGGTAGGTACATCGGGATTTGCGATTGTATCCTGAATAAGCATCCATGAAGGACTGGTACTTGTATCCGGAGGAGGCATCTACTAAAGTGTCGATACTTGGGAGACGATAGGGATATTTTGGGCAAGCTTTATTGAGATCGGTATAGTCAGTGCACATCCGCCACTTCCCATTTGACTTTTTCACCAAGACAACGTTGGCCAGCCATTGTGGGTACTTGACCTCTCTTATGAATCCTGCCTCCAACAAGGCTTGTACCTGTTCTTCCATAGCTTGGGACCTTTCTGGTCCGAGCTTCTGACGCCTCTGCTGCACTGGCCGAGATCCTAGGTATACTGCTAATTTGTATCACATTAGTTTGGGGTCTATGCCCGACATGTCTGCGGCCTTACAATTTTTGTTGTTTTATCCGAGATATCCCCGATTTGGATTTCTTTGATCTCGCCCTCGGGTTGTGGAGGAAGTTAAGGGCGGTTCCCTTAATGATAAGATAACAACACTCAAAGAAAAGATAAGATAACTATCTTATCTCCAGAAAAGGTTACTCTACAACAATTATAAATATAGTAGAGCACCCAGGTATAACTCATACTCTAATTCTACTAAAAACCTGCTTAATACCCTTGCTAGCTTAAGCATCAGAGTCCCTTGCAGGTACCACCACCCTCCGGTGGCAAAGGCGCAGGACCACCACCAACTCCAACAAGTCGGACACGTCAGCTCCGACCACAGGATCCAACAAATTGGACACGACAGCTCCGGCCACCAGCTCTAAATAAGTCAGACACAACAGCTCTGGCCACCACAGCAGATCTCGTCCAAGATCGACCTACAGTTTCAAGTAACCCTCGGAACATTGGCGCCATTGCTGGGGAACCTGGAAGTCATCCCATCACCATGGCGGACAACCATGACAACGACCACGATTCTGATCTAGAAAACAGGATGCCGCATAAAAACACGGACGCCACCTCCAAAGACATACCACAAAACAGGGGAGATAAGTAACCCCCAAACACAGAAATTCTAGAGGCTCTACAAGCTCAGCAGGATCGCCTTAAACAGCTCAAAAAAGAGGTCAAACATCAAATGGGAAGCCGAAAGAAACTTCTGGAGAGAAACTAGGCGACGCCGAGAGTTAGAGGACAAGCTCCTAAAACTCGAAGCCGACCTTAAAACCAAAACCATTCAGTCTGGTCATGATGACAACTCCTACCAAGATCAAGACCACTTCACCAAAGAAATCATGAAAGCTAAGGTTCCAAAGGATTTTAAAGCTCCCGATCCAAGCAATCACCTCATCAACTTCAGAAGCAGAATGTATCTCACCGACGCCTCAGACGTCATTCGTTGCAAAGCCTTCCTGACTACCCTAACAAAAATAGTAATAAAGTGGTTCGACAGTTTGCCCCTTAGATCCATCACAAGTTTTGACGACTTAGCCAAAAAATTCCTCGCTAGATACTCCATTCAGAAGGACAAAACCAAATACGCCCCAAGCTTACTAGGGATTAAGCAAGGAGATCGGGAAAATCTTCGCAACTACATGGAAAAATTCAACAAAGCATGTCTGGACATACAAAGTCTTCCAATAGAAGCGGCTATTATGGGACTCATCATTGGCCTAAGAGAAGGACCTTTCAACCAATCAATATCCAAGAAGTACCCAACATCTCTAAATGAGGTTCAAGAAAGGGCGGTGATGAGCGGATAATTTGTATGCTTTTTGGCATTGTTTTTAGTATATTTTTAGTATGATCTAGTTAGTTTTTAGTATATTTTTATTAGTTTTTAGTTAAAATTCACTTTTCTGGACTTTACTATGAGTTTGTGTGTTTTTCTATGATTTCAGGTATTTTCTGGCTGAAATTGAGGGACCTGAGCAAAAATCTGATCCAGAGACTCAAAAGGACTGCAGATGCTGTTGGATTCTGACCTCCCTGCACTCGAAGTGGATTTTCTGGAGCTACAGAAGCCCAATTGGCGCGCTCTCAACGGCGTTGGAAAGTAGACATCCTGGGCTTTCCAGCAATATATAATAGTCCATACTTTGCCCAAGATTTGATGGCCCAAACCGGCGTTCAAAGTCACCTCAAGAAATTCCAGCGTTAAACGCCGGAACTGGCACCTAATTGGGAGTTAAACGCCCAAACTGGCACTAAAGCTGGCGTTTAACTCCAAGGAGAGTCTCTACACGAAAAAGCTTCATTGCTCAGCCCAAGCACACACCAAGTGGGCCCAGAAGTGGATTTTTATGTCATTTACTCATCTATGTACTAGTTTTCTATAAGTAGGACCTTTTACTATTATTTTTAGAGAGACTTTTGGTAGCTATCTTTGTTTTATGCTATCTTAGACCTTTGGGAGGCTGGCCATTCGGCCATGCCTAGACCTTGTTCTTATATATTTTTAACGGTGGAGTTTCTACACACCATAGATTAAGGTGTGGAGCTCTGCTGTACCTCGAGTATTAATGCAATTACTATTGTTCTTCCATTCAATTCCGCTTATTCTTTATCCAAGATATCACTTGTTGTTCAACATGATGAAGGTGATGATTGACGCCCATCACCATTCTCACTCATGAACAAGGTGACTGACAACCATTCTTGTTCTACAAGCATCTGAGGCTTAGTGAATATCTCTTGGATTCCCGATTGCACGATGCATGGTTGATCGCCTGACAAACGAGCCAACCATTCCGTGAGATCAGAGTCTTCGTGGTATAGGCAGGACTTGATGGCAGCATTCAAGAGAATCCGGAAGGTCTAACCTTGTCTGTGGTATTCTGAGTAGGATTCAAAGTCTGAATGACTGTGACGTGCTTCAAACTCCTAGCAGGCTAGGGCGTTAGTGACAGACGCAAAAGTATCAATGGATATTATTCCGGCCTGACTGAGAACCGACAGCTGAATTCCGCTATGCCGTGACAGGACATATGCAATCGCTTTCACTGAGAGGATGGGAGGTAGCCACTGACAATGGTGAAACCCTACACGAGCTTGCCATGGAAAGGAGTAAGAAGGATTGGATGAAGGCAGTAGGAAAGCAGAGAGACGGAAGGGAAGGCATCTTTATACACTTGTCTGAAGCTCTTACACCAATGATATACATAAGTATCTCTATCTTTATCTTTATGTTATTTTCGTTCATCATCATATACATTTGAGTTTGCCTGACTAAGATTTACAAGATGACCATAGCTTGCTTCAATGCTAACAATCTCCGTGGGATCGACCCTTACTCACGTAAGGTATTACTTGGACGACCCAGTGCACTTGCTGGTTAGTTGTGTGAAGTTGTAGTGATCACAATTTCGCGCTACCAAGTTTTTGGCGCCGTTGCCGGGGATTGTTTAAGTTTTGAGCAAGCTTTTGGTAACAATGCCTGGGATTGTTCTAGTTTGGACAACTGACGGTTCATCTTGTTGCTTAGATTAGGTATTTATTTTTTTTCGAAATTCTTGAAGATGAATTCTAGAGTTTCATGATGATTTGTTGAAATCTGGCTGGCTGAGAAGCCATGTCTAATCTGATTGGACCGAGGTTTCAACTTATCACCACAAGAGCTTGTTGATTTTCATCAATTTTGCTTTTGGAGCAGTGATCCGCTAAGGCTTGGCTGACCTTTGGTCATGTCTAGTGTTTTGGACCGAAGCTTTCTTTGAAAGCTTGGCTGGCTGTGAAGCCATGTCTAATTCCTGGACCGGAGTCTTAGACTAGCATTGCACTGATTCCTGGAATTCTCATTAAGAATTTTGATACCTTTTTCCACTTAATTTTCGAAAAACACAAAAAAATTTACAAATTCATAAAAACCAAAAATATTTGATGTTTCTTGCTTGAGTCTAGAGTCTCATCTTAAGTTTGGTGTCAAATGCATGTTTTTGTTACATTTTTTCGAATCCATGCATATATTTCTTTGTTTTGATCTTTGAATTCTTTTGGCTTGAGTATTTATGTGTCTCATATAGTGTCAGTAGTACACAAACTGTTAAGTTTGGTGTCTTGCATGCATTGTTATTTGATTCTTGTTGCATTTTGATTATTAAAAATCCAAAAATATTTTTAATTTGTGTCTTTTCAAGTCAATAATACAAAGAATTGAAGATTCAGAACATACTGCAGAGGAATTATACAAAAAAAGCTGAGCATTCAAAAATGCCCAGTGAAGAAGGCAGACTGGCGTTTAAACGCCAGCCAGGGTACCTGGTTGGGCGTTTAACGCCCAAAAAGGTAGCATTTTGGGCGTTAAACGCCAGAATGTATACCATTCTGGGCGTTTAACGCCAGGATGGTGCTAGGGGAAGATTTTGTTTTCAAATCAATCTTTTTTCAAGTTTTCAAAGTTTTTCAAAACCAAATCTTTTTCAAATCATATCTTTTCAATCAAATGTTTTCAAAATCAATTTCTTTCCTTTTTCAAAGATACTTACTAACAATTAATGATTTGATTGAACATTTTTTGCCTTTTCTATTAAGGAAAGTTTTATGTTTGAATCATATCTTTTCTTGTTAGGCAAGTCATCAATTTATTTTTAAAATCACATCTTTTCAAATTGTTTTCAAATCATATCCTTTAAAATTGTTTTCAAATCATATCTTCTCAATCACATCTTTTTAAAACCATAACTTTTCAATCAAATCTTTTTAATCACATTTTTTTTTAAATAGTTTTCAATCAAATCTTTTTAATTTCTAATTTCAAAATCTTTTTCAAAAATCACTTGATTTCTTTTTCACTTTAAATTTTCGAAAATTATCAATCAAATTTTCAAAATGTTTTCAAAATCTTTTAATTGAATTTTCGAAAATTCTCTTCCCTCCTTCCCACATCCTTCTTGTTCCGAGGGTAACCTGAAACTGTAGGTCGATCTCGGATGAGATCTTCTGTGCTGGTCGGAGCTGTTGTGTCCGACTTGTTGATGGTGGTCGGAGCCGCCGCGTCCGACCTGTAGATGGTGGCCAGAGCTGCCGCGTCCGACTTGTTGGACTGGTTGCACTGCTGATCCTTCGTCACCGGAGGGTGGGGGGTACCTGCAAGAGACTCCGATGCTTAAGTTAGCATGGGTATTAAACAGGTTTTATGTAGAATCAGAGTATGAGTTATACCTGGGTGCTCCAGTGTATTTATAATGGTGAGATGTGGCCTCCTGTGGATAAGATAAGTTTAGTTATCTTATCTTATCTTTATCTTATCTTTAAGTGAGGTCATCATATCTTCAAGGGAACCGCCTTTATCTTTCTGGGCTTTTTAGCTGCCTTTAGATTGGGCTGTGTTCCTTCGTTTTGGGCCTGCTTTGGGCTCCTTTGGCGAGTGGCCGAGCTCTTTGAGAAGAGGTCGGGCATTTAGCCGAGCTCTTTGAGAAGAGGTCGGGCATTTAGCCGAGCTCTTTGAGAAGAGGTCGGGCATTTAGCCGAGCTCTTTGAGAAGAGGTCGGATATTTGGCCGAGCTCTTTAAGAAGAGGTCGGATAGCCTGACCTGAAGAGGTCGGTTGGCTTGTTGCTAAACATCCCAGGTCAGACATCTTGACCCAGGGTATGAATAGTGCCCCTGCTTGAGTTCGATCTTTTCGTGAGATCGTGTTTTTCAGAGCTTCGATCTCTTTGGAAGTCGTGCTCAAGCATCTGTCTGGCTTTGATTCTTTCATTGCTTTGAAATCTTTTGCAGATTTTCTAGAGGTTTGGTACTTCACAGTCCGTCCTCTTTTGAGTAGTAGTGTGGGTTTTCTACCCTTGCCTTCTGGATCACGCCTTGCTTTTGTGTTGACAACCCTCTGCTTTGGTGAAGTTTATCCTTGCGGCTTGATATCCGGACTCTTAGTGACTTGTCTGATGACTTTTTAGTGTTCTTTGTATAGAACCTTTTTAGTCTCGGATGACGTACGTAGCCCTGTTTGAGATTGTGCCTTCTTTGAGTGGAGTTGTATCCCTTTTAGCTAAGCACTTTTGAGCTTTAAGGTTTTTTCTTAACCTTTTGGCTTTGTTCTTTTTTTGAGATTGTACTTGCGCCTCTTCTTAGCTGACGTTGACCTGTACGACTTTGCCCCTGCTTGAGTTCGATCTTTCCGTGAGATCGTGCTCTCTTTGGGGGAAGTCGTACTCAAGCATCCTGACTTTGGTCGATCTTGAGTAGTTTTATCTTGTGCGAGTTTGGCATTGCCTTTTTTAGTTTGTTGAGAGGTCTTTTCAGCCTTCTTCCGACTTGTTTGTCTTCACTGTTCGGGCTTTTTAGTCATAATCCAACAACTTTTTAGGTATAGTTCCTGATGGGAAACCTTTTATAGTCTGTTTGGATGACTTTTTAGCGCCGTTTTGATTTGTGCTTTTGCCTTTTAAGTAGTGTCTTTTTTTTTAAGACTTCGTACCTTTTAGCAAAGCATTCCTGGCATTCCTCTGGCCGTTGCGAGATGTCTTTGTCCCCTTTGTGGATCTTTGTAGAGTGTCGGTATTTTGTTGTCCGACCTCTTTTGATCACTGCCGGTTTTGTCCATTTTCTGTTTGGTTGAGGTGGTCCTTTGGGGCTAACTTGTCCGACGACTTTTTTAGTGTTCTTTGGTAGAACCTTTTTAGTTGGTCTGAACAATTTTGATAGCCTTGTTATGGAGCCGTGGCTTTTTGGGCAAAGCTATGTCCCTTTTAGCGTACGCTTTTCGTTGGTCCAATTTCTCGTGTCGACGAGCTGTAGCTTTCGTTGGTCCGACTTCTTGTCGGTCCAAGCTGTGGTTTTCGTTGGTCCAACTTCTTCTTGTCGGTCCAAGCTGTAGCTTTTGTTGGTCCGACTTTTTCTTGTTGTTCCAAGCTGTAGTTTTGGGCCGACTTCTTCATGTCGGTCGCTTCTAAGTTATTTCTAGTAATCCTCTTTATTGGACCTCTGTCAGGTCTCTTTCAGGGATTACTTTTTATAACTTTTTGTTTATGGGACGACTTCTTTTACGTCAGTCCCTTCTCCAAGTTATTTTTGTAATCCTCTTTCTTGGACCTTTGTCAGATCTCTTTCAGGGATTACTTTTATAACTTGTCCGTTGTAGGAGACCGACTTCTTTATGTCGATCTCTTCTAAGTTATTTCATAATCCTCTTTCTTGGACCTTTGCCAGGTCTCTTTCAGGGATTACTTTTATAACTTATTTTTGTAGGAAACCGACTTCGTTAGGACTTGTGGGAGCTCTTCAGCCCAAGCTCCCTTTGTGTCCTTTAGTCTCCGTTTTAACCTAGCTAGTATGACTTTGTTGGCAGCTTCTGCTTGTCCATTGGCTTGTGGGTGTTCTACGGATGTGAATTGGTGCTTTATTTTCAAGTTAGCCACTCTTTTCTTGAAACCTGTGTCCGTGAATTGAGTGTCATTGTTTGTGGTGATGGAGTAAGAAACCCCAAACCTTGTAATAATGTTCTTGTACAAGAATTTCTGACTTCTTTGAGCAGTGGCATTAGCTAGGGGCTCTGCCTCAATCCATTTTGTGAAGTAATCCACCCCTACAATGAGGAACTTGACTTGTCCCGATCCTTGGAAAAATAGTCCGAGGAGGTCGAGTCCCCTCTTTGCGAACGGCCAAGGTGATGTTACACTGATGGGCTCCTCTGGTGGGGCAATGTGGAAGTTGGCATGCTTTTTGATGTAAAGCTTTGACTTTGTATTTGGGTTTTTGCTCTGTTGTTGCCTCCAAAGGGTGCCCTTGGACTTTTGTGTGAGCCCTGGGGTTTCCCTTTTACTGCCACGTCTGTCACTTTATGTTTTACTGTTATTGTCCGAGTTGTTTCCTTATTTGCCCGAGTTGTTTGGTAGTAATTCCATAGTCGACCTATGTCTTTGAGATGTCTACTAAGATCCCAGACAGCGTGTCTGATTAGCTGGATTTCATAGTTTAAATGCGTGTTACTGTGGCTGACCCTGAGTACATCCCTTATACCGCCTTCGAGACCGATTTGTTGTGGTCTTGTAATGTAGCTCGGATGAGGCTTCTGTTATTGCCCCTTGGTTGGCTAGTTTTGAAAATGCGTCAGCTTGGGCATTCTGCTCTCAAGGTATGTGTCGGACCTCATATCCCCGAATTGTCTGAGCTATTTTCTGTTTTTGTCCAGAGTCCCCCGAATTGTCCGAGATGTTCTCTGGTTTTGTCCAAGGTCTCCCGAATTATCCGAGCTGTCCTCTGTAGGATTCTTCCAGCTAAGTTTGTTTTCTGCAGGATGCCCTTTATTGGCTGGTTGGTTGGAACTCTGATAGTGTGAGCTTGAAAGTATGGGTGGAGTCGTCGAGAGGTGAGTATGAGGGTGTAGGCGAACTTTTTATCTGTTGATAGGTTAGTTCGGTCCCTTGTAAAGCTTTGCTGATGAAGTAGACGGGTTGTTTCCCACTTTCGTCTTCTCTGACTAGTGCTGAGGCTATTGCCTGACTTCCCACTGCGAGGTATAATGAGTTCTTCACTTTCCCGTGGTCTGGAAAGGATGGGTGGTTGCCCCAAGAATTTTGAAATCTCGGAAGGCTTGTTCGTACTTCGTTGTCCTTTTCAACTCGTCCGACCTCCTTGGTGTGAGGTGGACGTTCAACTCGTCCGACCTCTTTGGTGTGAGGTAGATTTTTAACTCGTTCGACCTCTTTGGTATGAGGTGGACCTTCAACTCGTCCGACCTCTTGGTTGTGAGGTGGACCTTCAACTTGTCCGACCTCTTTGGTGTGAGGTGGACCTTCAATTCGCCCGACATCTTCGGTGTGAGGTGGACCTTCAACTTGTCCGACCTCTTTGGTGTGAGGTAGAGCTTAAACTCGCCCGACATCTTCAGTGTGAGGTGGACCTTCAAAATATCCGACCTCTTTGGTGTGAGGTAGACCTTAACTCGCCCGACCTCTTCGGTGTGAGGTGGACCTTCACCTTGTCCGACCTCTTTGTTGTGAGATGGACCTTCAACTTGTCCGACCTCTTTGCTGTGAGGTGGACTTTAACTTGTCCGACCTCTTTGTTGTGAGGTGGACCTTAACTCGCCCGACTTCTTCCGTGTGAGGTGGACCTTCACCTTGTCCGACCTCTTTGCTGTGAGGTGGACTTTAACTTGTCCGACCTCTTTGTTGTGAGGTGGACCTTAACTCGCCCGACTTCTTCCGTGTGAGGTGGACCTTCAACTCGTCCGACCTCTTTGTTGTGAGGTGGACCTTCAACTTGTCCGACCTCTTTGCTGTGAGGTGGACTTTAACTTGTCCGACCTCTTTGTTGTGAGGTGGACCTTAACTCGCCCGACTTCTTCCGTGTGAGGTGGACCTTCACCTTGTCCGACCTCTTTGCTGTGAGGTGGACTTTAACTTGTCCGACCTCTTTGTTGTGAGGTGGACCTTAACTCGCCCGACTTCCTCCGTGTGAGGTGGACCTTCAACTCGTCCGACCTCTTTGTTGTGAGGTGGACCTTCAACTCGCCCGACCTCTTCGGTGTGAGGTGGACCTTCAACTTGCCCAATTCTTTGTTATGAGGTGGGCCTTCAACTCGTCCGACCTCTTTGTTGTGAGGTGGACCTTCAACTCGCCCGACCTCTTCGGTGTGAGGTGGACCTTCAACTTGCCCAATTCTTTGTTATGAGGTGGGCCTTCAACTCGTCCGACCTCTTTCTCCTTTTTGCTTTTGATTGGGCGAGGTGGTGGGATCTTCTCCGATTGATCTTCTCTTTTCTTGGACTCTTTATCCTTGTCCCGTGGTGGGTTAGGAGAATTCGGTTTTTTAGCTTTCTCCTAGTCGAGAGTTCTCTTCCATGTTGATGTATTTCTGTTCCCGTTCCTGTACCTCGTTCAGAGATGTTGGGTGCTTCTTGGATATTGAGTGGCTGAGAGGTCCTTCTCTTAGGCCATTGATGAGTCCCATGATGGCCGCTTTTGTTGGAAGACTTTGTATGTCAGGGCATGCGTTGTTGAATCTTTCCATGTAGCTGTGAAGGCTTTTCTGATCTCCTTGTTTAATTCCCAGCAAGCTTGAAGTGTGTTTGGCTTTATCCTTCTGGATGGAGAACCTGGCGAGGAATCTTCTTAACAAGGTCGTCAAACTTGTGATGGATCTTGGAGACAAAATGTCGAAGCACCATATTGCTCTCTTCGTTAGAGTAGTCGGGAAGACTTTGCATCGAATGGCGTCCGATGTGTCGGTGAGGTACATTCTTCTGAAACTACTGAGATGATGGCTTGGATCCAATGTGCCGCCGTACGGGATCATGTCGGGAGCCTTGAAGTCCTTTGGGACTTTAGCTTTCATGATATCTTTGGTGAATGGGTCTTGATCTTTGTAGGGGCTGTCTTCGTGACCGGATCGAGTTGTTTTGGCCTTGAGATCTGCTTCGAGTTTTAGGAGCTTGTCCTTTAACTCGTGGCATCACCTAACTTCCCTTCGTAGGTCTCTCTCAGCTTCTTGTTGATGTTCCACCTTTTTTTCGAGTTGCTTTAAGCGATCTTGAAGTGCCTCCATAGCCTCCTCTTTTGGCGAATTCTCGCCTTTGGTGGGTTGAAGAGTATCTTTTGGTGTAGTATCCGCGTCTTTGTGCGGTGTTCTATCCTCTAGATCTGAATCATGGTCGTTGTCATGGTTGTCCGCCATGGTGATGGGATGACTTCCAGGTTCCCCGGCAACGGCGCCAATGTTCCGAGGGTAACCTGAAACTGTAGGTCGATCTCGGATGAGATCTTCTGTGCTGGTCGGAGCTGTTGTGTCCGACTTGTTGATGGTGGTCGGAGCCGCCGCGTCCGACCTGTAGATGGTGGCCAGAGCTGCCGCGTCCGACTTGTTGGACTGGTTGCACTGCTGATCCTTCGTCACCGGAGGGTGGGGGGTACCTGCAAGAGACTCCGATGCTTAAGTTAGCATGGGTATTAAACAGGTTTTATGTAGAATCAGAGTATGAGTTATACCTGGGTGCTCCAGTGTATTTATAATGGTGAGATGTGGCCTCCTGTGGATAAGATAAGTTTAGTTATCTTATCTTATCTTTATCTTATCTTTAAGTGAGGTCATCATATCTTCAAGGGAACCGCCTTTATCTTTCTGGGCTTTTTAGCTGCCTTTAGATTGGGCTGTGTTCCTTCGTTTTGGGCCTGCTTTGGGCTCCTTTGGCGAGTGGCCGAGCTCTTTGAGAAGAGGTCGGGCATTTAGCCGAGCTCTTTGAGAAGAGGTCGGGCATTTAGCCGAGCTCTTTGAGAAGAGGTCGGGCATTTAGCCGAGCTCTTTGAGAAGAGGTCGGATATTTGGCCGAGCTCTTTAAGAAGAGGTCGGATAGCCTGACCTGAAGAGGTCGGTTGGCTTGTTGCTAAACATCCCAGGTCGGACATCTTGACCCAGGGTATGAACACTTCTATTTATGGAGTACCACTCCTTCTAAATGCACAATTCGAACCTTATCTAATTAAAGTTCGAATTCTTCTTCTCCTTCTTCTTAATATTTCTCTTTTCCTCTGACACTTCAAGGAATCTCTATACTGTGACATAGAGGATTCCACATTTTCTTTTTCTCTCCTCTTTCATATGAGCAGGAGCAGAGACAAAGGCATTCTTGTTGAAGCTGATCCTGAACCTGAAAAGACCTTGAAGAGAAAGCTAAGAGAAGCTAAAGCACAACTCTCTTTAGAGGACCTGACCGAATTCTTCAAGGAAGAAGAACACATGGCAGCCGAAAACAACAACAATGCCAACAATGCAAGGAAGGTGCTGGGTGACTTCACTGCACCTACTCCTGATTTCTATGGGAGAAGCATCTCTATCCCTGCCATTGGAGCAAACAACTTTGAGCTTAAGCCTCAATTAGTTTCTCTAATGCAACAGAATTGCAAGTTCCATGGACTTCCAATGGAAGATCCTCATCAGTTCTTAGCTGAATTCTTGCAAATCTGTGACACAATCAAGACTAATGGGGTTAACCCTGAGGTCTACAGACTGATGCTATTCCCTTTTGCTGTAAGAGACAGAGCTAGAATATGGTTGGATTCTCAACCTAAAGAAAGCCTGGACTCTTGGGAAAAGCTAGTCAATGCCTTCTTGGCAAAGTTCTTTCCACCACAAAGATGGAGTAAGCTTAGAGTGGAAGTCCAAACCTTCAGACAGAAGGATGGAGAATCCCTCTATGAAGCTTGGGAAAGATACAAACAATTAATCAGAAGATGTCCTTCAGACATGCTTTCTGAATGGAGCATCATAGGTATTTTCTATGATGGTCTCTCTGAACTATCCAAGATGTCTTTGGATAGCTCTGCTGGAGGATCTCTTCATCTGAAGAAGACGCCTGCAGAAGCTCAAGAATTGATTGAAATGGTTGCAAATAACCAATTCATGTACACTTCTGAAAGGAATCCTGTGAACAATGGGACTAGTCAGAAGAAAGGAGTTCTTGAGATTGACACTCTGAATGCCATATTGGCTCAGAACAAGATATTGACTCAACAAGTCAATTTGATTTCTCAAAGTCTGTCTGGAATGCAAAATGCACCAAACAGTACTAAGGATGCTTCATCTGAGGAAGAAGCTTATGATCCTGAGAACCCTTCAATGGAAGAGGTGAATTACCTAGGAGAACCCTATGGAAACACCTATAATTCTTCATGGAGAAATCACCCAAATTTCTCATGGAAGAATCAAGAGAGACCTCAACAAGGTTTCAATAACAATAATGGTGGAAGAAACAGGTTTAGCAATAGCAAGCCTTTTCCATCATCTTCTCAGCAACAGACAGAGAGTTCTAAGCAGAATACTTCTGACTTAGCAACAATGGTCTCTGATCTAATAAAGACCACTCAAAGTTTCATGAATGAAACAAGGTCCTCCATCAGAAATTTGGAAGGACAAGTGGGACAGCTGAGCAAGAAAATTACTGAACTCCCTCCTAGTACTCTTCCAAGTAATACAGAAGAAAATCCAAAAGGAGAGTGCAAAGCCATAAACATGGCCGAATATGGAGAGGAAAGAGAGGAGGAGGACGCCACTGAGGAAGACCTCAGTGGGCGTGTACCAATCTCCTCTGAGTTCCTCAATGAGGAACCATGGGAATCTGAGGCTCAAAATGAGACCGTGGAGATTCCATTGGACTTACTTCTGCCATTCATGAGCTCTGATGAGTATTCTTCCTCTGAAGAGGATGAGTATGTCACTGAAGAGCAAGTTGCTAAATACCTTGGAGCAATCATGAAGCTAAATGACAAGTTATTTGGAAATGAGACTTGGGAGGAAGAACCACCTTTGCTCACCAAAGAACTGGATGACTTGTCTAGGCAGAAACTGCCTCTAAAGAGGCAAGATCCTGGGAAGTTTTCTATACCTTGTACCATAGGCACCATGACCTTCAAGAAGGCCTTGTGTGACTTAGGGTCAAGTGTAAACCTCATGCCCCTCTCTGTAATGGAGAAATTAGGGATCTTTGAGGTGCAAGCTGCAAGAATCTCATTAGAGATGGCAGACAATTCAAGAAAACAAGCTCATGGACTTGTAGAGAATGTTTTGGTGAAGATTGAAGACCACTACATCCCTATTGATTTCATAGTCCTAGAGACTAGGAAGTGCATGGATGAATCCATCATCCTTGGCAGACCCTTCCTAGCCACAGCAAAGGCTGTGATTGATGTTGATAGAGGAGAGTTGATCATTCAAGTGAATGAAAAATCCTTGGTGTTTAAGACCCAAGGACATCCCTCTATCATCATGGAGAGGAAGCATGAAGAGCTTCTCTCAAAACAGAGCCAAACAGAGCCCCCACAATCAAACTCTAAGTTTGGTGTTGGGAAGCCACAACCAAACTCTAAGTTTGGTGTTGAACCCCCACATTCAAACTCTAAGTTTGGTGTTGGGAGGTTCCAACACGGTTCTGAGTATTTCTGAGGCTCCATGAGAGTTCTCTGTCAAGCTAATGACATTAAAGAAGCGCTTGTTGGGAGGCAACCCAATGTTTTATAGTTAACTATTTTCTTTTGTTATTTTATCTTTTTTGTAGGTTGATGATCATAAGAAGTCACAAAAACAATGAAAAAAGCAAAAACAGAATGAAAAACAGGAAGAAAAACAGCACACCCTGGAGGAGAAGAAGCTGGCGTTCAAACGCCAGTAATGCTAACTGTTGGGCGTTTAACGCCCAGTCTGGCACCATTCTGGGCGTTTAACGCCAGAAAGGGGCACCAGACTGGCGTTAAACGCCAGTAAAGGGCAACAACCTGGCGTTAAACGCCAGGAATGGGCACCAGCCCGGCGTTTAACGCCAGAAATACCTCAAAACGTGATTTTGAGCAACATTTGGTGCAGGGATGACTTTTCCTTGACACCACAGGATCTGTGGACCCCACAGGACCCCACCATCACTCTCTCTCTTCTTCCCCCATTCACCAATCACCTCAATACCTCTTCCCCAAAAACCCTTCACCTATCAAATCCCATCTTTCTCTTCACCACTCACATCCATCCTTCATAAATCCCCACCAACCTCACCCTTCAAATTCAAACCACTTTCCCTCCCAAACCCACCCATCATGGCCGAACCATTACCCCCCTCTCTCCTATATATACCCTTCTTCAACCCTTCATTTTCACACCACCTAAACACCCCTTCTTTCCCTTCTTGGCCGAACACACCACCTTCTCCCACTTCCTCATTTCTTCTTCTTCTACTCTCTTCTTTCTTCTTTTGCTCGAGGACGAGCAAACATTTTAAGTTTGGTGTGGTAAAAGCGTTGCTTTTTCGTTTTTCCATAACCATTTATGGCATCCAAGGCCGGAGAAACCTCTAGAAAGAGGAAAGGGAAGGCAAAAGCTTCCACCTCCGAGTCATGGGAGATGGATAGATTCCTCTCAAGGGTGCATCAAGTCCACTTCTATGAAGTTGTGGCCTTGAAGAAGGTGATCCCCGAGGTCCCCTTTTCACTCAAAAAGGGTGAATATCCGGAGATCCGCCATGAGATCCGAAGAAGAGGTTGGGAAGTACTTACCAACCCCATTCAACAAGTCGGAATCTTGATGGTTCAAGAGTTCTATGCCAATGCATGGATCACCAAGAACCATGACCAAAGTGTGAACCCGAATCCAAAGAATTATCTCACTATGGTTCGGGGGAAATACTTGGATTTTAGTCCGGAGAGTGTGAGGGTGGCGTTCAACTTGCCTATGATGCAAGGAGATGAGCACCCTTACACTAGAAGGGTCAACTTTGATCAAAGGTTGGACCAAGTCCTCACAACCATATGTGAAGAGGGCGCACAATGGAAGCAAGATTCAGGAGGAAAGCCGGTTCAATTAAGAAGGCATGACCTCAAGCCCGTGGCTAGAGGATGGTTAGAGTTCATACAACACTCAATCATTCCCACTAGCAACCGGTCCGAAGTTACCATAGACCGGGCTATCATGATCCATAGCATCATGATTGGAGAAGAAATAGAAGTTCATGAGGTTATAGCCCAAGAACTCTACAAGGTGGCGGACAAGACCTCCACTTTGGCAAGGTTAGCCTTTCCTCATCTCATCTGTCACCTCTGTTATTCAGTTGGAGTTGACATAGAGGGAGATACCCCCATTGATGAGGACAAGCCCATCACCAAGAAAAGGATGGAGTACACAAGAGACCCCTCTCACCATGAGATCCCTGAGATTCCTCAAGGGATGCACTTTCCTCCACAAAATTATTGGGAGCAATTAAACACCTCCCTAGGAGAGTTGAGTTCCAACATGGGACAACTAAGGGTGGAGCATCAAGAACACTCCATTCTCCTCCATGAAATTAGAGAAGACCAAAGAATCATGAGGGAGGAGCAACAAAGACAAGGAAGAGACATTGAGGAGCTCAAGCACTCCATAGGATCTTCAAGAGCAAGAAAGAGCCGCCATCACTAAGGTGGACCCGTTCCTTGATTTTCTTGTTCTTTATTCTTCTGTTTTTCGATTTTTATGCTTTATGTTTGTCCATGTTTGTGTCTTGTGATCATTAGTATCTTAGTGTCTATGCCTTAAAGTTATGAATGTCCTATGAATCCATCACCTTTCTTGAATAAAAATGTGCTTAATTGATAAAGGAAAGAATTGCATGAATTCTGAATTTTATAATAGTTTAATTATTTTGATGTGGTGGCAACACTTTTGTTCTCTGAATGTATGCTTGAACAGTGCATATGTCTTTTGAACTTGTGGTTCATGAATGTTGGCTCTTGAAAGAATGATGAAAAAGGAGACATGTTACTGAGGATCTGAAAAATCATTAAAAATGATTCTTGAAGCAAGAAAAAGCAAGAAAAAAAAAGAGAAAAAGCAAACGAAAAAAAAAAAGAAAAAAGAAATAAAGTTATGATCCAAGGCAAATAAGAGTGTGCTTAAGAACCCTGGACACCTCTAATTGGGGACTTTAGCAAAGCTGAGTCACAATCTGAAAAGGTTCACCCAATTATGTGTCTGTGGCATGTATGTATCCGGTGGTAATACTGGAAGACAGAGTGCTTTGGGCCACGGCCAAGACTCAAGAAATAGCTATGTTCAAGAATCATCATACTTTACTAGGAGAATCATTAACACTATCTGGATTCTGAGTTCCTAAAGAAGCCAATCATTCTGAATTACAAGGGATAGAGTGAGATGCCAAAACTATTCAGAGGCAAAAAGATAAAAGCCCCGCTCATCTAATTAATACTGATCTTCATAGATGTTTTTGGAATTTATTGCATATTCTCTTCTTTTTATCTTATTTGATCTTCAGTTGCTTGGGGACAAGCAACAATTTAAGTTTGGTGTTGTGATGAGCGGATAATTTGTATGCTTTTTGGCATTGTTTTTAGTATATTTTTAGTATGATCTAGTTAGTTTTTAGTATATTTTTATTAGTTTTTAGTTAAAATTCACTTTTCTGGACTTTACTATGAGTTTGTGTGTTTTTCTGTGATTTCAGGTATTTTCTGGCTGAAATTGAGGGACCTGAGCAAAAATCTGATCCAGAGACTCAAAAGGACTGCAGATGCTGTTGGATTCTGACCTCCCTGCACTCGAAGTGAATTTTCTGGAGCTACAGAAGCCCAATTGGCGCGCTCTGAACGGCGTTGGAAAGTAGACATCCTGGGCTTTCCAGCAATATATAATAGTTCATACTTTGCCCAAGATTTGATGGCCCAAACCGGCGTTCAAAGTCACCTCAAGAAATTCCAGCGTTAAACGCCGGAACTGGCACCTAATTGGGAGTTAAACGCCCAAACTGGCACTAAAGCTGGCGTTTAACTCCAAGGAGAGTCTCTACACGAAAAAGCTTCATTGCTCAGCCCAAGCACACACCAAGTGGGCCCGGAAGTGGATTTTTATGTCATTTACTCATCTATGTACTAGTTTTCTATAAGTAGGACCTTTTACTATTATTTTTAGAGAGACTTTTGGTAGCTATCTTTGTTTTATGCTATCTTAGACCTTTGGGAGGCTGGCCATTCGGCCATGCCTAGACCTTGTTCTTATGTATTTTCAACGGTGGAGTTTCTACACACCATAGATTAAGGTGTGGAGCTCTGCTGTACCTCGAGTATTAATGCAATTACTATTATTCTTCCATTCAATTCCGCTTATTCTTTATCCAAGATATCACTTGTTCTTCAACATGATGAAGGTGATGATTGACGCCCATCACCATTCTCACTCATGAACAAGGTGACTGACAACCATTGTTGTTCTACAAGCATCTGAGGCTTAGTGAATATCTCTTGGATTCCCGATTGCACGATGCATGGTTGATCGCCTGACAAACGAGCCAACCATTCCGTGAGATCAGAGTCTTCGTGGTATAGGCAGGACTTGATGGCAGCATTCAAGAGAATCCGGAAGGTCTAACCTTGTCTGTGGTATTCTGAGTAGGATTCAATGACTGAATGACTGTGACGTGCTTCAAACTCCTAGCAGGCTAGGGCGTTAGTGACAGACGCAAAAGTATCAATGGATATTATTCCGGCCTGACCGAGAACCGACAGCTGAATTCCGCTATGCCGTGACAGGACATATGCAATCGCTTTCACTGAGAGGATGGGAGGTAGCCACTGACAATGGTGAAACCCTACACGAGCTTGCCATGGAAAGGAGTAAGAAGGATTGGATGAAGGCAGTAGGAAAGCAGAGAGACGGAAGGGAAGGCATCTTCATACACTTGTCTGAAGCTCTTACACCAATGATATACATAAGTATCTCTATCTTTATCTTTATGTTATTTTCGTTCATCATCATATACATTTGAGTTTGCCTGACTAAGATTTACAAGATGACCATAGCTTGCTTCAATGCTAACAATCTCCGTGGGATCGACCCTTACTCACGTAAGGTATTACTTGGACGACCCAGTGCACTTGCTGGTTAGTTGTGTGAAGTTGTAGTGATCACAATTTCGCGCTACCAGGCGGAAAAATATTTTAATACGGAGGAGAACTCCCGATGGGGAGACAGCTCAAAAACTGGATTCTCCTAACCCATCTCGTGACAAGGATAAAGAAAAAAGAAGATCAACCCGGAGAGAAGCCTAGAAAATACCACAATTATACCCCTCTTCGGATGTCTCTTATGGATGTTTACAGAGAATTATGCCACACTGAGAAGATCCCACCACCTCGCCCAATCAAAAGCAAAAAAGGAGGAGAAAATCGGACAGAATACTGTGAGTACCACAAATCTACACACATCCTACCAACGAGTGCTTCGACCTAAAGAATGTCATAGAGAAATTGGCAAGAGAAGGGCAATTAGATCGGTACTTAGCCAATAAATCGGATGAACCAAGAAAAAGAAGAAGGGATGAAGAGTTCGGACGAGTTGAACATCCACCTCACACCGAAGAGGTCGGGCAAGTTGAACGTCCACCTCGCACCGAAGAGGTCGGGTGAGTTGAATGTCTACCTCCCACCGAAGAGGTCAGACTAGTTGAACGTCCACCTCATACCGAAGAGGTCGGACGAGTTGAACATCCACTTCACACCGAAGAGGTCGGGCGAGTTGAATGTCCACCTCACACCGAAGAGGTCGGACGAGTTGAACGTCCACCTCACACCGAAGAGGTCGGGCAAGTTGAACGTCCACCTCAAACCGAAGAGGTCGGGCGTGTTGAACGTCCACCTCACACCGAAGAGGTCAAACGAGTTGAACGTCCACCTCACACCGAAGAGGTCCGACGAGTTGAACGTCCACCTCACACCCATGAGAGACATGTTCATATGAATGGAGGATTCGCAGGAGGAAGGATCTCTAAATCATCTCGCAAAAGACACCTCAAAGAGGTATATTAAGGAAGGGAGAGAGGTTTGAAAAGGACAACAGAGTGCGAACAAGCCTTCCAAGATTTCAAAAATTCTTGGGGCAACCACCCATTCTTACTAGACCACGGGAAAGTGAAGAACTCATATTATACATCGCAGTCGGAAGTCGGGCAATAGCCTCAGCACTAGTCAGAGAAGACGAAAGTGGGCAACAACCTGTCTACTTCATCAGCAAATCTCTACAAGGGGCCGAACTAAACTATCGAAAGATATAAAAAGTTCTCTTATGCCCTCATACTCACCTCTCGACAATTCCACCCATACTTTCAAGCTCACACTATCAGAGTTCGGACCAACCAGCCTATAAAAGGCATCCTACAGAAAACAGACTTAGCTGGGAGAATCCTATAGTGGGTAGTCGAGTTATCCGAATTCGATCTTCAAAATAAAGCTCGGACAACCATCAAATCACAGTATTTGGCCGAATTCATTACAGAGTACACTAACACCCTGGGAACTCTCACAAAATGGAATCTCTACATGGAAGACTCTTCAAACAAAATCGGGAGTGGTGCAGGTGTAATTATAGAAAACGATCAGGGAACCCAAATCGAGCTAAATAACCAAGCCAAATTCGAGGCACTACTGGCTGGTTTAAGGCTGGCTAAGAAGGTAGGAGCTTACCGTGTCTAGTGATTCACAAGTAGTCACCTCACAAATAGAAGGGAGCAACCAAGCTAAGGATCCCACCATGAAAGAACACCTCGGGTAATTCGGGGGACCCTGGACAAAACCAGAGAACACCTCGGACAATTCGGGGGACCTTGGATAAAACCAGAGAACACCTCGGGTAATTCGGGGGACCCTGGACAAAACCAGAGAATAGCTCGGGTAAGTCGGGGGACCCTGGACAAAACCAGAGAACAGATCGGGTAATTTGGGGGACCTTGGACAAAATCAGAGAACAGCTCAGACAATTCGGGGAATATGAGGTCCGACATATACCTCAGGAACAGAATGCCCGAGCTGGTGCACTTTCAAAACTAGCCAACACCAAACCAGGGGGCAATAATAGAAGCTCATCCAAGAAATACTGAAAAATCCATCAAACTCGGAGGAAGAAAAGGTCCTAACCATATCAGGTCAGGGTCGTTCCCCCGGAGTTAAGAAGGAAAACAAACCCTCTCCTCAGGGTCTGGCGACACCAACTCATAATTCTTCTCCTCATCCCTATCCTTACAAATTCTATGGAACCTCCTAAGTCACACACAGTACTCAGAGTCAGCCACAGTAACACATTAAAACTATGGAATCCAGCTAGTCAGACATGCCGTTTGGGAACTTAGCAATGTTTTTGCAGGAAGATATAGGTCAAATAGTCCTACAGTAAGAAAAAGAAAAATGGGGTTACTACCAAACAACTCAGGCAGATCAGGAAACAACTCGGACAATAACAGCAAAACATCAAGTGTCGGATACTGCAGTAAAAGGGAAACCCCAGGACTCACACGAAAGTCCAGGGGCACCCTTTGGAGGCAACAATAGGGCAAGAACACAGAGAAGAGAAGTCGACAATCTATACCTAAACAGTCCGAACACCTCTCAAATAAAAGGTCAAAACAAAAGCTAGAACATTCGTAAAAAAAGGATATCAATAGTGGTTCTTAGTTTTAATTGTGAAAAGTAAAAGAGCATGGATTAAATGATACTTATTATGCCGTAATAGAGAACAGGATGAGGTTTTGGAGATGCTCTGTCTTTTGAATTTCTGCTTTCCTACTGACTTCTTCCTCACGCACGCAGGTCTCCTTCCATGGCAAGCTGTATGTTGGTGGATCACCGTTGTCAATGGCTACCAGCCGTCCTCTTAGTGAAAAGGGTCCATGTACAAGGATAATCATCTGTTGGTTCTCACTAATGTTGGAATAGGATCCATTGATCCTTTTGCGTCTGTCACCACGCCCAACATTCATGAGTTTGAAGCTCGTCACAGTCACCCCTTCCCGGATCCTACTCAGAATACCACAGACAAGGTTTAGACTTTCCGGATCTCAGGAATGCTGCCAATTGATTCTAGCTTATACCACAAAGACTCTGATCTCACAGATTTGAATGTTCTGTTGTCAGGAGAGGCAGTCAAACTCGTGAGCCAAGAACCCAAGAGACATCCATTCAATCTAAGGTAGAACGGAAGTGGTTGTCAGGCACGCATTCATAGGTTGAGACCGGTGATGAGTGTCATGGATCATCACATTCATCATGTTGAAGTGCGAATGAACATCTTAGAATAGAAACAAGCGTGATTAAATAGAAAACAGAAATAATTGCATTAATTCATCGAGACACAGTAGAGATCCTCACCCCCAACCATGGGGTTTAGAGACTCATGCCATCAAAGATACAGATTCAGATGTAAAAATGTCATGAGGTAAAAAATAAATCTCTAAAAGTAGTTTTTATACTCAACTAGTGACCTAGGTTTACAAAAAATCAGTAAACTAAGATAGATAGTGCAGAAATCCACTTCTGGGGCCCACTTGGTGTGTGCAAGGGCTGAGCATTGAAGCTTTCACATGTATAGGCTATTCTTGAAGTTAAACACCAGTTTGTAACCTATTTTTGGCGTTTAACTCTGGTTTGTAACTTGTTTCTTGCGTTTAACGCCTGAATAGGGCAGAAAGCTGGCGTTGAATGCCAGTTTACGTCATCTAAACTTGGGCAAAGTATGGACTATTATATATTTCTGAAAAGCCCTGGATGTCTACTTTCCAACGCATTTAAGAGCGAGCCATTTGGTCTTCTGCAGCTCCAAAAATTCTATTTCAAGTGCAGAGAGGTCAGAGTCCAACAGCATCTGCAGTCCTTTTTCAGCCTCTAAATCAGATTTTTGCTCAGGTCCCTCAATTTCAGCCAGAAAATACCTGAAATCCCAGAAAAACACACAAACTCATAGTAAAGTCCAGAAATGTGATTTTTGCATAAAAAATAAATAAAAATGTACTAAAAAAAGTAGCTAAATCCTACTAAAAACTATATGAAAACACCTCCAAAAAGCGTATAAAATATCCGCTCATCAAAACACCAAACTTAAACTGTTTCTTATCCCCAAGAAACTAGATAAATAAAATAGGATAGAAAGAGAATCAAAAGACAATTTCAAAATTTATATGAAGCTCAAATTCTAATTAGATGAGCGGGACTAGTAGCTTTTTGCCTCTGAACAGTTTTGGCACCTCACTTCATCCTTTGAAGTTTAGAATGATTGGAATCCATAGAAACTCAGAATTCAGATAGTGTTATTGATTCTCCTAGTCTAGTATGTTAATTCTTGAACACAGCTACTTTTATGAGTCTTGGCCGTGGCCCTAAGCACTTTGTCTTCCAGTATTACCACTGGATACATAAATGCCACAGACACATAACTGGGTGAACCCTTTTAGATTGTGACTCAGCTTTGCTAAAGCCCCCAATTATAGGTGTCCAGAGTTCTTAAGCACACTCTTTTAGATCACGACTTTAACCACTTAGTCTCAAGCTTTTCACTTGGACCTGCATGCCACAAGCACATGGTTAGGGACAGCTGGGTTCAGCCGCTTAGGCCAGGATTTTATTCCTTTAGGCCCTCCTATCCATTGATGCTCAAAGCCTTGGATCCTTTTTACCCTTGCCTTTTGGTTTTAAGGGCTATTGGCTTTTTCTTTTTTTTTTCTTTTCTCTCTTCTCTTTTTTTTTCGCTGCTTTTTCTTACTTCAAGAACCAATTTTATGATTTTTTAGATTATCAATAACATTTCTCTTTTTCATCATTCTTTCAAGAGCCAACAATTTTAACATTCATAAACTTTACTATCAGAATTATGCACTATTCAAGCATTCATTCAGAAGACAAAAAGTGTTGCCACCACATATAAATAATTTGAATTTTTCTTATTAAGAACTAGAAAAAAATTGCCTCCTTATTCTAAAATTATCTGTTATTTTATTCATGTATAATGATGATGAGAAAAATAAATTATAGCTTACTTAGAGATGATAAAAATAAAAAATAAAAATACTAATTACTACTACTCATATGACTCCTAAGATAGATTTCTAATAGCAGAAGTTATCACAGAATTAAAATTAGGACTCAACAACCTTTATTTTGGGAGATAGACGCTCCTTCAATTTGTGGGTTGTCTAGATCTTCAAAAGAAAGTTTCTGGCGCTTCAGCTCTTGTAGTTGACGCCCATGCTTCTCCTGTTCCTTAAGCAGTTTGCAGATCATACTATTTTAATTCTGTTGTACTTCCTTAAGTTGATCCATAGTTTCTTGTAGCTTGGTGACAGATGCTTCTTGGCAGGTCCAGTAGTCAATCTGAGGGATTTCTAGGATGAACTCCTGCGCCCTCCATTTGATGGAGTTTTCTTGTACTTGTTGTCCCTCCATTGACTTCTTCGTGATTGGATGTTCGACTGGGATGAATTCATCTACTCCCATCTTCACCCCAGCCTCTTTACATAGCAGAGAAATTAAGTTTGGGTAAGCCAATTTGGCATCCTTGGAGTTCTTATTTGCAATTATGTAGAGCTCACAAGAAATCAGTTGATGAATCTCTACTTTGTTTCCTTGCATAATACAATGGATTATCACTACTCTCTTGATAGTGACTTCGGAACGGTTGTTGATAGGCAGTATGGAACGCCCAATGAAATCCAGCCAATCCCTAGCAACTGGTTTGAGATCCCCTCTCTTTAGTTGGTTTGGAACACCTTTTGTGTTGGTTGTCCACTTGGTTCCAGGGATGCATATGTCCTCTAGAATTCGGTCTAAGCACTTATCATCACACACCATTCTCCTATTAAAAGATTCTGGATCATCTTGTAGTTAAGGCAGCTTGAAGACCTCTCTTATTTTGTCAAGCTGGAAGTAAATCATCTTTCCTCTGACCATGGTTCAAAAGATATAGAAAGCGGTTCCAGTCATTCTCAGCCTCTCTGTTTGCCACAGATTTGAGTAGAATTCCTGAACCATATTTCTACCCCCCTTTATCTCAGGATTAGCTAGAATTTTCCAGCTTCTGTTTCAAATTTGCTCTTGGATCTCCGAATATTCATCTTCTTTCAGATCGAATTTAACTTCCTAGATCACTGACCTTAGACTTATTATTTTGTGGTAATGGTCCGAATGTTCCTTGGTTAAGAACCTCTCTTGATTCCAAAGTGGTCTTGGATTATTCTCTTTCTTGCCTCTTGAAGTAGTTTGTTTTCCCTTAGGAGCCATGATCTTAGTGAGTCTTAGCTCAGTGATCACGTACAACACACGAAACTTATAGGTTTTCTTGTCCTCAAGCAAAAGAAAGGAAAAGAGAGGAGAAGGAGGAGAGCCAAATTTGAATTGTGGAGTAGAGGGGGTGGCCGAATATTAATTTAAAAGGGAGGGGGTGGGTTCGAAAATTTTTGAAAAAGATATGATAGAAGATATGATTTATAAAAAGATAATTATTATATGCAAAAAATGTAATTTAAAAAATGAATAGATAAGAGAGAGTTTTGAAAAAGATAAATCTAAATTTGAAAAGATAGTATGATGAGTTGAAAAAAAGATTTGAAAAGATATTAGAAAGATATATGAATTTTGAAAAAGATTTAAAAAGAAATTAAAAAGATATATGAATTTTAAAAAAGATTTTGAAAAGAAGAAAAGATTTTTAGGATTAAGAGTTATTTTTGAAATTTGAAATTCAAAGATTGAGGATTTGTAATATGTTCATGCAAGAAATTATGGTTTAAAATATGAAAATTTGAAAAAAAATGAGTTGAAAAACAAAACTACCTCCCTTCCACATTCCTGGCGTTAAACGCCCAAACGCTGCTTGTTTTGGGCGTTTAACGCCCATTTGCTGCTTGTTTTGGGCGTTTAACACCCAGCCAAGTACGCTAGATGGCGTTAAAGGCCAGAAAGTCTTTATCACTAGGCATTTTTCTAAACACCCAGGATGCTGCAGCTCTGGCATTAAACGCCTAGAATGGCAACCATTCTGGCGTTTAACGCCAAGAAAGATATCCTTACTGGCGTTAAACGCCCAAAATGGTGCCCATTCTGGCATTTAACGCCCAAAAGTGCCTCTTACTGGCGTTTTCGTGCCAGTAGGCTTCTTTTCTCTACTCTGAATCCTTGTGTAACTCTGTGAACTCCTGTAAATGAGAATTAGTTCAGATGATAATTTATTAAACTCCTATAATTATTATTTAAATAACAAATAAACTATAGTAATGGATGGGTTGCCTCCCAGCAAGCGCTTCTTTGTTGTCTTTAGCTGGAGCTTACTGAGCTTTAATCTAGTATCAGTTTTGAGCATTCTTGCTCAAAATTGCTTTCAAGATAATGTTTGACTCTTTGTCCATTAACAATGAACTTTTTGTTAGAATCAATATCCTGAAGCTCTACATATCCATATGGTGACATGCCTATAATCACATATGGTCCTCTCCACCGGGATTTTAGTTTCCCAGGGAATAGCCTAAGCCTAGAGTTAAATAGTAGAACTTTTTGTCCTGGCTCAAAGACTCTGGATGACAGGTTCTTTTCATGCCATCTCTTTGCTTTCTCCTTGTAGATTTTGGCATTTTCAAAAGCATTGAGTCTCTAGTTCATTTAGCTAGAGCAATCTTTTCTCTCCAGCTAATTTGGCATCAAGGTTTAGGAATCTGGTTGCCCAGTAGGCTTTATGTTCCAATTCTATGCACAGGTGACAGGCCTTCCCATACACAAGCTGTTATAGAGAGGTTCCTATAGGAGTCTTGAATGCTGTTCTGTATGCCCATAAAGCATCATCCAAGCTCTTTTCCCAATCCTTTCTACGGGCAATTACAGTCCATTCCAGAATTCTTTTCAGTTCTCTATTAGAGACTTCAACTTGCCCATTGGTCTGTGGATGATATGGAGTTGCCACCTCGTGGCTGATTCCATATCAAACCATGGCAGTATAAAGCTGTTTATTGCATAAATGAGTGCCTCTATCACTGATTAGTGCTCTATGGACACCAAATCTGCTAAAGATATGTTTTTGGAGGAACTTTAGTACTATCTTAGTATCGTTAGTGGGTGTTACAATTGCCTCCACCTATTTATATACATAGTCTACTGCCACCAGAATGTAAGTCTTTGAGTAAGATGGTGGGAAAGGCCCCATGAATTCAATACCCCATACGTCAAACAACTCAATCTCTAAGATCCCTTGTTGAGGCATGGCATAACCATGAGGCAGACTACCAGCTCGCTGGCAACTGTCACAGTTACGTACAAACTCTTGGGAGTCTCTATAGATTGTAGGCCAGTAGAACCCACATTGAAGGACTTTGGTGGCTGTTCGCTCACCTCCGAAATGTCCTCTATATTGTGATCCATGGCAATGCCATGGGATCTTTTGCGCCTCTTCTCTAGGCACACACTTACGGATTAGTCCGTCTGCGCATCTCTTAAAGAGATATGGTTCATCCCACAAGTAGTATTTCACATCAGAAAGTAGTTTTTTCTTTTGCTGCCTGCTGAACTCCTTGGGAATGAATCTTGTTGCTTTATAGTTTGCAATGTCTACAAACCATGGCACTTCTTGAATGGCAAAGAGTTGCTCATCCGGAAAGGTTTCAGAGACTCAGTGAGGGGGAGAGACATTCCTTCTATTGGTTCTATCCGGGACAAGTGATCTGCTACTTGATTCTCTGTCCCTTTTCTGTCTCTTATTTCTATATCAAACTCTTGCAGAAGCAACACCCATCTTATGAGCCTGGGTTTTGAATCCTGCTTTGTAAGTAGATATTTAAGAGCAGTGATGTGCGCAAAACGATCCGACACAAAACTCACCGGCAAGTGTATCGGGTCGCATCAAGTAATAATAACTCACATGAGTGAGGTCGATCCCACAGGGATTGAAGGATTGAGCAATTTTAGTTTAGTAGTTGGTTTAGTCAAGCGAATCAAGTATTGGTTGAGTGATTTTTGTTTAACAGAAGCTAAATTGCTTGGAATGTAAAGGGGGAAGGGAAAATTGCAGTAAATTAAAGAGCAGGAAAGTAAACTTGCAGAATCTTAAAGAACAAGAAAGTAAATGACTGAAACTTAAAGTGCAAGAAATGTAAATTGCAGTAACTTAAATTGCAAGGAATATAAATTGCTTGAATGTAAAAGGGATTTGAGGACAGGGATTTCAGAATTTAAACAAGGGAAATTGAATTGCAACAATCAATATAACAGAAATTGAATTAGAAGCAATTGGAATTCAAACAGAAGGAAATTAAACGCAGCAAAGGTTCACAGAAGAACCAAAAGTGAATTGGGATCTCAGGTTTCCAGAGACTAGGTAGCAAAGCCTAGATCTCAATTGCCTTCCCAGATCCAAGCTAACAAAGCGATTGACAAGAAATAGAAGAAGAAGCAGTGAAGGAAATTGAAGTTGAATTCAATTGTGCAGAAAGGAATTAAAGAGATTTTGAATGGAGATTGAGACAGAATTTCCTCAATTCTTCACACCCAAAACTCAAAACAAGAAAAGTAAAAGTGCCCAAGCAAGAACGAAGAAGAAGAGAGATCAATTCTCCTCCCCAATTCTCTGAAATCTCAGTGAAGTCACCAAGAGAAGTTGCAAAATTCAAAGTTCCCAAGAAAGTGCCCAATGCAAAAGTCAAAGAAAAGGTGAAAAGTAAAAGTGAAAGTAAAGGTCCTCTTTACATCAAACTAACTCCTATTTATACACTTTCTATTCTTGGATCTTGGGATTTGGATGGGCTTTTGATTTGGTGAAGAATTGAATTTTATTGGATTTTTAATCCAATTTTAGCCCATGAAGGATTGCTTCCAGGAGGCTGCCTTGCCCTTGTGGAGGGCAGGGCAGGATTTGGTGCTTGGTTCGTGCGTGGTGCGAGCGTGGTGCAGGCTTGGTGCGCAGGATGCTGCCCTGCCCTCGCGGAGGGCAGGGCAGAAAAAGTTGGTGCGCTAGATTGATGCCTTGGTGCGCTACTGGTGCTGCCAGATGATGCTGTGGTGTGCCAGAATTGTGCCTTGGTGCGCCAGATTCATGCCACAACAAAATGCTGCCCTGCCCTCGCGGAGGGCAGGGCAGTGTTTCCACTTTGACGTCCCGAGTTCGAAACTTGGATGCTACACACGCTACCCATTTTCCTTGGCTTTCTTGGTACCAAAGTGAGGCTTAATTCCTTGCTTCCTCATGGTCCCGTGTTCAACTCTTGTGGCAAGCATTGTAGGCATTTTCCTTTGATTTTCTTCCCTTGGTGAGCCCGATACTGCCCTTGTGGAGGGCAGGGCAAGGTTTTGTTCTTCTTGATTCCAAGGCACAAATTTGTGCTCTGCCCTTGTAGTGGGCAGGGCAGAGTTGCCTTTCATGCTTTGTTCCCTTATGTTGCCCTCCTAGAGGGCAGTGTGCCCTTGTGGAGGGCAATGCTTGCCTTCCTCATTTTGTGCGCCACACTTCTTCTCTCTTTGACCACATTTTCTTCTCCTTGGGCCACACTTCCTTAGGCCACGCTTTTCCTTTTTTTTCTTTTCTTCACCTACAATAAACCAAAACAACCACTCAAAGTATCACTAAATTCAAGAGGCTTATAAATCAATTAAAAATCAATTAAATTTAGCTTAAACCTCATGAGTTAACATTAATTTCATGGTGGTTGTTTGATTTAAAGAAGTTATGCATTTTCACTCCAAATCACTTACTTAGGATGCAAGAAAGTGCATAAATGCTAATAAAACAAGTGAAATTAGCTTGAAAAATGGGTATATGATGACTTGTCATCACAACACCAAACTTAAATCTTGCTTGTCCCCAAGCAAGCATCAAAACTAAGAGAAATTGAAATGAACAAGAAAAGAACACATATCCTTATTAGGCATATAGCAGAACTTGATTTTTGGGGTCTTTATGCAGACAATGATAACTCAAGTTATTGTTTGTTGTTACATAGTATACATTTTTCATCAAGGGTTTGCTAAACTTGCTGTTATAAGACTTGCTCTTTAATCACTCCCTTGCTAACTTTTCTTTCTTATAATGCTTAACAAGCTTATTCTTTTAGAGGTTTGGTGTCAAATGTTGCAGTAGTAGCCTTTGGCTTTATTTTTTTTTTCTTTTACTCAACATCTTTCCACCACAGACACATGGCTCACTAATTCTTCCTAGGATCATTGATGCCCAGCATCTCTTTGGATAACTAAATGTTCTGTATCTAAGTTGCTCTTTATTGTGGACTTTCAATTGGCCATCCCAAATCAGTTGATCTAAGTGACCGAGTTTTAAAATACCCTTTAGAATTTACTCATCCAAGCATATCTCAGTACAAGAACATCACAGGCATATGTTCTAGGGTCCAAGCTATTGGTGTCCAACCTTTATTCTTTGTTTTTCTTGCCACTTTGGCTTTTTCTTCTTCCTTTTCTTTCTTATTTTTTTTGTTTTTGTTCTCAAGGGCTTTTTATTTATTGATGAGGATCTTTATAACAGCAAGCTAACTCTCACTTTAATGAGAATGATATTATGCAACAATTATTTCATGAGTTATGCATTTAATCAAACATATATACCACCATTAACTTCCATTCTACTTATGCAACATTGGATATTTCACTTTTCAATTCAAACCAAATCTCTTTTATTCAAGCATATGGGAAACAAAACAAAATTAAAGCTAAGTGATGAATGACAAGCATTATGCAAATCATTTCTCTAGCTACTTATTGAATAACAGAAAGTACAAGAAAAAGAAATAAACAGGAAATAAACAGTGGAGGCATATCATGTTTCAGACATGCTTCTCCTTATTAGAAGAGTGAAAGAAGGGGAATGAAAGAACTTTGCCACCTTCTATTGGTCGTGGCTGCTGCTTGATTCTCCGTTTTTCTTCTTTCTCTTCCCTAGCTTGGAATAATCTCGGATCTCTTCACCAGGACATCTTCTACCCCAGACAGAATCTAAGAGTCCTGAGAGCCCAACATCTTCCAATCTTTTAAAGGTTGCCTCCGTATAGTGACGAGACCTTGCTTGTTGCTTGGCTTCAAATTCGGGGCATTGCTCAAATGGCTTGATCTGAGGATTGAGTGTTGGCAAATTATGGGTCAAGTACCCAAACCTTGCTTGCATGTTTTCATCATTCTCCATTCTTTGTGGATATCTCACTTCTCCCATGGTGTGATGAATATTCTTCCATTGATACAAGTTGTGACTGTATTCCCCTGCTTTAGCTTGACTAAAATACAGCTTATCATATGATTCCTTGAATTCTTTGTATTGCTCTTTTTGTCCTTCAAGAATTTGTGCTTGAAATTCTTGCTGTTGAGTCATCATTTGCTGTTGCCATCTCTCTTGCTTCTCCTCCATTTGACGCTGCCAAGCTTATCTCTCCTCTTTGTCTTTCAGATATTGCTCCCTAAACTCTGGATGGGGCTCTAGATATTTCTCTTGGCACCCCTGATTTTGCTCTTGTTGAGTCTGCATGAGTTGTTGAGATAGCTCTTCTATCACTCTGTGTAGCTGGCTCATGTCTATGGCATCATGAGCTTGATTTCGTCCTTCCTCTCTTTGTGATCTCCTTTGCCTGGGAGCTACCACCCCCTCTGGATCATCTTCTTCATTTATTCCTTCCATACTCTTCTTAGTGATCCCTTTTCCCTTTTTCACTTTTTCTGTGTCCTCATCTTCAAAGATTACTCCAGCTTTGTCACACAGCCTGAGGATGGTACTTGGATGTCCAAGACCACTTGATTTGCTTGTGCTATTGGCCATCTCTTGAATATTGTCGGCTATGAGTTGTGCGAGGTTGATCTCACCTCCATGCAAGATGCAGTATGTCAAGAGTGCTCGTTTGATTGTGACCCAAGAAGCGTTTCCAGTAGGAAGGATAGATCTCCTCACTATTTCATACCATCCCTTAGCCACAGGAGTGAGATTTATCCTCCTCAAGTGACTTGGAACTCCCTTTGAATCCCTTTCCCAATCTGTATTCTCCACACATAACCCCTGCAAGATCTCATCAGGATTATTTTCCATCTACAATCTGGTTTCATAACTGGGCTCTGCATAAGTTATGGTTCTCAACTTGAGGGCCCTTGTGATGGCAGCTGGGCTAAAACTCACTTCAACTCCTCTAACATAACTTGTGTAAGGAGCACTATCTTTGTTTTCTTTTACAGCATTTGCATAGAACTCCCTGATCATAACTACACTGATGTCAACAAGAGGAGCACATAAAAGTTCCCACCTTCTTTCTTTAGTGATTTGCCTCATGATGGGATATTCCCCATCTCTTAACTCAAGGCCTTTCTCATAAATGACATTCTTTGTCTCCATGAACCTATGATATCTCCCTTCATGGAATTGGGATCTAAATTTGGTTGCATCAAATGATGGAGGTTCGGCTACCATAGGTTCCTTTCCCGGCCTTCTTTTTGAACTTGAGGATGCCATTGGATTTGAGGTAAGAAGAAAGGAAAAGTGAGAATAGAAGAAGTATGTGTTGTGTTTGGGATGAGTTTTGGTTCGGTTTTGTTGTGTGAGATAAGAGAATTATGTTGGTTTTGGGAGTAGAAGAGATTATGGCTTTCATATGGAAGTGGCTTGAATGAGTGTGTAGACCGTGTTGGTGCCAACAGCTATTTATAGGTGGATTCTTCAAGCTTTCCAACAAAACCATAATGAGTGAGAAAGGGACTCGTTGGTGCTCATGAAGGGTTAAGATTGAGTTGTTCATCCAAGGGATGCATGAAATGGACGGTCTGCATGTATTGTTGAGGCTTTGACGAGGATCCTCCTCCCATTGGCTGCTTGCATTTAGGTGTTCAATGATGCATGCATGCAAATTCTGTTCCCCATGAGCGCGTTCTTCTAGGCACATGTGACCATCCTCTCATAGCTAATCCTAGCCGTGGCCCCTCCTTGAGTTTGTTTCAATCTTTTTCTCCTGCATGAACCAAAACAACTAGCCTTAGAACATTGATGCAGTCATTGGCAATTGATTTGTACTAAAGGAAAAGAATTGTTTTGTTTTGTTTATTACTATTTATTATTTAAATTTTTTTTTGTCAATTGTGTCCCTTAATTAAAGATGCTAAAAGTTGGTGAACACCAAACTTATCTTTTATTGAGGGGACGGCTTAGCAATGCAAGCCATTCTTCACAATTGATGTAATTTTTTAAAAAAAAAATTTTGATGCATGATTCCTTTCTGTATGGTTTTGATTAAATAATTAGGAAGTGATCTTCTGAACATTGTTATACATGCAGACACCAAACTTAATGTTTGGTCATATGCTCCATCAAAAGAATTACGCATATGTTCTAAGAATAGCTCCCTTTCTTTTTGAAAAGCAAAAATTAAGTGTGCCTTAAGGAACACCAAACTTAGAAGTCTGACTTATGCTCTAAAATGAAATATGCATTTATCAAATATGAAGGTTCAAAATCATACTCAGGAAATCATAGCTTATTAAAGAGAAGACAGAAATCTTAAATCATGGGTTGCCTCCCATGAAGCGCTCTTTTATTGTCACTAGCTTGACATTGGACTCCCTTTAGGGTGGTTGATGTTGGTGATGTCTCAACTTGTCACCTCTCGCTGTAAGCTTTCTCTGTGTGCCTTGATACTCAACTTCAATGTGCTCAAGAGAGAGTACTTGGTTGACAGTGTAATAATCTTTTGTTCCCAGCTGTTGATACACTAGTTGCACCTTATCACCTTTGGCAAATCCTTCAGTTGGGATTTTCTTATTCTTCCACCCCTTGTAGGCCTTTTTCTTGTTTTTCTTCTTCTTCTTCTTTGTTAATATGCTTCCTTTGACAGTGACTTGAGTTGTGATACCTTCCTTTTTGTTTATCATCCCAGCTTCTTTTTGAATTCCTTTTTCTCCTTGTACAGGCTCACTCTCTTGTTCTATTATTTTGTCGGTTGCTTGCTTTGGAAAGAAGTCACCACTTGTCTTGCTTGGTTCTTTATTCCTTTGTAATTCTGGAAAGACTTTCAAGGTGATGCTTTCCTCATAAATCCTAAGGGTTAGCTCTCCCTGTTCTATATCCACAATGGCTCTAGCAGTGGCCAAAAATGGTCGACCAAGTATTATTGAGTCATTTCCATTTTCTGAAGAATCCAGGATCACAAAATCTGCCGGATAGATGAACTTGTCAACCTTAACTAAAAGGTTCTCAATCAGCCCTTTAGGATATACTACTGATTGGTCCACCAACTCCAAGGATATCTGTATTGGTTTCACCTCCTCTATGCCAAGCTTCTTTACCAAAGAAGATGGGATTAGATTTATGCTTGCTCCTAAGTCACACATCCCCTTGTTGATGAATAGGTTTCCAATAGTGCAGGGTAGGAAGAAACCTCCAGGATCTTCAAGCTTGGGAGGGAGTCCCTTTTTGATGAGTGCACTGCATTCTTCACTAAGCATTACAGTCTCCTTCTCATTCCAACTTCTCTTCTTGTTGATGAGCTCCTTTAAGAACTTGGCATACAGAGGCATTTGCTCCAATGCCTCAGCCAAAGGTATGTTGATTTCCAACTTCTTGAAAGTCTCAAGAAACTTGTGGAAATGCTGATCCTTTGTCTCTTTGTGGAATCTCTGTGGATAAGGTATTGGGGGTGTCAAGCTTTTCTCGCCTTGAAGTTGTCTTGGAATCAGTTCTTCCATGATCTGCTTTCCCTTCTTCAGATTTTGTGGTTGGTTGTTTTCTTCTGTGAGATTTTCTGGGACATTCTTGGTTGTCATGTCCTTGTTGATGGATTCATCATTCTTTGTTGGCTCATTGTCATTCTCCATAAGTTTCTTGGTTGCTCCTTGGTTACCATCCATTAACATCTTTCCACTTCTTAGTTGCACGACCTTGCATTCTTCCTTTGGGTTAGGAATGGTGTCACTTGGTAGTGAGCTTGATGGTTTTTCAACAGAAATTTGTTTGGAGATTTGACCAATCTGCCTCTCTAGGTTCTTCATGGAAGCTTCTTGGTTCTTTGTTGTCAATTCTTGGTTCTTCATCATTTTCTCCATGAGCAGCTCTAGATTAGTGATCCTCTGAGATTCTTGTGAGATAAGTTTGTTTTGGGGTGTTGATGGATGATAGTAAGTGCTTTGGTTAGTTGGGTGGTTATTGGGTAGGTGATAGTTAGAATTGGGGTAGTTATTTTGTGGTTTTCTGTATGTGTTTTGGTTAGTGTTTGGCTGGGGGTTGTGGTTTGTGTTTTTCCAATTGTTCTGACTTGAGTTTCTTTGCCATGGTTGTTGGTTTTGATTGTGGTTGTCTCCCCATCTGAGGTTGGGATGGTTCTTCCAAGATGGATTGTAAGTATCACCATAAACTTCATTTGTTCCAAGATTTTGGTTGTGCATGTATTGGACTTGCTCTTGCTGTTGCTCCTTTTGGGTCTCTTCACTTTGCACCCATGTGGTTGATGGTTGGCTTGTGGTGCTCACTGCTGCCACTTGCAGGCCATCAATTCTTTTGGCCATTTGCTCAAACTGTTGTTGAATCTGCTGCTGCATCATCTTGTTTTGAGCTAGAATTGAATCCACTCCTTCTAACTCCATTACTCCTCTTCTCTGTGATGGTTGGCATTGTCTTTGATGAGCAAAGAAATATTGGTTGTTGGCCACCATATCAATGAGGTTTTGAGCTTCCTCTGTGGTTTTCATGAGTTGTAATGAGCCTCCAGCTGAATGATCAAGTGCTTCTTGAGCCTTTAGAGTAAGTCCTTCATAGAAGTTTTGCAACTTATCCCATTCAGTAAACATCTCTGGTGGACATTTTCTCAATAGAGCTTTATATCTTTCCCATGCTTCATATAAATTCTCAGCCTCCATTTGAGTGAATGTCTGCACCTCAGTTTTCAATCTTATGATTCTTTGAGGGGGTAAAATTTGGCAAGAAACTTGCTCACCAAATCATCCCAAGTGTTGATGCTTTCCTTTGGGAACGTTTCTAGCCATTGAGTGGCTTTGTCTCTGAGAGAAAATGGAAAGAGCAACAACTTGTAACTGTCAGGAGGCACACCATTGGTTTTAACAGTGTCACAAATCCTCAAGAAGGTGGATAAGTGTTGATTTGGGTCCTCCAATGGTCCTCCTCCAAAAGAACAGTTGTTTTGAACCAAAGTGATGAGTTGTGGCTTTAGTTCAAAGTTGTTTGCATTGACATTGGGGGGAAGAATGCTACTCCCACAGTGTCTAGCATTTGCAAATGTATAAGAAGCCAGCACTCTTCTTTGTTGTTGATTATTATTGGCTCCTCCTTCTGGTTGATTGGGATTTGATGGATCTCCTTCCATTTCTTGAAATTCCTCCTCAGATTCTTCCTCTCCAATAACGTTCTTTCCTCTTTCAGCTCTTCTTATTCTTTGAAGAGTTCTTTGGTCAATTTCAGAGAGGATAGGGGAAGATCTTCCGGTACATGACATACAAACACACAACAATAAACACACAGATCCAGAAAATCAATAAAACTTCAATCTATGGCTAGAATGAAGTTTTAGTTAGTTTAAGCAAAAATTCAAACAGTTAGTGTGTTAGAGAAACAGAAAAAAAAAGTGCTTAATCTAGACCTCCACTTCACTTAATCATTGTCAATCTATTTCAATCCCCGGCAACGGCGCCAAAAACTTGATGTGCGGAAAACGATCCGACACAAAACTCACCGGCAAGTGTACCGGGTCGCATCAAGTAATAATAACTCACATGAGTGAGGTCGATCCCACAGGGATTGAAGGATTGAGCAATTTTAGTTTAGTAGTTGGTTTAGTCAAGCGAATCAAGTATTGGTTGAGTGATTTGTGTTTAACAGAAGCTAAATTGCTTGGAATGTAAAGGGGGAAGGGAAAATTGTAGTAAATTAAAGAGCAGGAAAGTAAACTTGCAGAATCTTAAAGAATAAGAAAGTAAATGACTGAAACTTAAAGTGCAAGAAATGTAAATTGCAGTAACTTAAATTTCAAGGAATATAAATTGCTTGAATGTAAAAGGGATTTAAGGACAGGGATTTCAGAATTTAAACAAGGGAAATTGAATTGCAACAATCAATATAACAGAAATTGAATTAGAAGCAATTGGAATTCAAATAGAAGGAAATTAAACGCAGCAAAGGTTCACAGAAGAACCAAAAGTAAATTGGGATCTCAGGTCTCCAGAGACTAGGTAGCAAAGCCTAGATCTCAATTGCCTTCCCAGATCCAAGCTAACAAAGCGATTGACAAGAAATAGAAGAAGAAGCAGTGAAGGAAATTGAAGTTGAATTCAATTGTGCAGAAAGGAATTAAAGAGATTTTGAATGGAGATTGAGATAGAATTTCCTCAATTCTTCACACCCAAAACTCAAAACAAGAAAAGTAAAAGTGCCCAAGCAAGAACGAAGAAGAAGAGAGATCAATTCTCCTCCCCAATTCTCTGAAATCTCAGTGAAGTCACCAAGAGAAGTTGCAAAATTCAAAGTTCCCAAGAAAGTGCCCAATGCAAAAGTCAAAGAAAAGGTGAAAAGTAAAAGTGAAAGTAAAGGTCCTCTTTACATCAAACTAACTCCTATTTATACACTTTCTATTCTTGGATCTTGGGATTTGGATGGGCTTTTGATTTGGTGAAGAATTGAATTTTATTGGATTTTTAATCCAATTTTAGCCCATGAAGGATTGCTTCCAGGAGGCTGCCCTGCCCTTGTGGAGGGCAGGGCAGGATTTGGTGCTTGGTGCGTGCGTGGTGCGGGCGTGGTGCAGGCTTGGTGCGCAGGATGCTGCCCTGCCCTCACGGAGGGCAGGGCAAAAAAAGTTGGTGCGCCAGATTGATGCCTTGGTGCACTGCTGGTGCTGCCAGATGATGCTGTGGTGCGCCAGATTCATGCCACAACAAAATGCTGCCCTGCCCTCGCGGAGGGCAGGGCAGTGTTTCCACTTTGACGTCCCGAGTTCGAAACTTGGATGCTACACACGCTACCCATTTTCCTTAGCTTTCTTGGTACCAAAGTGAGGCTTAATTCCTTGCTTCCTCATGGTCCCGTGTTCAACTCTTGTGGCAAGCATTGTAGGCATTTTCCTTTGATTTTCTTCCCTTGGTGAGCCCGATACTGCCCTTGTGGAGGGCAGGGCAAGGTTTTGTTCTTCTTGATTCCAAGGCACAAATTTGTGCTCTGCCCTTGTAGTGGGCAGGGCAGAGTTGCCTTTCATGCTTTGTTCCCTTATGTTGCCCTCCTAGAGGGCAGTGTGCCCTTGTGGAGGGCAATGCTTGCCTTCCTCATTTTGTGCGCCACACTTCTTCTCTCTTTGACCACATTTTCTTCTCCTTGGGCCACACTTCCTTAGGCCACGCTTTTCCTTTTTTTTTTCTTTTCTTCACCTACAATAAACTAAAACAACCACTCAAAGTATCACTAAATTCAAGAGGCTTATAAATCAATTAAAAATCAATTAAATTTAGCTTAAACCTCATGAGTTAACATTAATTTCATGGTGGTTGTTTGATTTAAAGAAGTTATGCATTTTCACTCCAAATCACTTACTTAGGATGCAAGAAAGTGCATAAATGCTAATAAAACAAGTGAAATTAGCTTGAAAAATGGGTATATGATGACTTGTCATCAAGCAGCATGGTCAGTGTACACAATCACTTTTGATCTTACCAAATAGGATCTGAACCTGTCAATGGCATAAACCACTGCAAGCAATTCCTTTTCTGTGGTTGTGTAATTTTTCTACACGTCATTTAGAACACGGCTGGCGTAGTAAATGACGTGCAGAAGCTTGTCATGCCTTTGTCCCAATACTGCACCAATAGCATGGTTACTGGCATCACACATTAGTTCAAATGGCAATGTCCAGTCCGGGACAAAAATGACAGGCACTGTGACCAGCTTATCCTTCAGAGTCTCAAAGGCCTACAAACACTCTGTGTCAAAGACAAATAGTGTATCAGCAGCTAGCAGGTTACTTAGAGGTTTTGTGATTTTTGAAAAATCCTTTATAAACCTCCTGTAGAATCCTGCATGTCCCAGAAAACTTCTGATTGTCTTAACATTGGTGGGTGGTGGTAATTTTTTGTTTACCTCCACCTTAGTTTGATCCACCTCTATGCCTTTGTTAGAAATTTTATGCCCAAGGACAATTCCTTCAGTCACCATAAAGTGACATTTTTTCCTGTTTAAAACCAGGTTAGTCTCTTGGTATCTTTTCAGAACAAGTGATAGATGATCAAAACAGGAGCTGAATGAGTCTCCAAATACTGAGAAGTCATCCATGAAGACATCCAGAAATTTTTTCACCGTATCAGAGAAGAAAGAGAGCATGCATCTCTGAAAGGTTGTTGGTGCAATACACAGACCAAATGGCATCCTTCTGTAGGCAAATACTCCAGATGGACATGTGAATGCTATTTTTTCTTGATCTTGGGGATCTACTACAATCTGATTGTAGCCTGAGAAGCCATCCAGAAAGTAGTAATAGTCATGACCTGCTAGTCTTTCTAGCATTTGGTCTATGAATGGTAAAGGAAAATGATCCTTTTTGGTGGCTGTATTGAGTCTTCTGTAGTCAACACACATGTGCCACCCTGTAACTGTTCTTGTAGGAACCAGTTCATTTTTTTTATTATGAACCACTGTCATGCCTCCCTTTTTGGGTATAACTTGGACAGGGCTCACCCAGTGGCTATCAGAAATAGGATAAATAATTCCAGCCTCTAGTAATTTAGTGACCTCTTTCTGCACCACCTCCTTCATGGCTGGATTCAGCCGCCTTTGTAGTTGAACCACTGGTTTGGCATTATCCTCCAGTAGGATCTTGTGCATGCATCTGGTTGGGCTAATGCCATTGAGATCACTAATGGACCACCCAAGAGCTGTCTTGTGTGTCTTTAGCACTTGAATTAGTGCTTTTTCTTCATGTGGCTTTAAGGCAGAGCTTAATGATTACAGGAAAAGTTTTACCTTCTCCCAAAAAGCATATTTTAGGGATGGTGGTAGTGGTTTGAGCTCGGGTTTAGGAGGTTTTTCCTCTTTCTGAGGAAATTTTAGAGGTTCTTCCAGATCAGGCTGAACATCTTTAAAGATATCCTCTAGCTCTGATTCAAGACTCTCAGCCATACTGAACTCCTGAACCAGGGAGTCAATAATATCAACACGCATGCAGTCTTTTGATGTGTCTGGGTGCTTTATTGCATTAATAGCATTCAGCCTAAACTCATCCTCATTGACTCTCAGGGTTACTTCCCCTTTTTGGACGTCAATGAGTGTTCGTCCAGTTGCTAGGAAAGGTCTTCCTAGAATGAGGGTTGCACTCTTGTGCTCCTCCATTTCCTGCACTACAAAGTCAGTGAGAAAGGAAAATGAACTGTGATAACCATATCCTCAATTACGCCTGATGGGTATTTAATGGAGCCATCAGCAAGTTGAAGACATATACTGGTTGGTTTGACCTCTTCAGTCAAGCCAAGCTTTCTGATAGTGGATGCAGGGATTAGGTTGATACTTGCCCCAAGATCTCATAGAGCTGCCTTGGTGTAACAACCCTAGTTTTTGAAAATCAAATAATTAGTTATTTGTGATTTATTTTAAGAAAATTATTTTGCTAAAGGTAATTAAATAGAGTTTCATGATAATTGAAGTTTAAATTAATTAGAATTTTATATAAAGTTTATTAGATATTTGGTATAATTGAAATTATAATTTTAGTAATTGAAAATAAGAAAGAATTGTACTGTTCAATTTAAGTAATTTTTAATGAATTATGTTCTATTTTATTAATTTGTACTCTTAGAGATTAATTTATTAGAAGTGATTTGTTTCATTTTTATAAATACTTTAAGTTTACGGCAAATAATATTTATGTACAATCTTTATTATAAATAGTTATTTTATAATTTGAAATTAAAATTCTGACGATAGAAAAATAATAGAAATTTATATGATTTAATTTAGAAAATTGATATTTGAATTTAAAATGTACTTTACAAAATGTAGTTAACTTGTTCGTTTTATAATTTAAATTAGAAATAATTAATTGAACTTAGTAATATATTGATAAATAATGTTCCTAAATATTTTTAATAGAGTATATTTGGTTTTAAAATTACTCTACCCTCTAATTTGATCAAAATATCTATTAATATCTATCCATATTCTTTTATAAAATCCCTAATTTCTAACCGTAATTTCTAAATTGAATCAGAAACCTAATTCCCAAATTAATTGAGAAACCATAACCCTAATTTTCCCCCATTTCCCCAGCCTCTGAACACAGCCCCCACCCCCTTTCTTCCTAAACCTAACGCTAAAATGGAATCAGACAAGGAAAGAGAGAGGAAATCAGAGTGTGATCCAAGCAGCCACCGTTCAGTCGCCATAGCCGCCGCTGGGGGTCCTTCGCCGTCACCGTCATCACCATCCACGCGAGCTGCAATGCTGCAAAGTCCAGCCATCGTGACCTCCGTGGAGCCCGCATCACTGTCGCCATGGCTGCTCCCACCACCGCTGGATCCGTCCCGCGCATCGTCGTCCGAGGAGCCACCGCCGTCCTTGTTCGTTGTCTCCCTTAGAGTCATCGCCATCGACGGCCAATAGAGAGAGAAACGCGAGAGTCAGGGTCACCACTGAGAAGAGACGAAGATGTGTTCCACGCCGCCGTCGCCACCGATCCACAGCCACCACCGCGAGGGCTCCGCCGCCGTGAAAGAAGTCCGCCGCTGTTACCAGAGTCTTTGCTGTCGTGGATACCACCATTGGAGTCGCTAGGAACCAATGTTGGAGCTGCCCTTGATGATTCTGATGCTGCTACGTTGGTTCCGAGTTGTCTGTTGCTGTTGTCGCCGATCTGGCCATTGGAGAACCACCGATGGAGCTCGCTAGAACTGCTCGGAGGTTTTCGTTACTCGTTCTGATTCTGCCCTGTTTTGGGAATGTTGCTACTGCCACTGGAATCATGAACCAAAAAAGAGAGGAGGCCATTTTCTCTTGTCGCTTTTGCTTCCATGGAAACTAGTGCTAGAAATTGCTAACAGAGCTACTTTGTGTGATAATTTCTGCGAGTTTCAACACTGAGGTAGGGGATTTATTTTAAAATTAATAGTTTTAACTTATGAATGCCAATGAGGTTTAGTGAGTAATTGCAAATAATTTATTAATAAGATTAATTGATAGGAATAAGCTTGGTTTGAGGTTGTGAAATTTGGAATAAGTTGGGTACTGAGATGATATTCTGGTGTTTCAATTAGTTTATTGAGTATATGTTATGGCTGAGAATGTCACTGGGTTTTGTTATTGTGAGTAATTTATTTGACAAGGTTAATTTTTGTTAATGCTGTGACTGATATTGGTTTTCTGATTTTGATGTAATTATGCTAAATTGGTTGAGTTGTGGTTATATTCTAATTATTGAAAATAAGTGCTTGCTGTTGATTTTAGTTGCATGATGTACCGGAATGGCTGTGAAATTGACTTGTGACTGGCTGAAATTTGATTTGGTGGTTATTGAAGGATTAGAACTTAAACGATTAAACTGTCTTGAGAACCTGATTTTCTAAAATAATATAGTAACTTTAAGAGTATATAAATAATTCTGTGATGGCTGGACTAATTTTCTATTTCATGATTTATTGATCCTGGCTATGGCTGTGAATTGTGATTGCTTTTGTGGTTGTTATGACAATGATCAGTGGTTTGATTACTTTACTTAATTATGATTAGTTGGGCTAGCTGGGCTAGCTATGAGTACGTTATGTTTATGCTTTGATTATAGTAATGTATGAATTGAGGATTGCTTGGTAAACGTTTGCTGGAGATTCTGATTTTTCTTGTTGGCAGTACATTGGATGTTGAATTGATTTTTGATAAGCTAGGTTTGAACTTGTAAATTGTAAAGAGATCATAAATCGATTTTTAAATTAATTCCTTAAAATCTAAATTGTAAATGCAATTATTTTAAAAGTATAAAGATAATTTGTAATAATTGGAAACTATATGAAGCTGAACTCTTGGGTGAACATAATAGTTGATTATAGGAGAACCAAGATTTTGTGAATAATATATATTTTGGTGAGTTTTGGCGTCAATGTTGCTAAAATTCTGGTTAAGTTGGGTGACAATGTGTTTGGATATTTGGGAATGAGGAACTATTAGTCTTTTGGTTAACATAATTTATGAATAGATGAGTTTGAAGTTGGATTGATGGATTGTGTGGGAATTGCGAATTGGGGATTTTATGGTTGATTGAGAACCTTTTATTTGATATTTGTTGAGAAAGAGGGAACCCGTAAGGGTGGCTAAGTCTGAGTTATAGGGGAGGTGCTGTTGAAATTTTATAAAATCTGAGGCTTTGTTTGAAATATTATCTTAAAAGATTTGGATTTGGGAAATTATATTATTTGATTCTGATTTACTAAGAAAAGAAATGAATTACGTTTTTCAGTTTTATTCATTGAGAAAAAATATTATGTTTAAGCTTGATTTATTACAAAAAGGAGTCCGTTTTGAGTTTATTTATTAAGAATAGAAAAAAAATTATGTTTTGAGTTTGATTTAATATGAAAATAATTATGTTTTAAGCTTGAAATAAAGGATTACATTTTAGAAGTTTGATGAATTTATAACATTTGAATTTGAATAGTAAAGAGAGAGATGATTTTTGAGTCTTTGGGAAGTTAGTAAACTTGGAAGAGTTTTATTTGATTAATTTTAATGAGAGGATTATATCTCAAAAAGAATTTAGTGAATTTAAAATATGTGATTTACTTAAGTCTTTTGAAGAGGGTTAAAAAAATAGTTCTAAAGTTAGTTTTGAATTAAGATTACTAAAGTAGAAATTATGAAATGATTTAATGGTTAAGAATTTTATGAGCAAATGCCTGAGGGAAATTAAGAAAAAGGTTAAAGGAAAAATGTAAAAGGACAAAGAGGAGAGAATAATTAGAGCAGAATAAAGAGACAAAGAGAAGACAATAATCAGAGCAGAGTAAAGAAAAGAGTAAAGAGTAATATGATAAAGAGTTACTGAACAAGCGTGTAAAACTGATAATTGGTTAAATTCGGGAAGTACCCACGAACTAAATGATCATTGATCTCGGGGAAACCTATAAATTGTTATTTGTGGGAAAAATCCACGGACTGATAATCATTGATTACGGGAATAACCCATGAATTGCTGTATGTTGATCTCGAGTATAACCCACGAACTGAAGATCATTGTTTGCTGTGTATTGATCTCGGGTATAACCCACGAACTGAAGATCGCTATGTTATTGTGTATTGATATCGGGGAATAATCCACGAACTGAAGATCTCTATTTTGTTTGTGAAATGATCTCGGGGATGCCCACGAACTGAGGATCACTGTTTCCCCTTGTGCGTATATTATGGGGTCGGGCTTTGCGCCGACTGCCGGTAGTCACGAAGGAGAGGTATTCTTACCACCGACACATATGCACTAAGGACACAAAGGGAAGCCATATCTGGGACTTGTTCCAAGGTAATGTCGGGCTGCAGGGTGTAAACCGACACGTGAGCTCATGGCCTGCTTAGGACAGACATGCATCATATTGGTTGTGCATTTACATTTGGTTGTGTTTGCCTGTAATACTTCTCTGTGATTGTGTTGTTTGTCTTATTGTGATTTGTTTGTGTGTTGAATTGAGTTTCTTACTTGTGCTAGTAGTTTATGAATGGATAGAGATGATTAATATCTGTTGTTATGACTGAGAATCAATTATGTTGCTGAAAGATATTTAATATGACAAGTTTTGTGATTTGAGATCTGTTTTGGGTTTAGAAATTTAAAGAAAGTAATTATTTATCTAAAGTAAGATTAAAAAGTATTTCAAAGGGGTTTGACAAAGATGGTTTATTAAGCAAAGTTAATTATTTGCATGTTAATCATTACTTTTGCGGCATTCCCATTCCCTACTGAGAACGTGTGGTTTGTTCTCACCCCAAAATCTTTCCCCCTTTCAGTGACACAGGTTCGAAGACTCAGTTTGAAGCTGCGGACGATTGTTGGACTATATTTATGAGTTAAATGCATGAGTTAATTTGCTTCCATAGAGTTCCCTCGCACTTATTGCTTAAGATTTTTATTTTATACAGAGGGATAAGGTTTGTATCTGAGTTTTATTTGAAATCTTTTGTGTGTTAGATATTATTATTAATAATTATGTGATTATTATTAATTTGAAATGTTTGATATATGATTTTGATAATCAAGAACAAAATTTTCTGGAATTTTCTTAAAAACTAAAACGCAATATCAAACTAAAGGCTCAATAGTAAATAGTTAATAAAGGAAAGTAGGTTAGTAACACCTTACTTTCGGTACAATCATGACGTTCTGGAAGTTGGGTCATTACACTTGGTACAGGTACCCTCTAATGTGCATGGTATCATAAAGCTTCCAGGATCATTAAGCTTCTCTGGTAGGCTCTTCAAAATGATTGCACTGCTTTCTTTAGTGAGAAAAACCTTTTCAGTTTCTCTCCAATCCTTCTTATGACTTAAGATCTCTTTCATGAACTTAGCATAAGAGGGTATTTGCTCAAGTGCCTCTGCAAACGGAATCTTGATTTCAAGAGTCCTGAGATAATCTGCAAAGCGGGCAAATTATTTATCCTGTTCCGCTTGGCGGAGTTTTTGAGGATAAGGTATTTTGGCTTTGTATTCTTCAACCTTGGTTATTGCAGGTTTATTTCCTACAGAGGTAGGATGAGAAGCCTTCTTGAGGGAGTTATTATCAGCACTTGCAAGTGTCTGACCCCTCATAGGCGTTTGAACGCCAGGATTAGGGGCTGGATTGGTGTTTAACGACAGATTCCCTCCCCTTTCTCGCGTTTGAACGCCAGAACTGAACATAGATTGGGCGTTTAGTACCAAATTTTCTCCCTTTTTTGGCGTTTGAATTCCAGAACTGGGCATCCACTGGGCGTTTAACGTCAGTTTTTCACCCTTTTATGGTATTTGAATGCTAGAATCATTCCTCTCTATGCTCTTACTGTCCTCAAAGGGATTTTGGGAAGCAGTCTGCTCATCCTCTATTATTTGTTCTTTTCTTGGCTTTTTACTGCTTTGAGTTGAGGTATTCAATGTTTTTCCACTCCTTAATTGAACTTCTTGACACTCTTCTGTTATCTGTTTTGATAACTGCTGTCGTGTCTGGTCAAGTTGTGCTTCCATGTTCCTGTTAGCATCCTTAGTGTCCTGTAACATCTCTTTAAATTCTACCAACTGTTCTGTCAGATAACATAAATGCTGATTGATTTCAGCAACTTGTTCTAGAGGACTAAGTTCAGTGGACACTGCCTTAGCCTCTTCTTTTATGGAGGACTCGCTACTTAAGTACATATGCTGATTTCTAGCAACTGTATCAATGAGCTATTGAGCCTCTTCAATTGTTTTTTTCATGTGTATAGATCCTCCAGCTGACTGGTGGTGGACGAAATTGTGATCCATGCTCTTTGTACTTGTATAAAATTTAATAATTGGCTCTATTTGAATTCACAACTCCGTTCAACTAACCAGCAAGTGTACTGGGTCGTCTAAGTAATAAACCTTACGTGAGTAAGGGTCGATCCCACAGAGATTGTTGGTGTTCCGAGGGTTACCTGAAACGTGCAGCTCGGTCTTTCGGCAAGGCCCGAGGTGGTGGGTCTGAGACCCGAGCTGGTTGTGCTGAACGGCGGGGGGTTGTACCTGCAATGACACTCCGATGCTTAAGTTAGCATGGGTCCAAGCAGATATCAAGTAGAATTAGAGTATGAGTTATACCTGGGTGCTCCAGTGTATTTATAGTAGTTGGCTGCGATCATCCCTGGATAAGATATTCTTATCTTATCTTATCTTTTGGGAGATTCATCTCTATCTTTGCGGAACCGCCTTTCCCAGGCCCTTTCGGCCTTTAGGTTTTGGGCTTAGTTCCTTCTGATGGGCCTTTCTTTGGCCTGTTTGTCCGAGGTCCGACCTCGAACGTGGGCCTTGGGTCGAGGTCGGGCCTTCTATCAGCTTTACCGAGTTTTGGAGAGCTCGGTCAGGGTATGAACAGTGCCCCTGCCCGAGTTCGTCTTTTTTCGGAAGGTCGAGCTCGGGCATAGTAGTTTTTCAAAATTTGAAAACGGTCGTTTCAGCATTTATTGCTTGTTACCGTTTCTTCCTCGATTTCCGTGCGGCGCTCTGTGGAAGCTTTATTTATTTGCCCCTTTCTTCATTTTTCTTTGTTTATTCATCACTTCTTTTCGAGCATCTTCTCTTCTTTCTCTCTGTTCTTCGTCTTCCATTTTTTGTGCGTTTTTTCAGAGTTCTTTTCTGCGCCGCCGTTTTTCCTTTTGTCGGAGCTCGTCGCTTTCTTCTTTTCCAGGTTTGCTTTTTTCGCTTTTATTCTTCGTACGCTTCTTTTTCTGATATCTTCTATGCCCGGGTTGCCCCGAAAAGAGGCGCCGCTATTGCTTTGTATGTGTGTGGGGGGACTCTTTTCTCCGATCCATTTTTGTTATTCGAGTTGCTGCCTTCTTGTTTGTAAAAGAACTTTGCTTTCTTTTGTTTTTGTTGAATTTGGTTTTTCTGCCTTTGTGTGATTTTTGTCTTGCTGTTGTATTCTTTCTTTGTAGGCAAGATTTTTTTATGTCTCGAAAGGTGTTTCAAGCAATGTCGACCAAGATTCCGAGTGGTCTAGGTTGGGTAGATCCTGCTCCTTTAAGGGTCCCGTCTGTTGTAGATTCTGAGTATCTGATTAGGTTCCGTAGGGAGTGTAGTATTTGTGAGAACAGGGAGTCTGAGCGGGATTACGAGTTAGCAGCCCCGGAGTCCGAGGAGAGGGTATGTTTTCCGCCGTTAGAGAGTTCCGAGAAACTTTTCTTCTATGCTTATGATTGTTTCTTCTCCAAGCTAGGTGTCCGTCTTCCTTTCACCGACCTGGAATCCGAGGTCCTTTGGTCTTGTAACCTTGCCCCTACACAACTCCATCCGAACTCTTGGGCGTTTTTAAAGCTTTTCCAACTTTTGTGTCAGATTTTAGGCGTCTCCCCTTCTGTTTCTCTTTTTCTTATCTGTTTGTACTGACGAAGCCGGGGTCGGGTGCTGGGAAGGTGTCCTGGGTTTCGTTTAGGGCTAACCAGGGTAGGAAATTTTGCACTTTGTATGATGAGTCGTTTCACGATTTCAAAAACTATTACTTCAAAGTCCGGGCTGTTGGAGATGTCCGACCTTTTTTCTTAGATGAGAGTGGGGAGCCTTCGTTTCCTCTTTGTTGGCAAGAGAGTGTGGTGTCGATTAAGTACACTTTCGAGAGTCTAGATGAGGTGGAACAGGCTTTTGTTGGTGTGTTGAGCAGTCTATGGGGTCGGGCACCTCACTTGGATACGAAGAAAATGTTGGGAGATCCAAGCCTTCTCCGTTCCGAGTTTAGGTAGTTCCCGACCTCTTTTTGAGATTTCATTTTCATATTTTGACTTTGTTTTGATCTTTCTGTTTGATAACCTCTTTGTTTCGTTTCTGCAGAGATGTCTTCTCAGGCTGATTCTATGAAGTTTCTCCGTCGAGCGAAGAAATCTGCGGCATCTCGGAATATCGAGGCTGAAGCTTCTCCCCGACCTTCTCCGCAGAAGACTACAATTGGTGTTCAGACTCGGTCGAAGACCATTCCGGTCCCTCAGTTCCGAGCTATAACTCAGGATCCTCCGACCTCCGGACCCGGTCAGCTTTCCCCGACCTCGACCTCGGGTCCTCCCCCCAAGAAACAGAAGACTTCCCGAGAGCCTGCTGGTTTCAATGACAAGGATTTCGATGCTCTCGGTTGGGTTGAGCACCACATTCTTCCTCAGACTTTTATTTCTACTGATGATGCGTCCATGGAGCATCACTTTCAGTATATGGCGCGGAGTTGTGTTCGGATGGCTAGCCTTCATGCCGCCATTGCTCGGGAGTTTAAGAAAGCTCCCCTTGGGGCGACCAGCTCCCGACTTGAGAAGGCCCGGTCCGAGCATGATAAGGTTAGTCAGCTGAAGGATGCTAGGATTGCCGAGCTGGAGGAGTCTTTGGAGGAAGAGAAGACTAGGGCTACCGCGGCTGTGGCGGTGGCGAAGACGTCTGAGGAGATGGCGAGGGTGGCGACGGAGAACTATACCAAGCTGTATGCTGAGCTTGTGGAGACGAAGGAGAAGCTGCAATCTGCTCGGGATGACTTTTATGAGCTGGAAGATAATGTGGCCAAGGGTATGGATGCTATGTTTGTGAATTTGAGGGATCAGGTCCGGGTTCTTGCTCCCGAATTGGATCTCAGTTTGTTCAGTACGGATAACATGGTTGTGGAGGGGAAGATTGTTCCTGCCCCTGTTGAGGATGAGGTTCCGATGTCCGACCCCAAGGCTCCGGTGTCCGACCCCGAGGCTCCGGTCGTGAACCCGACTTCACCTTTGGCCGAGGATAGAGTTGGTATGGAGGTTCCAAGCGATGGTGCTGTTCCTGCAGTCCCGATATCCATGTTTCAGCCAGGTGTTGATGCGGAGTCTGGAAAGGGCTTTGATCCTCTGTAATTTTTTGTACTTTTTGTGCTTTTGCCCGACCTGTGGGCTTTTTGTTTTTTGGATGTTTTCTGCAAACATTTTGGACACCTGTTCTGCTATTTTAGCTACTCTTGTAGCTTTATTATGCCATGCTTTGTGTTTCGATTGTCTCGTTCCGCTTTTATGCTTTTTAGTTGTTCTCGGGTAACAACTTTTTAGCTAGTGCCTTGACTTTCTCGCTTTTTGCTTTTTAGTTGTTTTTGGGTAACAACCTTTTAGCTAGCGCCTTGACTTTCTCGCTTTTTGCTTTTTAGTTGTTTTTGGGTAACAACTTTTTAGCTAGCGCCTTGACTTTCTCGCTTTTTGCTTTTTAGTTGTTTTTGGGTAACAACTTTTTAGCTAGCGCCTTGACTTTCTCGCTTTTTGCTTTTTAGTTGTTTTTGGGTAACAACTTTTTAGCTAGCGCCTTGACTTTCTCGTAGTCCTGGTTCTTTGCCAGCTTCTTTCTTGGGTCCGAGTTTATTCTCGGACATCGGGATCCTTGAGTACCCCTTTGGTCAGGTCCGACTTCGTTGTTTGGTCGGCCTTTTTTAAGTTATTTTTGTAACTTCTTTTCTATTTGGCTTTTGAGCCATTTCAGAGTTACTTTTATAACTTCTCACATTAATTTGAACCTCGTCGCTTCATCTTTGCCGACCTCGTATGGCCTTTGGCAAATGATTTTTTGCGTTCTGCCGAGCATAAATTAATGCGCCTTGGTGGGGTACTTTTTAGGATATGCTTTATAACGAGAAAGAGAAAATAAAGAAATTTGATTAGTATTAAAAAGAAGAATATGTACAAAGTGTTTACCCTTTTGACTAGGTCGGGTGTCCTACTTAACCGGGTGTCTCATTAAAAAACCCTCGTGGGGAAAAAGAGTACACCTCGGGTTAAGTTTTTCTAGCTGTAGTATCGTCTTAGGTTACAGGCGTGCCAGGTTCTGGGCAGCTCATTGCCTTCTAGGTCGGATATCTTGTAGTAGCCTGTCCCTAAGACTTCTGTTACTTTGTAGGGCCCCTTCCAATTTGCGGCTAGCTTTCCTTCTCCCGATTTTTGTGTTCCGATGTCGTTTCGGATTAAAATCAGGTCGTGAGTGGAGAAGCTTCGTTTTATCACCTTTCGGTTATATCTGAGGGCCGTTCGTCGTTTTAAGACTTCTTCTCTGATTCGGGCTCTTTCTCGGACCTCGGGTAGGAGGTCGAGTTCTTCCCTTTGTGCCTGAGGGTTGCCTCCTTCGTTGTAGAAGATGGTTATGGGTGATCCTTCGTCTATTTCGACGGGAATCATTGCCTCCATTCCGTAGGCTAGTCGGAATGGGGATTCTCCTGTTGTAGAGTGCGGGGTTGTCCGATATGCCCATAATACCTGGGGGAGTTCATCGGCCCATGCCCCTTTGGCCTCTTGGAGTCTTCGTTTTAACCCGGCCAAGATGACTTTATTTGCGGCCTCTGCTTGTCCATTGGCTTGCGGGTGTTCGACTGATGTGAACTGCTGTTTGATTTTTAGCTCGGCCACCAAGTTCTGAAAACTTGTGTCTGTGAACTGTGTTCCATTGTCTGTTGTGATGGAGTAGGGGACTCCGAACCTCGTGACAATGTTTTTGTATAGGAATTTACGGCTTTTCTGAGCCGTAATAGTGGCTAAGGGTTCAGCCTCGATCCACTTTGTGAAGTAGTCGACCCCTACTATGAGGTACTTGACTTGCCCCGGTCCTTGTGGGAATGGGCCGAGTAGGTCGAGTCCCCACTTTGCGAAGGGCCATGGTGCGGTGATGCTTATGAGGTCTTCGGGCGGTGCTTTGTGAAAATTGGCGTGTTTTGGCAGGGGGGGCATATTTTCACAAACTCTGCCGCGTCTCTTTGCAAGGTCGGCCAGTAGAACCCGGCTCTGACTATTTTCTTGGACAGGGCCCGGGCTCCGAGATGGTTCCCACACATGCCTTTGTGGACTTCTTCGAGGACGCTCTTTGTTTCTGTGGTCGGGACGCACCTCAGGAGGGGGTTTGAGAATCCTCTTCTGTATAATACGTCGTGGATTAACGTGTAGTTCTGGGCGTCTTTTGTAAGCCTTTTAGCTTCTTTTCTTTCGGCGGGGAGAGTTCCCGATTTCAGATAGTTGAGTATGGGGGTTATCCATCCTTGTTGTTGCCCGGATATATTAGTATTTCTTCCTCCCTTAACACGGAGGGGGATTGTAGAGTTTCTGGAGGAGACTTCTGTTGTTCCCTCCGGGCTTGGTGCTAGCAAGTTTTGAGAGGGCGTCTGCCCGGGCATTTTGCTCCCGGGGTATGTGCTGGATTTGTATTTCCGGGAAGTGTCGTAATTGCGCCTGTGTTTGGTCCAGGTATTTTTTCATAGTAGGGTCTTTGGCCTGGTAGCTTCCATTACTTGTGATGTGACGACCTGGGAGTCGCTGAAGATCGTGATCCTCTTTGCTCTGACCTCTTCGGCTAGTTTTAGTCCCGCTAGTAGGGCTTCGTATTCGGCTTGGTTATTTGAGGCCTGGAACTCGAATTTTAGGGATAGCTCAATCCGTGTTCCTTGATCGCTTTCGAGTATAACACCGGCCCCGCTTCCTGTTTGTTTGAGGATCCGTCGACATACAGATTCCAGGAGAGTGGGGTTCCCGGGGTCTCAGTGTATTCTGCGACGAAGTCGGCTAGGTATTGAGATTTTATGGCAGCCGGGCTTCATAGTGGAGGTCGAACTCGGACAATTCCACCGCCCATTGTAGGATTCGTCCTGCCATGTCTGTCTTTTGTAGGATGTGTCTCATGGGTTGGTTTGTCCGGACTTTGATGGTGTGGGCTTGAAAGTAGGGGCGGAGTCTCCGAGCTGTGAACACTAGTGCATAGGCGATTTTCTCTATTTTCTGATAGTTTAATTCGGCCCCTTGTAGTGCTTTGCTTACGAAGTATATGGGGTGTTGCCCTCCTCATTTTCTCGTATTAGTGCCGAGGCGACTGCCCGATGTCCGACCGACAGGTATAGTACGAGCTCTTCCCCTTTTAGAGGTCGGGTTAAGATTGGTGGCCGCCCGAGGAATTCCTTGAATTCTTGGAAGGCCTTTTCGCATTCCGGGGTCCAAGAGAAGGGTTTCCCTTTCTTTAGGAGTGAGTAGAGAGGGAGTGATCTTATCGCTGATCCTGCCAAGAATCTTGATAGGGCGGCTAGCTCCCATTCAGTTGTTGCACTTCTTTGACACACGTCGGGCTCTTCATTTTGAGTATTGCTTGGCATTTGTCCGGGTTTGCTTCGATGCCTCTCTGAGTCAGCATGAAGCCTAAGAACTTCCCGGCTTCTGCGGCGAAGGTGCACTTTGTCGGGTTAAGTCTTATGTTGTGTTTCCGGAGGGTGCCGAAGATACTGCTGAGGTCGGCGACCAAGTTTCTGTCTTCTTGTGTCTTTACTAGCATGTCGTCGACGTACACCTCTAGCTGTAGCCCGATGTGTTCTGAGAACACTTTGTTCATTAGCCTCTGGTAGGTTGCCCCTGCGTTCTTCAGCCCGAAGGGCATTACTACGTAGCAGTAGTTTGCCCTTGGGGTTATGAACGAGGTCTTTTCTTGGTCGGGTCCATACATCGGGATTTGATTGTATCCCGAGTATGCATCCATGAAGGAGAGGTATCTGTAGCCCGAAGCGGCATCGACTAAGGCGTCGATGTTCGGTAGTGGATATGGATCTTTGGGGCAGGCTTTGTTGAGATCCGTGTAGTCGACGCACATCCTCCATTTCCATTGGGCTTCTTCACTAGGACCACGTTTGCGAGCCATAGGGGGTACTTTACTTCCCTAATGAACCCTGCATCTAGTAGTGCTTGCACTTGTTCTTCTATTGCTTGCATGCGTTCGGGCCCGAGCTTCCTGCGTCTTTGTTGGAAAGGTCGGGATCCCGGGTATACGGATAGCTTATGGCACATCAGGTCGGGGCTTATGCCTGGTATATCGGAGGCTTTCCAGGCGAAGAGGTCGGAATTCTCCCTTAAGAGGGTTGTGAGTTCCTCCTTTAGGCCTGCCTCGAGGTTTGCCCCTATGTTTGTTACTTTCTCGGGTGTGTTCCCGATCTGGATCTTTTCGGTTTCTCCTTCTGGTTGTGGCCGAAGATCTTCTCGGGCTTGGACTCGCCCGAGTTCTATTGTGTTGACCTCTTTCCCTTTTAGGCTCAAACTTTCGTTGTAGCATCGTCGTGCTAGTTTTTGGTCGCCTTTTAGGGTAGCGATTCCCTTTGCGGTAGGGAACTTCATACAGAGGTGTGGGGTCGAGACTATAGCCGCTAGTCTGTTTAGGGTTGGTCGTCCGATGAGGGCATTGTATGCTGAAGTGACGTCGACTACAATGTAGTCGATGCTTAGTGTTTTGGTTTGCTCGCCTTTTCCAAAGGTAGTGTGTAATGAGATGTATCCCAAGGGGCGGATCGGGGTATCTCCTAGTCCAAACAGGTCGGTGGGATAGGCTTTTAGCTCTTTTTCTTCGAGTCCGAGCTTGTCGAAGGCTGCTTTGAACAGGATATCTGCTGAGCTTCCTTGGTCGATCAGGGTTCGATGTAAGTTGGCGTTGGCTAGGATGATGGTGATCACCATAGGGTCGTCGTGTCCGGGTATTATTCCAAGAGCATCTTCTCGGGTAAATGAGATAGTAGGTAACTCGGGTAAGGGGCTGTCTCGGACATGGTAGACTTCTTTGAGGTGTCTCTTCCGTGAGGATTTGGATGTCCCTCCCCCTGCGAAACCTCCGTTTATCATGTGTATGTGCCTTTCAGGAGTTCGCGGGGTTCGTGTTTGCTCGGCCCGATCTTCGTTATCTCCCCGTCTTCTCTTTCTGGTTTCTTCTCCTTTCTCAGCTATGTATCTGTCGAGTTTTCCCTCTCTGGCTAGCTTTTCTATAACATTCTTTAAGTCGTGGCAGTCGTTAGTAGAGTGGCCGTAGAGTCTGTGATATTCGCAGTACTCGGACGATCTCTTCCTGCTCTCTTGTGCTTCAGAGGTTTGGGTGGTGGGATCTTCTCGGTGTGGCATACTTCTCTGTAGACGTCTACCAGGGAGACTCGGAGGGGAGTGTAGCTGTGGTATTTCGTGGCTTGTCCGAGTTGGATTCTTCTTTCTTTTTCTGTTCCCGATCTCGATCTCGGGGCGGGTAGGTTGACTCCTTCCTGGAAGAGTCTCTCAGCTGGGAGGTTTCTTCCATGTTGATATACTTTCCTGCCCGTTCTTGTACTTCGTATAAGGAGGTCGGGTATCTTTTGGATAGGGATTGGCTAAACGGTCCTTCTTTTAGGCCGTTTGCTAGTCCCATGATGGCTGCTTCCGTGGGCAAGTGTTGTATGTCCAGGCAGGCTTTGTTGAATCGCTCCATGTACTCTCTGAGAGTTTCTTGGTTGCCTTGTTTGATCCCGAGTAGGCTGGGGGCATGTTTTGCCTTGTCCTTTGAATAGAGAACCTTGTGAAGAATTTTTTGGTCAGGTCTTCAAAGCTGGAGATTGATCCTGGTGGCAGGTGTCGAACCACTTCATGGCTGACTTAGTGAGAGTGGTGGGGAAGGCTTTGCATCGAATCGCGTCGGAGGCGTCGACTAAGTACATTCTGCTTCTGAAATTGCTGAGGTGATGACTTGGATCGGTGGTGCCGTCGTAGAGGTCCATATCTGGTGGTTTGAAGTTTCGCGGTACCTTCTCTTTCATGATCTCTTGTGAAGGGATCATGGTTGCTTTCGGGAGTGGTGCCGTGTTCCGTCCGATCTTTTAGGTTGGCCTCTATCTTCCGCAGTTTTTCTTCCAATTCTCTGCGTTTGCGAGCTTCCCTTCTCAGATCCTGTTCAGTTTCCTTCTGCTTCTTTACGTCCTCTTCGAGTTGTCTCAGCCGGCTTTGTTGTGCCCGAACTGTTTCCAGAATCTCCGAACTTTTTTTCTCTTTCGGGATTTTGTGGATCTTTGTCTGGGGGTGATGTCTTTGGGCGATTCTGTTTGTTTCCTCCTGGAGTGCGTCGTGATAGAGGGCTGTCCGGCCGTTCTCCGGTGTCAACTTCCTCTTCTTGTTCTGATGTAGCGTGGTTATTGTTGGGAGGGTCGTCCGCCATGGTAAAGGGATGACTTCCAGGTCCCCGGCAACGGCGCCAATGTTCCGAGGGTTACCTGAAACGTGCAGCTCGGTCTTTCGGCAAGGCCCGAGGTGGTGGGTCTGAGACCCGAGCTGGTTGTGCTGAACGGCGGGGGGTTGTACCTGCAATGACACTCCGATGCTTAAGTTAGCATGGGTCCAAGCAGATATCAAGTAGAATTAGAGTATGAGTTATACCTGGGTGCTCCAGTGTATTTATAGTAGTTGGCTGCGATCATCCCTGGATAAGATATTCTTATCTTATCTTATCTTTTGGGAGATTCATCTCTATCTTTGCGGAACCGCCTTTCCCAGGCCCTTTCGGCCTTTAGGTTTTGGGCTTAGTTCCTTCTGATGGGCCTTTCTTTGGCCTGTTTGTCCGAGGTCCGACCTCGAACGTGGGCCTTGGGTCGAGGTCGGGCCTTCTATCAGCTTTACCGAGTTTTGGAGAGCTCGGTCAGGGTATGAACAGTTGGTATGAAGCAAGCTATGGTCATCTTGTAAATCCCAGTCAGGAGGATAAAATTATGGAATTTAGAAAATCAAATAATAAAAAGAAAATAAAAAGGGATAGAATATTCATGTAAATCAATAGTGGGAATTTCAGATAGGTGCATGGAGATGCTGTGCTCCTATTGAATCTCTACTTTCTCATTGCTTTCATCCAATCCTTCTTACTCCTTTCCATGGCAAGCTGTATGTAGGGCATCACCATCATCAATGGCTACTTTCAATCCTCTCGGGAAAATGGTCCTATGCGCTGTCACTGCACGGCTAATCGTCTGGAGGCATCACCCTTGGTTGATAGCTACATCCCATCCTCTCAGTGAAAATGGTCCAAATGCTCTGTCACAGCACGGCTAATCATCTGTCGGTTCTCAATCAGGTTTGAGTAGAATCCATTGATTCTTTTGCGTCTGTCACTAACGCCCAGCCTTCAAGAGTTTGAAGCTCGTCACAGTCATTCAATACCGGAATCCTACTCGGAATACCACAGACAAGGTTAGACTTTCCGGATTCCCAGGATCCTACTCGGAATACCACAGACAAGGTTAGACTTTCCGGATCCTCATGAATGCCGCCATCTATCTAGCTTATACCACGAAGATTTTGTTGGGGAATCTAAGAGATATGCGCCCGGCCTAAGGTAGAACGGAAGTGGTTGTCAATCACGCGCGTTCATAGGTGAGAATGATGATGAGTGTCACGGATCATTACATTCATCAAAATGTTGTGCAACGTATATCTTGGAATAAGAATAAGAGAGAATTGAATGAAAAGTAATAGTAATTGTATTGAAACTTGAGGTACAGCAGAGCTCCACACCCTTAATCTATGGTGTGCAGAAACTCCACTGTTGAAAATACATAAGTGAAAGGTTCAGGCATGGCCGAATGGCCAGCCCCCATGTGGTCACAAGACCGAATGATCAAAGACTTCTAATACAATAGTTAAATGTTCTATTTATAATAAACTAGCTTCTAGGGTTTACATGAGTAAGTAATTGATGCATAAATCCACTTCCGGGGCCCACTTGGTGTATGCTTGGGCTGAGCTTGATCTATCCACGAGCTGAGGCTTTTCTTGGAGTTGAACTCCAAGTTATGACGTGTTTTGGGCGTTCAACTCCGGATCATGACGTTTTTCTGGCGTTTAACTCTAGACAGCAGCATGTACTTGGCGTTCAACGCCAAGTTACGTCGTCAATTCCCGAATAAAGTATGGACTATTATATATTGCTGGAAAACTCTGGATGTCTACTTTCCAACGCCGTTGAGAGCGCGCTATTTGGAGGGAGGTCAGATTCCAACAGCATCAGCAGTCCTTTAGTCAGCCTTTTTCAGAGTTTTGCTCAAGTCCCTCAATTTCAGTCAGAAATTACCTGAAATCACAGAAAAACACACAAACTCATAGTAAAGTCCAGAAATGTGAATTTAACATAAAAACTAATGAAAACATCCCTAAAAGTAGCTTGAACTTACTAAAAACTACCTAAAAACAATGCCAAAAAGCGTATAAATTATCCGCTCATCACAACACCAAACTTAAATTGTTGCTTGTCCCCAAGCAACTGAAAATCAAATAGGATAAAAGAAGAGAATATACTATAAATTCCAAAATATCAATGAATATTAATTATAATTAGATGAGCGGGACTTGTAGCTTTTTGCTTCTGAACAGTTTTGGCATCTCACTTTTTCCTTTGAAGTTCTGAATGATTGGCTTCTTTAGGAACTTAGAATTTTGGATAGTGTTATTGACTTTCCTAGTTAAGCATGTTGATTCTTGAACACAGCTACTTATGAGTCTTGGCCGTGGCCCTAAGCATTTTGTTTTCAAGTATTACCACCGGATACATAAATGCCACAGACACATAACTGGGTGAACCTTTTCAGATTGTGACTTAGCTTTGCTAGAGTCCCCAGTTAGAGGTGTCCAGAGCTCTTAAGCACACTCTTTTTGCTTTGGATCACGACTTTAACCACTCAGTCTCAAGCTTTTCACTTGGACCTTCATGACACAAGCACATGGTTAGGGACAGCTTGGTTTAGCCGCTTAGGCCTGGATTTTATTTCCTTGGGCCCTCCTATCCATTGATGCTCAAAGCCTTGGATCCTTTTTACCCTTGTCTTTTGGTTTTAAGGGCTATTGGCTTTTTCTGCTTGCTTTTTCTTTTTTCTTTCTATTTTTTTCGCCATTTTTTTTCACTGCTTTTTCTTGCTTCAAGAATCAATTTCATGATTTTTCAGATCATCAATAACATTGCTCTTTGTTCATCATTCTTTCAAGAGCCAACAATTTTAACATTCATAAACAACAAGATCAAAAGACATATGCACTGTTCAAGCATTCATTCAGAAAACAAAAGTATTGTCACCACATCAATATAATTAAATTAAATTCAAGGATAAATTCGAAATTCATGTACTTCTTGTTCTTTTGAATTAAAACATTTTTCATTTAAGAGAGTTGAAGGATTAATGGAATTTATTCATAGCTTTAAGACATAGTTACTAAATACTAATGATCATGAAGTAGAGACACAAAACATAGATAAACACAGCATAAAAACCGAAAAGCAGAAAGAAATAAGAACAACGAATGAATCCACCTGAGTGAGGGTGGCGCCTTCTTGAAGGTCCAATGGTGCTCTTTGAGCTCCTCTATGTCTCTTCCTTGCTTCTGTTGAATGATTCCTAGTAATATTGGTGTTTCTACCCTTAGTTGCTTCCAATATTTGTGTGGAGGACAACTTATCCCCTGAGGTATCTCAGGGATCTCTTGATTTGCAGCCACATGTTCTACCACTGAGCTATAAACCCTTTACATGAGTCTTTCCATCTCCCATGACTCAGAGGTGGAGGCTTTTGTCTTCCCTTTGAGGTTTCTCTGGCCTTAGGTGCCATTAATGGTAATGGAAAAGCAAAAAAGCTATGCTTTTACCACACCAAACTTAAAATATTGCTCGCCCTCGAGCAAGAGGAGTAAGAAGAAGAAGAAGAAGAAGAAAATGGAGGAGAGTGAGGGGAGATGGATTCGGCTATATGGGTGGGATTGGGTGGGAAAGAGAAGTTGAATTGTAAAGGTAGGTGGGGTGTATGGGGAAGAGTGGATAAATGTAGGTGGTGAATGAAAAACAGAAGGGATGACCATGAATGGAGAGAGAGAGGGCGAGGTAGATGGGGATCCTGTGAGGTTCACAGATCCTAAGGTGATCCTGTGGGGTCCATAGATCCTGAGGTGTCAAGGAATTCCATCCCTGCACCAAATAGGCATGTAAAATGCCTTTCCACACCATTCTGGCATTTAAACGCCGTGTGGTGCACATTCTGGGCGTTCAACGCCCATGTAGAGCATGTTTCTGGCGTTGAACGCCAGTTTGATGCTTGTTACTGGCGTTCAGCGCCAGCTTTTCTTCTCTGGGCACATTCCTAGCGTTCAGCGCCAGAATGTTGCTTGTTTTTGGCGTTCAATGCCAGAATGATGCTCTGTTCTGGCGTTGAACGCCGGCCAGATGCATCTTACTGGCGTTGAACGCCAGCCTGTGCTTCCTCCAGGGTGTGATTTTTTTCTTCTGCTGTTTTTGATTCTGTTTTTAATTTTTATGATTTTTTCGTGACTCCTCATGATCATGTACCTAATAAAACACAAAATAACAATAAAATAAAAATTAGATAAATAAAATTGGGTTGCCTCCCAAGAAGCGCTTCTTTAATGTCAATAGCTTGACAGTGGCTCTCATGAAGCCACAAGGCGATCAGGTCAATGTTGTATAGTCCCAACACCAAACTTAGAGTTTGGATATGGGGTTTTAACACCAAACTTAGAGTTTGGTTGTGGCCTCCCAACACCAAACTTAGAGTTTGACTGTAGGGGCTCTTCTTGACTCTGAACTGAGAGAAGCTCTTCATGCTTACTCTCTTTTGTCACAGAGGGATGGCCATGTGCCTTAAACACAAGGTAGTCCCCATTCAATTGAAGGACTAATTCACCTCTGTTGACATCTATCACAGCTCCTGGTGTGGCCAGGAAAGGTCTTCCAAGGATGATGCAATCATCCTCTTCCTTCCTAGTGTCTAGGATTATGAAATCAGCAGGGATGTAAAGGCCTTCAACCTTTACTAACACGTCCTCTACTATTCCATAAGCTTGTCTCAATGACTTGTCTGCCAATTGTAATGAGAACAAGGCAGGTTGTACCTCAATGATCCCCAGCTTCTCCATTACAGAGAGTGGCATAAGATTTATCCCTGACCCCAGATCACACAGAGCTTTTGCAAAGGTCATGGTGCCTATGGTACAAGGTATCAAAAACTTGCCAGGATCTTGTTTCTTTTGAGGTAGAGTTTTCTGAATCCAAGTATCTAGTTCACTAATGAGCAAGGAAGGTTCACTTTCCCTAGTCTCATTACCAAACAACTTGGCATTCAGCTTTATGATAGCTCCTAAATATTGAGCAACTTGCTCTCCAGTACATCTTCATCCTCTTCAGAGGAAGAATAGTCTTCAGAGCTCATGAATGGCAGAAGGAGATTTAATGGAATCTCTATGGTCTCTATATGAGCCTCAGATTCCTTTGGATCCTTAATAGGAAACTCCTTCTTGCTTGAGGGACGTCCCAGGAGGTCTTCCTCACTAGGAATTTCGTCCTCTTCCTCCCTTGTGCATTCGGCCACATTGATCACATCAATGGCCTTGCACTCTCCTTTTGGATTCTCTTCTGTATTACTTGGGAGAATACTGGGAGGAGTTTCAATGACTTTCTTACTCAGCTGGCCCACTTGTGCCTCCAAATTTCTAATGGAGGATCTTGTTTCATTCATGAAACTGAAAGTGGCCTTTGACAGATCAGAGACTATATTGGCTAAATTAGAAGTATTTTGTTCAGAATTCTCTATCTGTTGCTGAGAAGATGATGGATATGGCTTGCTATTGCTCAGCCTATTGCGTCCACCATTGTTAAAGCCTTGTTGGGGCTTTTGCTGATCCTTCCATGAGAAATTTGGATGATTTCTCCATGATGGGTTATAGGTGTTTCCATAGGGTTCACCCATGTAATTAACCTCTGCCATGGCAGGGTTCTCAGGATCATAAGCTTCTTCAGAAGCTGCCTCTCTAGTACTGTTGGATGCATGTTGCCATCCATTCAGATTTTGAGAGATCATATTGACCTATTGAGTTAACACTTTGTTCTGAGCCAATATGGCATTCAGAGCATCAATTTCAAGAACTCATTTCTTCTGAGGTATCCCATTATTCACGGAATTCCTCTCAGAAGTGTACATGAATTGGTTGTTTGCAACCATGTCAATGAGTTCTTGAGCCTCTTCAGGCGTTTTCTTTAGGTGAATAGATCAACCTGCAGAATGGTCCAATGACATTTTCGAAAATTCAGAGAGACCATAATAGAATATATCTAATATGGTCCATTATGAAAACATGTCAGATGGACATCTTTTGGTCAGCTGCTTGTATCTTTCCCAAGCTTCATAGAGGGATTCACCATCTTTTTGTTTGAAGGTTTGAACATCCACTCTCAACTTGCTCAGCTTTTGAGGAGGAAAGAATTTATCCAGGAAGGCAGTGACCAGCTTATCCCAGGATTCCAGGCTATCTTTGGGTTGTGAATCCAACCATATTCTAGCTCTGTCTCTTACAGCAAAAGGGAAAAGCATGAGTCTGTAGACTTCAGGATCAACTCCATTCGTCTTTACAGTCTCACAGATCTACAAGAACTCAGTTAAAAACTGATAAGGATCTTCAGATGGAAGTCCATAAAACTTGCAGTTTTGTTGCATTAATGCAACTAGCTGAGGTTTCAGCTCAAAGTTGTTGGCTCCAATGGCAGGAATGGAGATGCTTCTTCCATCAAACTTGGACGTTGGCTTTGTGAAGTCACCAAGCATTCTCCTTGCATTGTTATTATTTTCGGCTGCCATCTCTTTCTCTTGTTCGAAAATTTCTGAAAGGTTATTTCTGGATTATTGTAATTTAGTTTCTCTTAATTTTCTCTTCAGAGTCCTTTCAGGTTCTGGATCAATTTCAACAAGAGAGCCTTTTTCCCTGTTCCTGCTCATATGAAAGAGAAGAAAACAAGAAAAAGAAGAGGAATCCTCTATGTCACAGTATAGAGATTCCTTTATGTTAGCAGAAAGAAGAAAGGGGAGAAGAATGTGGAAGAGGGGATTCGGATAATTAGATGGAGAGAGGTGAAAAGAAGAGTTAGTAATTAAATAATTAAATAGAATAAGAAAAGAGAAGGGAGATTTCGAAAAAAAATTTGAAAAAAGGGTTAGTAATTTTTGAAAATTAAAGATAAAATATAATTGAAATTAAAATTTAAAACAATTAATTAATTAAAAATAATTTTTTGAAAAAGAGAAAGGTATTTTCGAAAATTGAAGAGGGAAAAGTAGTTAGGTGGTTTTGAAAAAGATAAGAAACAAACAAAAAGTTAGTTAGTTGATTGAAAAAGATTTGAAATCAAATTTTAAAAAGATAAGAAGATAAGAAGTTGGATAAGATATTTTGAAATCAAATTTTGAAAAAGATAAAATTTTGAAAAGGGTAAGATAAAAAGATAAGATAAAAATTAAAAAAAAAAGATATTTTGAAAAAGATTTTAATTTTTTTTAAAAAGACTTAACTAACAAGAAACTACAGGATAAGATTCTAGAATTTAAAGATTGAACCTTTCTTAAAAAGAAAGTAACAAACTTCAAATTTTTGAATCAATCACATTAGTTGTTAGCTAATTTTCGAAAATATGATATAAGGATAAGAAAAAGATTTTGACAATATTTTGAAAAAGATTTTTGAATTTCTCGAAAAATAGAAAAAAATGGAAAAGATATGATTTTTGAAAAAGATTTTGAAAAGATAAGATTTTTAAAATTGAAATTTTGACTTGACTTGTAAGAAACAACTAATTTTAAAAATTTTTGACCAAGTCAACCCAAAATTTCAATGAGGAGAGAGAAAAACACAAACATGACCCAAAACATAAAAATTTTGGATCAAAACACAAGATGCATGCAAGAACACTATGAATGTCAAGATGAACACCAAGAACACTTTGAAGATCATGATGAATATCAAGAACATATTTTTGAAAAATTTTTGATGCAAAGAAAACATTCAAGACACCAAACTTAGAAATCTTTAATGCATGGACTCTAACAAACGAAAAATGCATATGAAAAACAACAAACAACACAAAACAAGAAAACATCAAGATCAAACAAGAGGACTTATCAAGAACAACTTGAAGATCATGAAGAACACTATGAATGCATGGAATTTTCGAAAAATGCAAGAAAAATTTTTAAAGCATGCAATTGACACCAAACTTAAAAATTGACTCAAAACTCAAACAAGAAACACAAAATATTTTTGATTTTCATGATTTTCTAATTTTTTTGGATTTTTATTAATTTTTTCGAAAATAAAGTTTTAGAAAAAAGAAAAATAAAAGAAAAATATTGAAAAAGATTTTTGAAAAGAAAATTACCTAATCTGAGCAACAAGATGAACCGTCAGTTGTCCATACTCGAACAATCCCCGGCAATGGCGCCAAAAACTTGGTGGACGAAATTGTGATCTGATGTGCGGAAAACGATCCAACACAAAACTCACCGGCAAGTGTACCGGGTCGCATCAAGTAATAATAACTCACATGAGTGAGGTCGATCCCACAGGGATTGAAGGATTGAGCAATTTTAGTTTAGTGGTTGGTTTAGTCAAGCGAATTAAGTCTTTGGTTGAGTGGTTTGTATTTAACAGAAGCTAAATTGCTTGGAATGTAAAGGGGGAAGGGAAAATTGCAGTAAATTAAAGAGCATGAAAATAAACTTGCAGAATCTTAAAGAACAAGAAAGTAAATGACTGAAACTTAAAGTGCAAGAAATGTAAATTGCAGTAACTTAAAATGCAAGGAATATAAATTGCTTGAATGTAAAAGGGAATTGAGGAATGGGATTTCAGAATCTAAGCAAAGAGGAACTGAATTGCAACAATTAATAGAGCAGAGATTGAATTAAAAGCAATTAGAGCTCAAACAGTAAGGAAATCAAGTGCAGCAAAGGTTCACAGAAGAACCAAAAGGAAATTGGGATCTCAGGTCTCAAGAGACTAGAAAGCAAAGTCTAGATCTCAATTGCCTTCCCAGATCCAAGTTCACAAAGCAATTGACAAGAAATAGAAGAAGAAGCAGTAAAGGGAATGTAAATGGATTCAATTATGCAGAAGAAAAATTAAAGAGCTCTTGAGTGGAGATTGAGACAGAATTTCCTCAATTCTTCACACCCAAAACTCAAAACAAGAAAAGTAAAAATGCCCAAGCAAGAACGAGGAAGAAGAGAGATCAATTCTCCTCCCCAATTCTCTGAAATCTCAGTGAAGTCACCAAGAGAAGTTGCAAAATTCGAAGCTCCAAAGAAAGTGCCAAATTCCAAAGTCAAGTAAAAGGTGAATGTCAAAGTTTTTAATTACATCAAACTAACTCCTATTTATACACTTTCTATTCTTGGATCTTGGGATTTGGATGGGCTTTTGATTTGGTGAAGAAATGAATTAAATTGGATTTTTAATTCAATTTTTGGCCCAAAATTAATTGCTTCCAGGAGGCTGCCCTGCCCTTGCGGAGGGCAGGGCAGGATTTGATGCATGCGGCCATGGTGCAGGCGTGGCGTGTGAGCTTGGTGCACAGGATGCTGCCCTGCCCTCGCGGAGGGCAGGGCAGAAAAATTTGGTGCGCCAGATTGGTGCCTTGGTGCGCTGCTGGTGCTGCCGAATTATGCTTTGGTGCGCCAGATTGGTGCGCTGGCCGTGCCACAACAAAATGCTGCCCTGCCCTCGCGGAGCGCAGGGCAGTGTTTCCAAACTGAAGTCCTGCGTTCGAGACATGGCTGAAACACACACTACTTATTTTCCTTGGCTTTCTTGGCACCATAATCAAGCCTAGTTCCTTGCTTCTTCATCGTCCCGTGTTCGACTCTTGTGGCATGCATGGGTGAACTTTTTCCTTTGATTTATTTTCCATGAAGGCCCGATACTGCCCTTGTGGAGGGCAGGGCAAGGTTTTTCCTTCCTTTAATCCAAGGCACCATTTTGTGCTCTGCCCTTGTCGTGGGCAGGGCAGAGTTGCCTAGCAAGCTTTGTTCCCTTATGTTGCCCTCCTAGAGGGCAGTGTGCCCTTGTGGAGGGCAATGCTTGCATTCCTCCTTTTATGCGCCACACTTCTTTTCTCTGGGTCACACTTTCTTAGGCTACGCTTTTCTCTTTTCTTCTTTTCTTCACCTACAATAAACCAAAACAACCACTCAAAGTATCACTAAATTCACAAGGCTTATAAATCAATTAAAAATCAATTAAATTTAGCTTAAACCTCATGAGTTAACATTAATTCATGGTGTTGTTCGATTTAAAGAAGTTATGCATTTTCACTCCAAATCAATTACTTAGGATGCAAGAAAGTGCATAAAGACTAACAAAACAAGTAAAATTAGCTTGAAAAATGGGTATATGATGACTTGTCATCACAACACCAAACTTAAATCTTGCTTGTCCCCAAGCAAGCATCAAAACTAAGAGAAATTGAAATGAACAAGAAAAGAACACATATCCTTATTAGGCATATAGCAGAACTTGATTTTTGGGGTCTTCATGCAGACAATGATAACTCAAGTTATTGTTTGCTGTAACATAGTATACATTCTCATCAAAGGTTTGCTAAACTTGCTGTTATAAGACTTACTCTTAATCACTCCCGTGCTAACTTTCTTCTTATAATGCTAACAAGCTTATTCTTTTGGAGGTTTGGTGTCTAATGTTGCAGTAATAGTCTTTGGGCTTTATTTTTCTTTCTTTTACAACATCTTTCCACCACAGACACATGGCTCACTAATTCTTCCTAGGATCATTGATGCCCAACATCTTTGGATACTAAATGTTCTGTAGCTAAGTTGCTTTTTATTGTGGACTTTCAATTGGCCATCCCAAATCAGTTGATCTAAGTGACCGGGTTTTAAATACCCCTTAGAATTTACTCATCCAAGCATATCTTAGTACAAGAACACCACAGGATATGTCCTAAGGTCCAAGCTATGGTGTCCAACCTTTATCTTTGTTTTCTTGGCACTTTGGCTTTTTCTCTCCCTTTTCTTTCTGTTTTGTTCTCAAGGGCTTTTTATTTATTGATAAGGGTCTTTATAACAGCAAGCTAACTCACACTTGAATGAGAATGATATTATGCAACAATTATTTCATGAGTTATGCATTAAATCAAACATATATACCACCATTAACTTCCATTCTACTTATGCAACATTGGATATTTCACTTTTCAATTCAAACCAAATCTCTTTTATTCAAGCATATGGGAAACAAAACAAAATTAAAGCTAAGTGATGAATGACAAGCATATGCAGATTTAGCATAATCAAACAATTTCACTTGCAACTAATTAAACACTTTAGCAGGATATATAATGGTTCCCATGTTCAAAAATACACAGCAGCAAGGATCAAGTTTAGATACAACTTTGAAGTTGCAGCCCTTTGATTTTTCTTTGCTGTGTTTTCTTTGAGTTAAGATGCACAATATCTTCAATTGTTGACTCATGTCCTGCATAATTCTCAAAGTTGCTTGCTTCTCAAGCCCTTAATTACATGGTTAGTATGCATAAATTGAGTGTGGCTCTTGGATTTATTTAGGTGTGTGAACACCAAACTTAATTGTTTGCCACTGTCTCAGATGCAACAAGTTAACCATATTTGAAACCCTGTGTCCTTGCTAAAGGTTATGGAATCAAAGCTAGAAAGTAGTTAGATAGTTGAATAATTTGTCTGATTGCTTGGAGCTAGCATTATGCAAGAAGTGAGAATGTGCTTTTAAGTGAGATTTTTGGTGGAACACCAAACTTAGAATCCTTCATTCTCCCTTAAATTATTTTGGTGTGCAACACCAAACTTAGCTCCTTGCAATGCATACCAATGATTCAACATTTTTATTGAAAAAGCTATGAAAAGAAAACTACCTCAGGTTGGGTTGCCTCCCAACAAGCGCTCTTTTATTGTCACTAGCTTGACATTGGACTCCCTTTAGGGTGGTTGATGTTGGTGATGTCTCAACTTGTCACCTCTCACTGTAAGCTTTCTCTGTGTGCCTTGATGCTCAATTTCAATGTGCTCAAGAGAGAGTACTTGGTTGACAGTGTAATAATCTTCTGTTCCCAGCTGTTGATATACTAATTGTACTTTGTCACCTTTGGAAAATCCCTCAGTTGGAATTTTCTTGTTCTTCCACCCTTTGTAAGCCTTCTTCCTGTTTTTCTTCTTTTTCTTCCTTGTTGATCTGTCTCCTTTGACAGTGACTTGAGTTATGATTCCCCCCTTTTTGTTTATCACCCCGGCCTCTTTTTGAATTCCTTCTCCTCCTTGTACAAGCTCACTCTCCTGTTCTATTGTTTTGTCGGTTGCTTGCTTTGGAAGGAAGTCACCACTTGTCTTGCTTGTTTCTTCATTCCTTTGTAATTCTGGAAAGACTTTCAAGGTGATGCTCTCCTCATGCATCCTGAGGGTTAGCTCTCCCTGCTCTATATCCACAATGGCTCTAGCAGTGGCCAAAAATGGTCGACCAAGTATTATGGAGTCATTTCCATTTTCTGAAGAATCCAGGATCACAAAATCTGCCGGATAGATGAACTTGTCAACCTTAACTAAAAGGTTCTCAATCAGCCCTTTAGGATATACTACTGATTGGTCCACCAACTCCAAGGACATCTGTATTGGTTTCACCTCCTCTATGCCAAGCTTTTTCACTAAAGAAGATGGGATTAGATTTATGCTTGCTCCTAGGTCACACATTCCCTTGTTGATGAATAGGCTTCCAATAGTGCAGGGTAGGAAAAAACCTCCAGGATCTTCAAGCTTGGGAGGGAGTCCCTTTTTGATGAGTGCACTGCATTCTTCACTAAGCATTACAGTCTCCTTCTCATTCCAACTTCTCTTCTTGTTGATGAGCTCCTTTAAGAACTTGGCATACAGAGGCATTTGCTCTAATGCCTCAGCCAAAGGTATGTTGATTTCCAACTTCTTGAAAGTCTCAAGAAACTTGTGGAAATGCTGATCCTTTGTCTCTTTGTGGAATCTCTGTGGATAAGGTATTGGGGGTGTCAAGTTTTTCTCCCCTTGAAGTTGTCTTGGAATCGGTTCTTCCATGATCTGCTTTCCCTTCTTCAGATTCTGTGGTTGGTCATTTTCCTCTGTGAGTTTTTCTGAGACATTCTTGGTTGTCATGTCCTTGTTGATAGCTTCATCATTCTTTGTTGGCCCATTGTCATTCTCCATAAGTTTCTTGGTTGCTCCTTGGTTACCATCCACTAACATCTTTCCACTTCTTAGTTGCACGACCTTGCATTCTTCCTTTGGGTTAGGAATGGTGTCACTTGGTAGTGAGCTTGATGGTTTTTCAACAGAAATTTGTTTGGAGATTTGCCCAATCTGCCTCTCTAGGTTCTTCATAGAAGCTTCTTGGTTCTTTGTTGTCAATTCTTGGTTTTTCATCATTTTCTCCATGAGCAGCTCTAGATTAGTGATCCTCTGAGAGTCTTGTGAGATTGGTTGGTTTTGGGGTGTTGATGGATGATGATAGGTGTTTTGGTTAGTTGGGTGGTTATTGGGTAGGTGATGCTTAGAGTTGGGGTAATTATTTTGTGGTTTTCTGTATGTATTTTGGTTAGTGTTTGGCTGGGGGTTGTGGTTTGTGCCTTTCCAATTGTTCTGGCTTGAGTTTCTTTGCCATGGTTGTTGGCTTTGATTGTGGTTGTCTCCCCATCTGAGGTTGGGATGGTTCTTCCAAGATGGATTGTAAGTATCACCATAAACTTCATTTGTTCCAGGATTTTGGTTGTGCATGTATTGGACTTGCTCTTGCTGTTGCTCCTCTTGGGTTTCTTCACTTTGCACCCATGTGGTTGATGGTTGGCTTGTGGTGCTCACTGCTGCTACTTGCAGGCTATCAATTCTTTTGGCCATTTGCTCAAACTGTTGTTGAATTTGCTGCCGTATCATCTTGTTCTGAGCTAGAATTAAATCCACTCCTTCTAACTCCATTACTCCTCTTCTCTGTGATGGTTGGCATTGTCTTTGATGAGCAAAGAAATATTGGTTGTTGGCCACCATATCAATGAGGTTTTGAGCTTCCTCTGTAGTTTTCATGAGTTGTAATGAACCTCCAGCTGAGTGATCAAGTGCTTCTTGAGCCTTTAGAGTAAGTCCTTCATAGAAGTTTTGCAACTTATCCCATTCAGTAAACATCTCTGGTGGACACTTCCTCAATAGAGCCTTATATCTTTCCCATGCTTCATATAAATTCTCAGCCTCCATTTGAGTGAATGTCTGCACCTCAGTCTTCAATCTTATGATTCTTTGAGGGGGATAAAATTTGGCAAGGAACTTGCTCACCAAGTCATCCCAAGTGTTGATGCTTTCCTTTGGGAACGTTTCTAACCATTGGGTGGCTTTGTCTCTGAGAGAGAATGGAAAGAGCAACAACTTGTAACTGTCAGGAGGCACACCATTGGTTTTAACAGTGTCACAAATCCTCAAGAAGGTGGATAAGTGTTGATTTGGGTCCTCCAATGGTCCTCCTCCAAAAGAACGTGTTTTGAACCAAAGTGATGAGTTGTGGCTTTAGTTCAAAGTTGTTTGCATTGACATTGGGGGGAAGAATGCTACTCCCACAGTGTCTAGCATTTGCAAATGTGTGGGAAGCCAGTACTCTTCTTTGTTGTTGGTTATTATTGGCTCCTCCTTCTGGTTGATTGGGATTTGATGGATCTCCTTCCATCTCTTGGAATTCCTCCTCAGATTCTTCCTCTCCAATAACGTTCTTTCCTCTTTCAGCTCTTCTTATTCTTCGAAGAGTTCTTTGGTCAGTTTCAGAGAGGATAGGGGAAGATCTTCCTGTACCTAACATACAAACACACAACAATAAACACACAGATCCAGAAAATCAATAAAACTTCAATCTATAGCTAGAATGAAGTTTTAGTTAGTTTAAGCAAAATTTCAAACAGTTAGTGTGTTAGAGAAACAGAAAAGAAAAAGTGCTTAATCTAGACCTCCACTTCACTTAATCATTGTCAATCTATTTCAATCCCCGGCAACGGCGCCAAAAACTTGATGTGCGGAAAACGATCCGACACAAACTCACCGGCAAGTATACGGGTCGCATCAAGTAATAATAACTCACATGAGTGAGGTCGATCCCAGGATTGAAGGATTGAGCAATTTTAGTTTAGTGGTTGGTTTAGTCAAGCGAATTAAGTCTTTGGTTGAGTGGTTTGTATTTAACAGAAGCTAAATTGCTTGGAATGTAAGGGGGAAGGGAAAATTGCAGTAAATTAAAGAGCATGAAATAAACTTGCAGAATCTTAAAGAACAAGAAAGTAAATGACTGAAACTTAAAGTGCAAGAAATGTAATTGCAGTAACTTAAAATGCAAGGAATATAAATTTCTTGAATGTAAAAGGGAATTGAGGAATGGGATTTCAGAATCTAAGCAAAGAGGAACTGAATTGCAACAATTAATAGAGCAGAGATTGAATTAAAAGCAATTAGAGCTCAAACAGTAAGGAAATCAAGTGCAGCAAAGGTTCACAGAAGAACCAAAAGGAAATTGGGATCTCAGGTCTCAAGAGACTAGAAAGCAAAGTCTAGATCTCAATTGCCTTCCCAGATCCAAGTTCACAAAGCAATTGACAAGAAATAGAAGAAGAAGCAGTAAAGGGAATGTAAATGGATTCAATTATGCAGAAGAAAAATTAAAGAGCTCTTGAGTGGAGATTGAGACAGAATTTCCTCAATTCTTCACACCCAAAACTCAAAACAAGAAAAGTAAAAATGCACAAGCCAGAACGAGGAAGAAGAGAGATCAATTCTCCTCCCCAATTCTCTGAAATCTCAGTGAAGTCACCAAGAGAAGTTGCAAAATTCAAAGCTCCAAAGAAAGTGCCAAATTCCAAAGTCAAGTAAAAGGTGAATGTCAAAGTTTTTAATTACATCAAACTAACTCCTATTTATACACTTTCTATTCTTGGATCTTGGGATTTGGATGGGCTTTTGATTTGGTGAAAAAATGAATTAAATTGGATTTTTAATTCAATTTTTGGCCCAAAATCAATTGCTTCCAGGAGGCTGCCCTGCCCTTGCGGAGGGCAGGGCAGGATTTGATGCATGCGGCCATGGTGCAGGCGTGGCATGTGAGCTTGGTGCGCAGGATGCTGCCCTGCCCTCGCGGAGGGCAGGGCAGAAAAATTTGGTGCGCCAGATTGGTGCCTTGGTGCGCTGCTGGTGCTGCCGAATTATGCTTTGGTGCGCCAGATTGGTGCGCTGGCCGTGCCACAACAAAATGCTGCCCTGCCCTCGCGGAGGGCAGGGCAGTGTTTCCAAACTGAAGTCCCGCGTTCGAGACATGGCTGAAACACACGCTACTTATTTTCCTTGGCTTTCTTGGCACCATAATCAAGCCTAGTTCCTTGCTTCTTCATCGTCCCGTGTTCGACTCTTGTGGCATGCATGGGTGAACTTTTTCCTTTGATTTTTTTTCCATGAAGGCCCGATACTGCCCTTGTGGAGGGCAGGGCAAGGTTTTTCCTTCCTTTAATCCAAGGCACCATTTTGTGCTCTGCCCTTGTCGTGGGCATGGCAGAGTTGCCTAGCAAGCTTTGTTCCCTTATGTTGCCCTCCTAGAGGGCAGTGTGCCCTTGTGGAGGGCAATGCTTGCATTCCTCCTTTTATGCGCCACACTTCTTTTCTCTGGGTCACACTTTCTTAGGCCACGCTTTTCTCTTTTCTTCTTTTCTTCACCTACAAAACCAAACAACCACTCAAAGTATCACTAAATTCACAAGGCTTATAAATCAATTAAAAATCAATTAAATTTAGCTTAAACCTCATGAGTTAACATTAATTTCATGGTGTTTGTTCGATTTAAAGAAGTTATGCATTTTCACTCCAAATAAATTACTTAGGATGCAAGAAAGTGCATAAAGACTAACAAAACAAGTAAAATTAGCTTGAAAAATGGGTATATGATGACTTGTCATCACGATCCATGCTCTTTGTACTTGTATAAAATTTAATAATTGGCTCTATTTGAATTCACAACTCCGTTCAACTAACCAGCAGGTGTACTGGGTCGTCCAAGTAATAAACCTTACGTGAGTAAGGGTCGATCCCACAGAGATTGTTGGTATGAAGCAAGCTATGGTCATCTTGTAAATCCCAGTCAGGAGGATAAAATTATGGAATTTAGAAAATCAAATAATAAAAAGAAAATAAAAAGGGATAGAATTACTCATGTAAATCAATAGTGGGAATTTCAGATAGGTGCATGGAGATGCTGTGCTCCTCTTGAATCTCTACTTTCTCATTGCTTTCATCCAATCCTTCTTACTCCTTTCCATGGCAAGCTGTATGTAGGGCATCACCATCATCAATGGCTACTTTCAATCCTCTCGGAAAAATGGTCCTATGCGCTGTCACTGCACGGCTAATCGTCTAGAGGCATCACCCTTGGTTGATAGCTACATCCCATCCTCTCAGTAAAAATGGTCCAAATGCTCTGTCACAGCACAGCTAATCATCTGTCGGTTCTCAATCAGGTTGGAGTAGAATCCATTGATTCTTTTGCGTCTGTCACTAACGCCCATCCTTCAGGAGTTTGAAGCTCGTCACAGTCATTCAATACCGGAATCCTACTCGGAATACCACAGACAAGGTTAGACTTTCCGGATTTCCAGGATCCTACTCGGAATACCACAGACAAGGTTAGACTTTCCGGATCCTCATGAATGCCGCCATCTATCTAGCTTATACCACAAAGATTCTGTTGGGGAATTTAAGAGATATGCGCCCGGCCTAAGGTAGAACGGAAGTGGTTGTCAATCACGCGCGTTCATAGGTGAGAATGATGATGAGTGTCACGGATCATCACATTCATCAAAGTGTTGTGCAACGTATATCTTGGAATAAGAATAAGAGAGAATTGAATGAAAAGTAATAGTAATTGTATTGAAACTTGAGGTACAGCAGAGCTCCACACCCTTAATCTATGGTGTGCAGAAACTCCACCGTTGAAAATACATAAGTGAAGGGTTCAGGCATGGCCGAATGGCCAGCCCCCATGTGGTCACAAGACCGAATGATCAAAGACTTCTAATACAATAGTTAAATGTTCTATTTATAATAAACTAGCTTCTAGGGTTTACATGAGTAAGTAATTGATGCATAAATCCACTTCCGGGGCCCACTTGGTGTATGCTTGGGCTGAGCTTGATCTATCCACGAGCTGAGGCTTTTCTTGGAGTTGAACTCCAAGTTATGACGTGTTTTGGGCGTTCAACTCCGGATCATGACGTTTTTCTGGCGTTTAACTCCAGACAACAGCATGTACTTGGTGTTCAACGCCAAGTTACGTCATCAATTCCCGAATAAAGTATGGACTATTATATATTGCTGGAAAGCTCTGGATGTCTACTTTCCAACGCCGTTGAGAGCGCGCCATTTAAAGTTCTGTAGCTCCAGAAAATCCAATTTGAGTGCAGGGAGGTCAGATTCCAACAGCATCAGCAGTCCTTTAGTCAGCCTTTTTCAGAGTTTTGCTCAAGTCCCTCAATTTCAGTCAGAAATTACCTGAAATCACAGAAAAACACACAAACTCATAGTAAAGTCCAAAAATGTGAATTTAACATAAAAACTAATGAAAACATCCCTAAAAGTAGCTTGAACTTACTAAAAACTACCTAAAAACAATGCAAAAAAGCGTATAAATTATCCGCTCATCAACTGGTCTAGAGATATCTGAGCTTTTGCTGTAAGCTCATAGTAGAAGATGTCTAACTGCACCCATTCTGAAAACATTTCAGAGGGGCATTTCCTTAGCATCTCTCTATACCTCTCCCAAGCGTTGTAAAGGTATTCATTATCCTATTGTTTAAAGCCTTGGATGTCCAGCCTTAGCTGTGTCATCCTCTTAGGAGGGAAATATTGATTCAGGAATTTGTCTGACAACTATTTCCATGTTCTTATGCTAGCTTTAGGTTGGTTATTTAACCACCTCTTAGCTTGGTCTTTTACAGCAAATGGAAACAGTAATAATCTGTAGACATCCTGATCTACTTCCTTATCATGTACCGTGTCAGCAATTTGTAAGAACTATGCCAGAAACTCAGTAGGTTCTTCCTGTGGAAGACCGAAATACTGGCAATTTTGCTGCACCATGATAATGAGCTGAGGATTCAACTCAAAACTACTGACTCCAATGGAGGGTATACAGATACTACTCCTATATGAAGCAGGAGTGGGGTTAACATATGACCCCAGAGTCCTTCTGGACTGTTCATTTTCACTTAGGTCCATGATGGAGAAAGGGAGATGATGTGGATTTGTTTTATTTATTTTATTATATTTATTTATTAAAAATTTTTTCGAAAAAAATAAAATAAAATAAAAAAACTAAAAGTAATAAAAAAAGATTTGAAAATATTTATGATGATTTTCGAAAAAGTGAGGAGAGAGAAAGTGGTTAGGATGTTTTTGAAAAAGATATGATTTTAAAAATCTTAAAAGGATATGATTTGAAAAATTTTGACCAAGTCAACCCAAGGGATTCGAAAATTATGAGAAATTAAAGGAAAAGATTTTTTTTTGAATTTTATTATGAAAGAGAAAAACATACAAAAGACACAAGACTTCAAATTTTTAAATCCAATGCTGCTTGTTTTCGAAAATTTTGAAGGGAAAACACCAAGGCACACCAAACTTAAAAATTTTAAGATCAAGACAAAAAGAAGACTCAAGAACACTTTGAAGACTCACAAGAACAATAAGAACAAAAAGAAAGAACACCAAACTTAAAATTTTTAGAAAACCAAAATAAAATTTTCGAAAACTAAAGAAAAATTAACAGGAGAACATCAAACTTAAAATTTGGCACAATATTTAATCAAAGAAAAATTATTTTTAAAAAGATTTTAGAAAGGAAGACTCAAAGGGGAAATTATTCCCAAGAAAATAGACACATTCAACAAATGCAAGGATTGAACAGATATAAACTAATTTTTAGATGACAAAAACACAAAGGAACCAAAACATGCAACTAGACTCAATGAGAAACTAACAGTTAATAAATAAAAGAATATTATTTTTGAAGAAAAAAATTTTTGAAAAGAAAGTAAAAGACTCTAAATAAAAAAGACAAATTTTTCCTAATCTAAGTAACAAAATAAACCATCAGTTGTTCAAACTCGAACAATCCCCAGCAACAGCGCCTAAAACTTGGCGCACGAAAATTACACTCACACTATGTACTTCCGCACAACTAACTAGCAAGTGCACTGGGTCATCCAAGTAATACCTTACGTGAGTAAGGGTCGATCCCACGGAGATTGCCGGCTTGAAGCAAGCTATGGTTATCTTATTATTCTTAGTCAGGATATCAATAGTGTTTCTTAGTTTTAATTGTGAAAAGTAAAAGAGCATGGATTAAATGATACTTGTTAATAGAGAACATGTTGAGGTTTTGGAGATGCTCTGTCTTTTGAATTTCTGCTTTCCTACTGTCTTCTTCCTCACGCATGCAGGTCTCCTTCCATGGCAAGCTGTATGTTGGTGGATCACCGTTGTCAATGGCTACCAGCTGTCCTCTCAGTGAAAAGGGTCCATGCACATGGCTAATCATCTGTTGGTTCTCACTAATGTTGGAATAGGATCCATTAATCCTTTTGCGTCTGTCACCACACCCAGCATTCATGAGTTTGAAGCTCGTCACAGTCACCCCTTCCCGGATCCTACTCGGAATACCACAGACAAGGTTTAGACTTTCCGGATCTCAGGAATCCTGCCAATTAATCCTAGCTTATACCACGAAGACTCTAATCTCACGGATTTGAATGCTCTGTTATCAGGAGAGGCAGTCAAACTCGTGAGCCAGGAACGCAAGAGACATACATTCAATCTAAGGTAGAACGGAAGTGGTTGTCAGGCATGCGTTCATAGGCTGAGACTGGTGATGAGTGTGATGGATCATCACATTCATTATGTTGAAGTGCGAATGAACATCTTAGAATAGAAACAAGCATGATTGAATAGAAAACAGAAATAATTGCATTAATTCATCGAGACACAGCAGAGCTCCTCACCCCCAACCATGGGTTTAGAGACTCATGACATCAAAGATACAGATTCAGATGTAAAAATGTCGTGAGGTACAAAATAAATCTCTAAAAGTAGTTTTTATACTCAACTAGTGACCTAGGTTTACAGAAAATGAGTAAACTAAGATAGATAGTGCAGAAATCCACTTCTGGGGCCCACTTGGTGTGTGCTGGGGTTAAGCATTGAAGCTTTCATGTGCATATGCTATTCTTGGAGTTAAACACTAGTTTGTAACCTGTTTTTGGCATTTAACTCTGGTTTGTAACTTGTTTCTGGCGTTTAACGCCAGAATAGGACAGAAAGCTGATGTTGAACACCAGTTTTTGTCATCTAAACTTGGACAAAGTATGGACTATTATATATTGTTGGAAAGCCCTAGATGTCTACTTTCCATTGCAAGTGAGAGTGCGCCATTTCAGCTTTTGTAGCTCCAAAAATTCTATTTCGAGTGCAGGGAGGTCAGAATCCAACAACATCTGCAGTCCTTTTTCAGCCTCTAAATCAGATTTTTGCTCAGGTCCCTCAATTTCAACCAGAAAATACCTAAAATCACAAAAATCATACAAACTCATAGTAAAGTCCAGAAATGTGATTTTTGCATAAAAACTAATAAAAATGTACTAAAAAGTAGCTAAATTATACTAAAAACTATATGAAAACACCTCCAAAAAGCGTATAAAATATTTGCTCATCAGGAAGCTAGCAACCAACTGGAAAGGACCATAGCAAGTTGTTCAGAGGTATTGGGAAAAGGTCACCACAAAGTTCCCGACCACGAAGGGAGAGAGCTACCAAGGTCATGGCATTCCTGCAATCTAAAAAGGGCGTCAGGCCGAAGATCTAAAAGATTGCCCGATCACGACAGGTCGGCAAGGTGGAAACCAAATTCACCGCCCAATCACGACAAAGCTACAGGTCAGCAAGGTGAAACCAAATTCACCGCCCGATCACAACAAAGCTATAGTCGGCAAGATGAAAACCAAATTCATCGTCCGATTACAACAAGGTCGGCAATATGAAAACCAAATTCACCGCCCGATCAATCATACAAAAGTTATAAAAAGTAATCCATAGCTGAGGCCTGGCCAACCCTGACTAAAAATAGATTACTAGAAATAACTTAGAACGGACCGACATGAAGAAGTCGGACCAATCGACCAAAGCAACAAAAATTTATAGAAAGTAATCCATAGAAATAGGACTGACAAGGTTTGAGAAAAAATGGATTGCTAAAAATAACTTAGGATGGACCGACATGAAGAGGTCGGACCAACCAGCCAAAGCGAAAAAAAGTTATAAAAAGTAATCCATAGCAAGAGGCCTGGCCAGCCCTGACTAAAAATGGATTACTAGAAATAACTAAGAAGTGACCGACATGAAGAAGTCGGCCCAAGCCTATCAAAAGCTACAAAGTTATAAAAAGTAATCCATAGCTGAGGCCTGGCCAGCCCTGACTAAGAATGGATCACTAAAAATAACTCGAGAAGGATCGACAAGAGAAGTCAGACCAACGAAGGGCGTGCGCTAAAAGGAACACAACTTTGCCCAAAAGGCCACGACTCCACAACAAAGCTATCAAAATTTTTCAGACTGACCAAAAAGTGTTCTACAAGAACACTAAAAAGTCGTCGGACAAGTTAGCCCCAAGGACCACCTCGAACAAGCAGAAAGTGGACAAAACTAGAAGTGATCAAAAGAGGTCGGACAACAAAGTACCAACACTCTACAAAGATCCACGAAAAGGCACTACAACAAATTCGGGCTGAGGCAACCCTTTGAAAATGTTACCTATAATACGAAAAAGTGTTGCCTTTGATCAACGGCAACACTTTCCGACAAAACGCAACGCTTTTTGGGGGGTTGGCTATACGGCCGTTACCTTTAGTCTAAGGAAACTCTTTTATGTATCAAAGGGAACCCTTTTTATGGCAACCTTCAAAAAACGTTGCCTTTTCTGCAAAAAAAGCAACTCTACGAAAGGGTTGCCTTAGAGCACCCAAAGACAACGCTTTAGATAAGACTTTATGTCAACACTTTTTATGAGTTGTATTTTCTAATACATAAAGCAACACTTGTCAAGATTTTTTTTAAGTTGCCTTTTCATATACCTAAAGCAACACTTGTCTAGATTTTTTTAAGCTGCCTTTTTATAGACCTAAAGCAACACTTATCTAAGTTTATTTATAGTTGTCTTTTTCTAATACCTAAAGCAACACCTTATTGAGTTTTTCTTAGGTTCTCTTTTTTTATATCTAAAGCAATATATTTTTAACTTTATTATATTTATATAAAATTTAAAAGGAACAATATTTAAATATTTAAATTCAATTTAATCAATATAAGAAGAGAATGAGCTAATAAAAATATATTGCATATATATAGAAAGGTCTTCCAAGTACCAATTAACATACTTGCTAAGTTACAATGTCAAATAAATGATAAACATAAGTAAACAAAATACATGTTTTTCTCATGATGAAATTGAACAAAAAAGAAACTAATTTTTCCATTTGAAACCAAAAAGACTTTGTGCTTCACCATTGTGCCAAGAGTTGCCTTTATCTCTTTAGAAAACTTCATCCAGCCATTAGAAAGTCGCAGTCAAATCTAAATGGACAAAAAAATATAGTCAAAACATTAGCTTAACAATAACATGTGTATTCAAGTGTTACAACAATAGTCGCAACTAAAACAACAGCCACGACAGCCATAAGACAGCCACCATGACAGCCATTAAACAGCCATAAAACAACAAATAAAACAACAACCAAAACAACCATAAAATAGCAACTAAAACAAGAAAATTATCGACTAACTTACAATAAATTATGGTTCAAAGTGTTTCTTCTTGATTCTTTGTCTTGTATCGCTTCGATGCTCCTTGAACACCCGTCATCACCCATAGCTTTGAGGATTTTGGAAGAATGAACTTTGACTATAAACACATCGATTTCATCATATCATATGAATAAAAAGATTATAAACATATGGCATAAACATAAAAATAAATGGAACATACATTAATATACTTCCATATGCGTTTTTTGATTTGCCTAGACATAGCTTTCCAATTAGTGTACATCAAGGTAATAAAATCACTATTCCTTCCCATTGTTAAAATAAAATTGGTTAATTCCTTCACTCTCTGAGGAGTTGGCCCCACGGCTACTCCACGATCAAAAGTCACTTCCTCCCTTTCTTTCCAAGTTCTTGCATAAATCTTTAGGCATCTTGTTTTTCCATGAGTCTTTTTAACCTTTGGTGTTTCTAAATTAAAATATTGAGAAATAGTACAAATTAAAACAATAAAACAGCCACTATTCATATAGAAAGGGACAGCTGTGAATCATATAGAAGTCTTTCCAAATTAAACTAGTATATGCACATGTCACTAACCAATTGAATTAAGATCGAAAGCTTTCTAGTAAGATCAAGAGAAAAGAAAGAAGAAGAAGAATGAAAACTATAATTGATCCATCAAATTACAACAGAGCTCCCTAACCAAATGAAAGGGATTTAGTTATTCATAGCTCTAGAAATGAAAAATAGCAGCAAAGAAGAATCCATCTAAAAGTGCAGAAAAGTAAAGCTATAGAGAGTAGTTCCCAAAAGTGCCAAGCTTCTCTATAGTTCAAAACTACTCCTATATATACTACTCCTCTTGATCTTCTAGTGAGTTCTTCAAGTCTTGGATGTGGGCTCTGGATCTTAAGTTGAAGCAGTTCTCATCTTTAGTGGGCCCAACTTGCATAGAAATATGAATTAGTGGCATTCACTTTTTCCACTAACGTTCCACCTTCATGTATCCACGTTAAATCCAACGTTAGTGGTCTTAATGGTCTTAAATCTAACGTTGCCTTTTCAATTTTTGGCCAACGTTATTGGGACTCACTTTTCCCAATAACGTTGGCTTGTACACCTTCATGAACGTTAGTGGGAATCACTTTTCCCATTAATGTTGCTTGATGCCTTTTGTTCATACGTTAGAGTTCACGTTAGTGTAGCTAACGTGACTCTTAACGTAGGTGTGTTTCACCTTCGAGAGCGTTAGTGACACTCACCTTTGTCACTAACGCTCCAAATGCCAAATTCTCTACGTTGGAACTCACGTTAACTAGGTTAACGTGGCTCTTAACATAGTAGTGATGCCATCTTCCAACGTTAGTGACAAAAGTGAGTGTCACTAACGTTGGCACTTTGATCTCAACTCCACGTTAACTTTCACGTTAATGGTCTTAACGTGAAAGTTAACGTAGGCAATGCTAGTTGGTCCAACGTTAGTGACAAAAGTGAGTGTCACCAAACGTTGGCTTTTGTTTTCCTCTTCCACGTTAGAGTTCACGTTAACTAAGTTAACGTGACTCTTAACGTGGATCATTGCCAAGTTCTCCAACGTTAGTGGTGTTCACTTTTACCACTAACGTTGGAGGAAAACATTATTGGTGTTCACGTTTTCTCTTAACGTGGAGTTTCTCTTTTTCTTCTAAGTTAACTACCACGTTAACTTAGTTAACGTGGCAAGTAACGTGAGCTATGGATGGCTTCGCATGGGTTATTGGTGATCACTTTTCTCATTAACGTTGCAAGCTTTTTACCATTCCACGTTAATGTTCACGTTAACTAGGTTAACGTGAATACTAACGTGGTTCTTCCTTGCTTCCTTTGCCCTGAAATCAAGCAATTAAAGTGCATCAAAGCTCTAGCTAAAGTCATGAGATTATGCATCATCAATTTATCATGAAATTCTAGCAAAATACTCATGAAATTATGCAAAGTTCACAAAAGTTGTTTGAATCAAGGTGTAAGTGTAATTTCATCCAAAACTTGCCTTATTCACTAAGAAAATGCATGAAACTACCCTAAAACAGTAAAGAAAAGGTCAGTGAAATTGGCCTAGATGCCCTGGCATCACAACACCAAACTTAAAGCTTGCTTGTCCCTAAGCAAGTATTGAAGTATAAGAAGAATGATGAAAGAACAATAAGATAAAATAGAAGTAGCATTCCTGGTTTATGGGGTTTCATGCATAGCAACTTAGGTTCTTTCCCTTTAGGTTTCAAGCCTTTATCAAATCCTTAGTCACTTTCTTGATTGCATCCTTTGAGACTTCTTTCTTATTGATCCTTCCTTCTTTTTCAAAGTTTATTTTTCTTTTTGCTAAGTGCTTTGTAAGAAGGCGACTCTTTATGATAAGTTTTCAGCCAACACTCCCAAACCAGTTGGTTTTAAGGTGCTAGGTGTTAAGACACCCCTAAGGACTTACTCCCTCAAGTCTCTTTCCCTCATACATACACACCACAGGCACATGGTTTGTTATTTTCCTTTCTTGAGACCTTGGTGTCCAGCACCTCTTTGGGTTACTAAGTGTTTTGTAACAAATATTACTCTTGATAGTGGACTTTCAGCTGATAATCCCGGATTAGTTAATCCAAGTTACCAAGTGATAAGGCACCCCTAAGAGCTTATTCATCCAAGTATATCCCTTGTACATAAACACCACAGACATATGCCTCAATTTTGGAACCTTTGGTGCCTAGCATTGTTTCTTTTCTTATTGTGTTTCTTTCTTTTTCACTTTTATTGCTCTTTCTCTTTTCTTATTGGGATCTTATTGTTTAGCTAGTCTCAAAGGATGTGTTTCAAACAAAGGACTTAGGATAGATAGTTGCTTTCTTTCCTTCTTTGGTGAACCAACTTAGCTTACTAATCAACCTACCACAAACATTCAGAATGCACTTCACAAAATACTCCACTCTTGTTCTTTTCATAACATTTTCTTTTTGATTAACTTAAAGAGACAAGCATACAAGTAAGAAAGGTGAAAGTGAACACTCAAGACATTAAGCTAGCACACTTAACCTAAGCAACGAAACTTAAATGCAGAATTGAAAGTCCTAAACTACTCATGGAAGCATGTTCTATTTCACACATGATTTTCCTTATTTAAAGCTTTGAAAAAGGTAAACTAAGAAGGAACTTCACCACCTTTCACTTGTTGGCATGCTCATGTTCTTCTGCTTCCTTGCCCTCTTTAAGTTTACTTTGTCCACTTGTGCTTCCTCTCATTCGATTCATTCTGGCTATCTTCCAATCCTCCAGTGCCTTCTTTACTGATTCATGTCTTTGTTCTACCCTTTCGCGCTCCACTCGTGCTAACTCATCCTTTACCTCTTCATATTTTGTTATCCCGGGATGCAAAACAGGAAGTTGTCCAACTAAATACCCAAGCCTGGCTTGGGTATTCACATGATACCCAGTCTCACTCATGTAGACACCTTCCGAAAATGCTCTGTATTCATCGAAAAGATCTACTTGTTCTCTCTGTTTCCGATGCATCTCATGGATGTGTGCACCTTGATGTGCTTGGATGTTGGTTAGCCTTTGGATGGCTTCTTGTTGTTGATCTTGCTTCTGATTCAGATTATAGAAGGATTCACTCCATTGTCTCCCTTGTTCCATTTGCTGGTCCATCAATTGTTTTTGCCATTCCCCTTATTAATCCATCCATCTAGAGAGTGATCCTTCTTGGCGGTCAATTAATTGCATTTGAAACTCCCTTTGTGCCCCTTGATTTTCCATGCATTGCCTAGATAAGGTATCAATAGCCTCTTGCAATTGGTGCATGCTTAAGGTGGCTGGGGTTTGCTCCTGTGGATGTTGTTCTTCTTTAGCTTGATGGGCTGGCCTCTTTCGTACTCTTCGTGGAGGTAGTGGAGCTGCAGTAGCATGCATCCGACGATAAGTGATTGGAAGACCAACCTTTATCCACTCAGGGTTTTCATCCTCAAATATCACCCTGGCCAGTTTGCAAAGGTGAAAGATAGTGCTGGGATAACCCAACTTTCCTCCAGAATCGCTCTTCTCAGCAAGCTTCCGAATGCCTTGGGCTATGAGTTCATGTGCCTTGATCTCTCCTCCCTTTATTAGACATTGCACCATCGTTGCTCTCTTGAGGTTTACCTCTGAGTTGTTTCCGGCTGGGAGGATGGATCTCCTTACAATTTCGAACCAACCTTTAGCCTCAGGGAGGAGATCTCCTCTTTTTATAAATTTGGGATTCCTCTTGGGGCCTCTTTCCCAATTTGCTCCTTGAACACATATATCCTGTATAATCTGGTCATAATTGTGGTTTTTGTCCATTCTCGAGTGATAGCTCTCCTCTTCGAAGGGTATGCTTCTCAATTTCAACACTCTCATGATAGTCATGGGACTAAAATCCACCATGACCCCTCTCACAAAACTTGTGTATGAGTCATCCGCCTTGTCTTGCCTAACTGCATTTGCATAGAACTCTCTTACTAGAGTTGCATTCACTCTTGTGATTGGATCGGTGAGGAGATCCCATCGGTGTTGTTCCACCTTCTTTGTGATTTCTGGACACTCAGCTTTTGTGACTTGAAAGCCTAGTTCATAAATGATTTCTTTTTCCGTCATCCACCCATACTGGAGTGCATGATGAAAGGTTCTAAATCGCCCTTCATCAAAAGGAGGATGCTCTATGGTTCCTTCCCCTTTTGTCTCTTGGAGCTTGATGATGCCATGCAATATTGTTGATGTGTTGGCTATTCTCAAGATGGCTAGGAGGGTGTATGTGAAGCCTTTGGTGGAGGATGATGTGTGTATGCCCGAAAGAAGGGAGTGGAAAAGGGTGAGAATTTGAATTGTGTACGGAGAGGTTGTGTGAAGGGGTTTATATAGGAAGATGGCAATTGATTGAAGGGTGTGGATTGATAGTGTTGTTTGATAGTGGACGGTTGGGGTTTTGGGATTGAATGAGCACAAGGATCACCTCCTTTATGGGGGTCTTGGTTCGGTCTTCAAGATTGTCCACTCCCAATGTTGCATGGCAACACTTCCAAGGACATTCCCCATGAAGACAAGTGTGAAATTCTCTTAGTGTAGTGGCCGAATCTCCCTTCCTCAATTGTCCTATCAAGTACCATCAATGTCCTTTTTGATTCCCTATATACGAAGAAAAAGTGTAATCGGTTATTTGAAATTTTGGGTGGGAAACCTTAAAGTGTGAACTAGTAAAAAAAATTCTTTTTCTTTTGTTTTTACATGACTAAATTCTTTCCATGAATGCAAATCAATCAACCATTAAGCTTTCCATGCATGCACGTTGGTACACCAAACTTGTTTGTGATCACATGGTGCAACAAGTTTGGGGAATAAATCTTCCTCATAGGGTGTGTTCAAACCTCACTTGGTGTGCTTTGAACACCAAACTTATCATGTACTATACGTTGCATGTAGAGGAGCTTTATATTAGTTGTCAAAATTGATTTGAAATTCCATGGAAATTGCCTTCTTACTATTATTAGAGATTTAAGAGAGGAGGTATAGAACATGGGTTGCCTCCCATGAAGCGCTTCTTTAGCATCATTAGCTTAACGTTTGGTCCTTGTCAAGGTGGCTGATAGTGCTTGAAGTTTTCTCCTCTTACAGTGAACCTATGTCCATTGGATTTGTTGATAAGCTCCATATGCTCTAAGGACAAGATTTTGTTGATAGTGTACACAGGAGGCAGCTGAGATGGAATAGTGGGGAGGTGAGGTGGTATAGATGGAAAGTATGTAGAAATCACTTCATCACCTGGTGAGAAATTTTCTGTAGGAATTTTCTTATTTCTCCATTCCCTTGGAACTTTCTTCCTTGTTCCCATTGATGCTCACTTGCTTTCTATAGATTCTTTCTCTAAGGGATCCTTGTTGTTAACTCTGCTTGACTCTGGTGTGCTCAGCTTCCCTTGAGTTACCTTTGAATGAGGTTCTTCTTGAATACATGGCTTCCCAACCAATAGGGGTTCCAATTGTGTTGTTTGTGCTTCCTTGCTTGTTTCTTGCATCAGTGCTTCATTTTGCTCTTCTCTTGATTCTTTGTTCTCTTAACTTGATTCTTGTGAGAGGTTGAAAACATTGAAAGTGAGATGCTCATTATGTATTCTCAGTACTAGCTCTCCTCGCTCTACATCTATGAGTGCTCTGGCTGTGGCTATGAATGGTCTTCCCAGAATGATGGGGTAAATAGGATTCTCATCCATTTCCAGAACAACAAAATCTGTGGGAAGATAGTAGCTCCTAACCTTCACCAGCACATTTTTAACCACTCCTATTGCTTGTTTTTGAGTTTTGTCAGCCAATCTGATAATTACATCAGTAGGAGTTAGTTCATTGATTTGGAGCTTCTTCATGAGGGAGAGAGGTATTAAGTTGATGCTTGCTCCCAAGTCACAAAGCCCTTTGTCATTCATTGTTTCTCCTATGGCACAAAGAATGTGGAAATTCCCTGGATCCTCCTTCTTTGTGGGTGGCCCTGGTTGAATGAGAGCACTGCAATCCTTATTCATCTTTATTGTTTGTCCACCCTTCAATGGACTCTTTCTGGCTAGTAGCTCCTTTATATACTTGATGTAGAAAGGCATTTGCTGTAGGGCTTTAATGAATGGTATATTTACATCAAGAGATGCAAACATATCAAGGAACCTTGAATACATTCTCCCTGTTACACCACCTTTAAGCCTGTGGGGAAATGGTGCATATGGGTTCAATACCTCCTTCTTCTTCAGCTCTTCCTTGGATGTAGGTTGTGGTGTATATCTTCTTTCCTTCGGGCTTTCCTTTTGATTATTTTGGAGGTGTTCTACTCCATTCATACTCCCCTCATCACTTGTGGTTATCATTTTGCATTCTTCCCATCTCGCTTTCTTTGTTTCTCCTCTTGGCTTCTTCTCTGTATCACTGGGGAATCCATCAGTGGGTTTGAGAATTTGTTGAGATAGATACCCTACTTGGGACTCCAATCTCTTGATGTTTTCGCCTTGGTTCTTGATGTTGGCTTGCACTTCTTCCTTAAACACTTTGTTGTCTTGGACTTCTCTGCATAAGTTTTCAAGTAGAGTCTCAATCTTTGAGAGCCTATCCTCGGTTATTGATGATGAGTTAAGATTAGGTGGTTGAGAAGGGTGGTTAGATGGATGTTTGTAGGTTCTCTGTGAGGTGTGTTGATGAGTTGCATTGTTGTTGGAATTGAGGTTGTGGTGTCTCTGATCTTGCCCTTGGTCTTGTTGATTTCCCCATCAAAAATTGGGGTGATTTCTTCATACAGAGTTATAAGTTTTGGAGTATGGATCATGGACTTGTCTAGGTGAGTTTCCAACATAGTTGGCTTGCTCCCAATCACCTTCTTCTCCTATATTTACTCCTTCTTGAGCTGATGATGAGGTGATGGCTACTGCAACTTGATTCTCCTCCACCTTCTTGGTAAAATCTGCTAGCTGCTTGGTGATCATCTTGTTTTGAGCTAACAATGCAACCATGTGGTTCAGCTCCATTACTCCTCTGGTGTTACTTCTTTTGGAGGCATAGAAGTAGTCATTTTCAGCAACTATTTCAATGACATCTATGGCTCCTTCAATGGTTTTCTTCTTGTCTAGAGAGCCTCCTGATGAATGATCTACAGCCTTCTTTGACTCATAGGAAAGACCTTTATAGAAGATGTGAAGTTGAACCTATTCATTAAACATCTCTGGTGGGCATCTTCTTGTTAAGTCTTTGAATCTTTCCCATGCTTCATAAAGTGTCTCACCATCTTGTTGCCTGAAAGTTTGCACCTCAGCTCTCAGCCTGTTGATCCTTTGAGGAGGGTAAAATCATGCCAAAAACTTGTTCAACACTTCTTCCCAATTTGTTAAGCTCTCCTTTGGGAAGGATTCAAGCCATTTGGATGCCTTGTCCCTGAGTGAAAAAGGGAACAAGAGCAACCTATAGACATCCGGATGGACTCTATTAGACTTCACAGTGTCACAAATCCTCAGGAAGGTGGTTAAATATTGATTGGGGTCTTGTTGAGCACTTCCTCCAAATGAACAATTGTTCTGAACAAGAGTGGTGAGCTGGGGTTTTAGTTCAAAATTGTTGGCATGTATGGTGGGCTTCTGAATGCTGCTTCCACAGTTTCCTGGATTAGGATTGATATAGGAGCCTAGAACTCTCCTTTCTTGCCCAGCACGGTTTGCATGGCCTTCTCTGTCATGATTATGAGCTTCTTCTTCATGATTGTTCTCCAAATTCTCTTCCATATTGGGTTCAAAATACTCTTCCTCTTCTTCCTCAGCACCAATAATTCTTTTCCCTCTTGCTTCCCTTCTTAGTCTCCAAAGGGTCCTTTCAGGTTCTGAATCAAAGGATGTTGAAACTCCTTCTCTTCTCCCTGTCATACAACAGACAGATTGCACAATAGGAGATAAAATGAAGAAACTATTCTTGTTAGAGTAATTATTAGTGTGAGTGATGCAAATTATCAAACAGTTAGTGGGTTAGTGAGCAGAATTGTAATCAAAGAAAGAAAGAACGAAAAAATAAAGAGGGTGAAGGGGGTGAGGAAGAAATTAAAAAAACTAAAAGAAAATTCACTGAATCAAATAAACGAAAAGAAAAATGCTCAATCTAGTGATCTTCAAACTTAATCATTGTTGATTCAAAATCAATCCCCGACAACGGCGCCATAAACTTGATGCATGAAAACTTGTCTCTCAACAAATTTCCCTTCGGCAAGTATACCGAATTGTCATCAAGTAAAACTCACAATAGAGTGAGGTCGAATCCCACAAGGATTGATTGGTCAAGCAACTTTAGTTGGAAGAATATGCTAGTTGAGCTAAACAGAATTTAGATTGAGAACTTACAGAAATTTAAATGACTGGAAAGTAAATAACAGAAATTAAAGTGCAGAATCTTAAATGGGAATTTGGGGTAATGAGCATGAAAATAAATGGCAGAAAGTAAAGAGAATGGGTAAGATCAGAAATGGGGTAATCATTGGGTTCAGGAGAAGTTGCATTCTCCGGATCAAGTTCATTCTCATCTCTTCCTCAATCAATGCATTCATTGATCTCCTTGGCAATCTTAAGTGATTGGATCCCAATTCCTTGGCAATCCAATCTCTCTAAGCTTGAACAATTGCCCAATTCCTTGATTTAATTGCTCATGGGAAGAGATGAAGTGTGGTCACTGATTATACCACATGTATTTCCAAATCAAAGTGTTGGGAGGATTACATGTCACTATATCCACCCAGACCCCAATTTGGTCCAACATGAGAAAGCATTTCTAGCATGATCTCCTCATCCCTTTTCCAAGGCTCAAAAGAGATCTAATTATGGAGAGTTTCTTTTCTAAGACAACTAACCAATTGAATTAAGATCGAAAGCTTTCTAGTAAGATCAAGAGAAAAGAAAGAAGAAGAAGGATGAAAACTATAATTGATCCATCAAATTACAACAGAGCTCCCTAACCCAATGAAAGGGGTTTATTTGTTCATAGCTCTAGAAATGAAAAATAGCAGAAAAGAAGAATCCATCTAAAAGTGCAGAAAAGTAAAGCCATAGAGAGTAGTTCCCAAAAGTGCCAAGCTTCTCTATAGTTCAAAACTACTCCTATATATACTACTCCTCTTGATCTTCTAGTGAGTTTTTCAAGTCTTGGATGTGGGCTCTGGATCTTGAGTTGAAGCAGTTCTCATCTTTAGTGGGCCCAGCTTGCAGAGAAATATGAAATAGGCTTGGGTATTTAGTACGATTTAACATTGAGTGCCATTGTGGGTTCGAGAACGTTAGTGGCGTTCACTTTTTCCACTAACGTTCCACCTTCATGTATCCACATTAAATCGAACGTTAGTGGTCTTAACGTGACCACTAACGTTGCCTTTTCAATTTTTGGCCAACGTTATTGGGACTCACTTTTCCCAATAACGTTGGCTTGTACCCCTTCGCGAACGTTAGTGGGAATCACTTTTCCCATTAACGTTGCTTGATGCCTTTTGTTCCTACGTTAGAGTTCACGTTAGTGTAGCTAACGTGACTCTTAACGTAGGTGTGTTTCACCTTCGAGAGCGTTAGTGACACTCACCTTTGTCAGTAACGCTCCAAATGCCAAATTCTCTACATTGGTTAACGTGGCTCTTAACGTAGTAGTGATGCCATCTTCCAACGTTAGTGACAAAAGTGAGTGTCACTAACGTTGGCTCTTTGATCTCAACTCCACGTTAACTTTCACGTTAATGGTCTTAACGTGAAAGTTAACGTAGGCAATGCTAGTTGGTCCAACGTTAGTGACAAAAGTGAGTGTCACTAACGTTGGCTTTTGTTTTCCTCTTCCACATTAGAGTTCACGTTAACTAAGTTAACGTGACTCTTAACGTGGATCATTGCCATGTTTTCCAACCTTAGTGGTGTTCACTTTTACCACTAACGTTGGAGAAAAACGTTATTGGTGTTCACGTTTTCTCTTAACGTGGAGTTTCTCTTTTTCTTCTATGTTAACTACCATGTTAACTTAGTTAACGTGGCAAGTAACGTGAGCTATGGATGGCTTCACAGGCGTTATTGGTGATCACTTTTCTCATTAATGTTGCAAGCTTTTTACCATTCCACGTTAGTGTTCACGTTAACTAGGTTAACATGAATACTAACGTGGTTCTTCCTTGCTTCCTTTGCCCTGAAATCAAGCAATTAAAGTGCATCAAAGCTCTGGCCAAAGTCATGAGATTATGCATCATCAATTTATCATGCAATTCTAGTTATGCAAAGTTCACAAAAGTTGTTTGAATCAAGGTCTAAGTGTAATTTCATTCAAAACTTGCCTTAATCACTAAGAAAATGCATGAAACTACCCTAAAATAGTAAAGAAAAGGTCAGTGAAACTGGCCTAGATGCCCTGGCATCAAGAGCCTCCTTTCAAGACATTTGAAATTGATGCTGAGGAAGGTGTACAACCTCCAAGACATATCATGGTTGAAGACTTTGAAGTGGTTAATCAAGAGATGGAGATTAATGAAAATGAAGCACAACCCCCATGCCCTTGGTAAGTAATAAAGAAGAGATTGAATTGGAAGAAAGCTACCAAGAGGTGGAAGAGGTGGAAATTGAAGAAATTGAAGAAGCTTGCAAAGAGGTGGAAGTTGTCAAGGAAGAACACAAGGGAGTGGAGCTTGCAAGATCATCAGAAACACCTCCCCCAAAGCCGTTACCACCCAACACAACATTCAAGTGGGTAAAATTCTTATCCTTAACCTCTACTTTCTCACTTGAGTATGGTTTACTGGAAACGGATGGTCAACTTAGAGCTTTTTGTGGTATTAAGAGTAAGAGGAAGATGGTTAGTGGTAAGAGTTATCCTACAAGGTTCAATATGGTTGCATGCTCCAATTTGAAGTATAAGGGTTGGTATAATTCTCAATTGAATGGGTTTAGGAAACTGTTTGGATGTCTCAGTGAGAATTCCGACTGCTCACCACCCATGTGGAAAAATGATGATCAACATGAAGATGGGTGCAAAAGCAAGGTTTGGAACCCGGAATTCATTCTAGTAGTCAACACTCTTGGGGCTTTGTCACTTGCTTTAACTTGCTTGAAGGCTTTATGCAACTATTGTGGGATTCCGGAGGATATTGGAATTACAAACATTGGTGGAGATTCCTGGATGAGTTCAAGCACAAGCCTCCATGACAAGGAGCTCACCAAATGTTCAACTTAAGGACTATAACTAAAAGTGCAATGTGGGAGACAACCTACCATGGTATATTCTTTCCTTTTTGTTCTTATTTTTATTTTATTTTATTTTTATTTGTGTTCATTCATAATTTCTGCATAGTCATATGCATTTCGCATTTTGCATATTGCATAAAAAACTAGCACGCGACGCACAAGCGTTGCTGACGCGTTCGCGTCATATGTGCATACGACAAAAAGGAAGAATGAACAGAGAGTTACGCGGGAGCGTGGCTGGAGGTGTGATTTAAGCACAAACACGCCCACGCGTACGCATCCCTAACGCATCCGCATCACTTGAAAATCAGCCACCCACGCGTACGCGTGACCCTGCAAAATTGGCGTAAAAAGGTGTATGGCAGAAAGTTAGGATGGAGTGGTGCTGGCATGGTGTTAGAAGAACAAAGCTGTATCACGCGTACGCGTCCCTGACGCGTACGCGTCATTTTCTAAACCAGACCATCCACACGTGCGCGTCACCCACGCGCACGCGTCAATTAAATTTTTGGCAATAAGTGCGTATGAGACAGAGAGTTGTGCGAGCGCGAGGCTGCTCTCGCGCCAATGGCACAATCCAAGTCACGCGTATGCGTGCCCCAAGCGTACGCGTCATCATAAAATTTTGCAACTCACACGAACGTGTGCTCCATGCGTCCGCGTCGCTTGCACCGCACATCTTATCCAGATTAGCGCCAAAAATCTTATCTTTTCTTCCCCAATCCTAATTTTTCCTTCCTCCTTTCTTACTTTCTTCTTCTTCCTCTCTTTAACTTCTCATCCTTCTTTACTTCCATTCTATTTTACTTAATTTATTTGCATACTTTCATTCATTGTATTTTAATTTTGTGCATATTTTTATTTTCTTTTCTAAATTTATTATTTTTTTCCATTCGTGTTAAAATTTTATTATTCAACTGTTGCATCTTTTCTTGAATTATTCTAGTGCTTCATGACTTGTTTTATTCTGATTGGGTATTATTATTCATAAGTCAATATTATTCTTTTATGATACTTGCATTCCATTTGCATTAATATGCACTTATACTGTCTTTCATTACCCACACTCCTCCTCATTGTTGCAAATTTTGCACCACTAGTATGCCATGTGCTTCTATTGTTCTCTCAATTGCGTATTGTAGCTACCATGTACTTGAGACCCTTATTATTTGGCATTACCCACTCATAATTTTATTTGTTTTCTATCATTATTTTTGGGTTCCTATTATTCTTTTTTCTCTTCTTTTAGGCTGGCCACCAAAGAAAGAAAAAAGGGAGAAACTTCTATATGGGGCAATGACAAGTCCATCTCTAAAATCTCTGGAGAAAAGGGCCAGTTGGAACCGCCCGTCCACCTGCACATCTCAGCATGCACCGAGGACGGTGTAATCCTTAAGTATGGGGAGGTCGATACCGATCTCCATGGGTTAGTTATTCTCTTCTCAACACCAATGTCTTATTTTCTTTATTAGTTCATTGTTGCATTGCATAATAGATTGCATGTGTAGTTGATTGTTTGCATTTAAGTACTACTTGGTTGAAAAATAATAAGTTTCTTTCTAAGACCCTATTTTTAAAAAATTTCACTAATTTAAATTAAAAAATTAAAATTATTTCACTAATTTAAATTAAAAATTAAAATTTTTTTTTTGTTAAATTTGTTTGAAGTTTTATTTGGAACATGGTTTTTGAGCCAAAGAACACACAACCTGTGAGATTTTGAGCTTATTTACATGGTTACATTATTTAACCATAAATTTTTATTCTTGTGTGTTTTCTTCCCTATGATTGCAATCTTTGCTTTGTTCCATTCAATATGTCCATTATTTAGTGTATTTACATGGTTGCATATGATTGAGGCGATTACTTGTTTTTGCTCATTTATCCCAAATAAGCCTACCCTTTTATGTCACCCTTGTTAGCCACTTCGAGCTTTTTAATTCCCTTCTGTTCTATAACCACATCACTAGTCTTAAGCAGAAAAATAATTAAATATCCCAATTGAATCTTTGGTTAGCTTAAGAGAGAGATTGTGCATCAACTAAGTGTGGGGAAACTGTGGGAACATGGGTTCATAAGGAAATGTGCTATGTTTTTACTTTGATAAAATATTAGGAATTTGGGTATCTAGTCATGTGAGACTAGAAAAAATTAAAAATCCATGTGCATTGATAAGTTATGTTTATTTTTCTATTTAAAAAATTAATAAATAAATAAATAAATAAAAATAATAAAAAAGAAATAAAATCCAAAAAAATATTCAATAAATAAGTAAATAAATAAGGGGACAAAATTACCCCAGTACTAAGTTTAATGAAAATTCAATGCATATGTGATACAAACTAAAAGAAAAGTTGATGCATGAGTATGTAATGCAAAAGTGAGAATTATGGGTAGTTAGGCATAGTTTAGAAGTTATATAGAGTGTGTGTGTGTTTATGTGAGAGCTTATGTTAGTCAAGAATTCAAGTTATAGCTCACTTAGCCATACATACATCCTCACCCTTGCCTTGGCCCCATTACAACCTTGAAAAGACCTCATGATGTTTGCATTGGTGCATTAAATATTTGTTGATTAGTTAGGTGAAGAACAATGTTTAGAAAGCATGACTAGAGAAGAGTAGAGTGATTACCCTATACGCTTGAGTGATTAGAATGCCTATACACCATCAGTGAGGGTTCAATGCTTGATTATATGTTCCCTGCTTTAATGAGCTATCTTCTTACAAGTTTACTTGTCCCTTATTATGTGATTTGAATTAGTGGAATCTGATTTCTGTTTGTCTTGAAGAACTTGTTTACTTTTAACCAAGTAGGTAGAAATATTTTCACATGTAGTTGCATTCATATAGATAGGTTGCATCTCATACATCCTACTATTTCGTGGTACATCTTGTTCTTAATTGAGTGGATTTCATCTACTATTCTCACACTTGCTAATGTAAATTGCATGTTTTACATTTTCCTTCCTGATTTTGTGCTATGATTGAAAACATGCTTCTTTGGCCTTTAATTCACTATTTTTAATCCTCTCTTATTACCATTCGATGCCGTGATCCGTATGTTGAGTATTTTCAGGTTTTATAGGGCAGGAATGGCTTAGAGGATAGAAAGGAAACATGCAAAAAAGGGAAGGAACGCACAAAATGGAGTTTTTGAAGAAATGGCAGCGACGTGAACACATGGACAACGCGAACGCGTGCCTCGCGCAAAATGGCATCGACGTGTATGCATAAACGACGCGGACGCGTGACTAGCGCGAAACACAACTGACGCATACGCGTGTCTGATGCGGATGCGTGGAAAGAAAAAACTCCAGATGACACGTACGCACGACCCACGCGCACGCGTGATGTACGCCACGTGCAAAAAATTACAGAAGTCACCCCCAACGATTTTTGGACCCTTTTTCAGTCCAAATCCAAGCCCAGAAACACCGAATAGGAGCCAGAGAATGGGGGAATCAACAAAAAGAATTCATACAACATTGATAATTCACAATTTGAGGATTAAATGTAGTTTATAGAGAGAGAGGCTCTCTCCTCTCTCTTAGGATTTAGGATTTAGGATTTCTATTAGTTTTAGGTTATTTCATCTTCACTCCAGGTTCAATGTTACTTTAATTTATGTTTCTCTTCTACTTTTAGATACTCTAATGCTTTTACTTGAATTTGACTCATGTTGACAAATTGGCTTATGAACCCTTTCATGTTAGATTTGAATTTATGTTCAAATATAATTTGAGGTATTTTAGATTTATGATTTTTACTTAGCTTTTTATATTCTTGGCTTTAATTGATGAATTGATTAATTGGAGACACTTGAGTTATCAAACTCATTGTGATTGATAATTGTTAGCTTTGCCAATTAATTTGAATTCCAATAACTCTAGTCTTTTCTTAGGAATTGACTAGGATCTGAGTAATCAAATTGATTCATCCACTTAATATATCTTCATAGTTAAAGGTTAATAAGGTGGGAGCAAAATTCAATTCTCATCATAATTGATAAGGATAACTAGGATAGGACGTCCAGTTTTCATATCTTGTGAAGAGTTTTTCTAGTTATTAATTTATTTTTCCTGCAATTTATTTTCCCTGTTCAACCTTTCAAAAACCCAAAATTATTGTTTTCCATAACCAATAATAAATCATACTTCCATGTAATTCCTTGAGAAGACGACCCGAGATTTGAATACTTCGGTTATAAATTTTATTGGGTTTTGTTACCTGTGACCACCAAACTTTTGTACGAAAGGATTCTCTGTTGGTTTAGAAACTATACTTACAACACGATTATATTATTGTGAATTTCTTTACCGATAGAAATCTGACCGTCAGTCCATAATAAAGTATTCTATATTTTTGGAATGCCCTTGATGTTAGCTTTCCAACGCTGCTGGAATCAATTTATTTGGACCTCTGTAGCTCAAGTTATGCCCATTTGAAGGTGGATAGGTCAGTTTGACAAGTAGCCCGGCGTGCCACGCCCATATGTTATGAAACTGGCATGCCACACCTTCAATGATGCACAACAGCTTCCTCTTTGGGCATTAGAACTAGCATGCCACGCCCAGAACCTAGCGTGCCACGCCCATTTTGAAAATAGAGCTGGCATGCCACGTTTTCGATATCAAGTGGCACGCCCAGGTTTTGCAACGCTGTAATAATGGCCTTTTTCGCCTCTACTTTTAACGTCCACCCTAGAGTGTTATATATCGTTGGAAAGCTCTTGATGTCAGTTTTCCAAAGCCACCAAAATCGAATCATTTAGAATTTGACAACTCAAGTTATGAGTCTTTGAAGATGAAGAGGTCAGGCTGGTAACTCTGCAGTGACGTGTTTTTCTCCTTGTGTTTTTGGGGTCCATGTCTTCCTCAATTCTAGTGTCCATGATGACTGCGCATCATGTACCCTTTTTCTTACCTAAAAGGACCATAAAAAGAGTATAATCTCATTAAATCAATGCAATTTCATGAACCAAATGATATATATTATGGTACATTACTTTGAAATGGATTTGTGCTGAATTTTAGGTGAAAAGAGCAACAAAAGGGAAAGGAAATAACAAATAAAGCTAGGCGTGTGAAGCTGGGCATGCTATTTGAAGCTCTGGGCATGGCATGCAAAGCTTTTGAACTAACTCTCAACAATGGCCGTGCCACTTTGTGTCTTGAGCGTGGCACGCCAGGCCAACATTCCAGCAAAGGAGGTTGAAGAATTTTATATGGGCGTGCCACTTGGAGCTCTGGGAGTGGCACGCCATGTTTGTGAGGCCAAGATCTCAAAGAGGGCGTGCCACTTGGTGTTTTGGGCATGGCACGCCAGGCTTAAATTCAAAAGGAGTAATTTTGAGCCCCACTATGGGCGTGGCACGCCGGGACATATGCCAGCCTGACCTCCTCTCCTTCATAGTGGACATTCATTTTGAGGCCCAACCAACTCTATACTTTCAACGTTTCAAAGTGGGTCATACTCCAAAGGGAAAAATCAAATGGGGGTGGCACTTGGAACCACACGCCAACTGCTTCCTGCAGCCCCCCAACCTTCAACTAAGCCCACTGCAACTCTCATTCAAGCCACAATTGTCAACCAATCAAGGCTCCAAGAAGCATCTAGAATTGTTTATTTTTAATTCATTGTAATTTGCTTTTAATTTCATTTTAGTTTATAATTTAGGAGAGCCTATATAAAGGCCTTAGTTTCATAGAAATAGGGAGCTATCTATTAGGCTACTCACATTTGGAGGAGTGAGTCTTCGGACCCTCCTTCCCACCATTCTCCTCTCCTCTTCCATTTTCTTACTTGTTAATATTTTAGTTATGAATTACCAACTCTTTCCATTGGGAAAGAGAGCTCTATTATTTTTCAATGGATTGGTTGTTTTATTCTTCTTCTTCTCTTCATCTCTCTTTGATTTACTAGAAGAGATTTCATTCTTCATTCTAGCATTCAATTATTGATACACGAAAACTTGTCTCTCAACAAGTTTCCCTTTGGCAAGTATACCGAATTATTGTCAAACAAAAACTCAGAATAGAGTGAGGTCGAATCCCACAGGGATTCATTGGTCGAGCAACTTTAATTAGAGGAGTGTTTTAGTCAAGCTAAGCCAAATTGAGTGAGAATTGCAAAAAACTAAAGGCAGGAAAGATAAATGACATGGAATATAAATTTGCAAAATCTTAAATGGGAAATTAGGGAGATGAGCATGAAAGTAAATAACAGAAAGTAAAAAGAATGGGTAAGATCAGATATGGGAAATTCATTGGGCTTAGGAGATATTGCATTCTCCGGATCAAGTTCATCTTCATCTCTTCCTCAATCAATGCATTAATTGATCTCCTTGGCAATCTTAGGTGATTGGATCCCAATTCCTTGGCAACCCAATCTCTCTAAGCTTGAACAATTTCCCAATTTCATGATTTAATTGCTCATGAGAAGAGATGAAGTTTGGTCACTGATTATACCACACACCTTCATAGATCAAAGTATTGGTAGGATTACATGTCACGATATCCATCCAACCCTCAACCTAATCCAATGTGAGAAAGCTTTTCTAGCATGATCTCCTCATTCCTCTTCCAAGGCTCAGAGGAGATCCAATTATGGAGAGTTTCTTTCCCAAGATATCTAACCAATTGGTTGAAGACCAAAAGCTTTCTAGCAAAATTAAGAGAAAAGAAAGATGAAGAAGAATGAAAACTATAATTGATCCATCAAATTACAACAGAGCTCCCTAACCCAATGAAAGGGGTTTAGTTGTTCATAGCTCTGGAAATGGAATGCGTAAAAGAAAAGTGCATTATAATGTAACTGGAAATTGCAGAGTAAATATACAGAGTGTAGCTCCCAATAATGCCAAGCCCCTTTCTAGTTCAAAACTACTCCTATATATACTACTCTTCTGATCTTATAGTTAGCTCTCCAAGTCTTGGATATGGGCCTTTGATCTTTAGTTGAAGCAGTTACAGTTCTCAGTGGGCTCAGCTTTGCTTGCAGAAAGAAGGTGAGTCAAGCATGGTATGCAGTTAGTCAAGACGTTAATGGTGTTAACATTAAGTGTGAATTCTGGTTCGAAGATGTTAGTGACACTAACTTTGTCACTAACATCCTAACCTACTTAAGCCACGTTAACTCCAACGTTAGTGGCACTAATGTGGCCACTAAAGTAGCCTTTCCATCATTTGCTAGCGTTATTGGCACTAACTTTGCCAATAACGCTACCTTCTTGCCCTGGCATCACAACCCCAAACTTAAAGCTTGTTTGTCCCTAAGCAAGTACTAGGACATAAGAATGATGAATGAAAGAATAAGCGAAACATGTCCTTATTATAGAAGTCAGGTCCTTGGTTCATGGGGTTTCGTGTATAGTGATGACTTACATCATCTACCCTTTTTCTTGCATAAAAAGGACCATAAAAGAGGCATAATCTCATTTTATCATTGCAATTCATGCCTTGATTGATAAATATCATAGTACATTGCTTTGAAATGAGTTTGTGCTAGATTTCAGGTGGGGAAGACATCAAAAATAGGAAAGAAAACAACAAAACAAGTGGGGCGTGTGAAGCAGGCATGCCACTTAGAACAAACGTCACGCTGGTATAAATCTCCAGAAGTATAGAAATAAGAGAAGTGACCTTGGGGGTGCCACTTTGGTTCAAAGGCATGGCACGCCAGGTTGCTTTGCCCTTTAAAATGCCTTGGGCGTGCCACTTTGGTTCGAAGGCGTGGCAGGCCAGGCTACCTTGCCTTTTAAAATGTCCTGGGCGTGCCAGTTAAGCTCGAAGGCATGGAACACCAGGGGTGAAACACAGGACGGCGTGCCACTTAAATGGAGAGGCGTGGGATGCCAAATCAGAAACAGAAGGAGTGTGACACGACAGAGAAGCGCCAGTCACACGCCAGCTGGAAGATCACGTTTGTTGAGTTTCTTTTCCCTCCAAAATGTAATTTACTTTTCACTTTTGTAATTTTCTTTTACTTTCTAGATCTAGGAGTAGTATAAATACCCTTCGAAGTATTGGAAAAGGGTTAGCAAGTCACAGAGTTTAGTTTTGGTGGATTTCACTTTTAGTTTTTCACACTTCATCTTTTCCATCTTTTGTATTTTCTCTCTGAGCTATGAGTAGCTAAATTCCCTCTCATTGAGAAAGGGAGCTCTATTGTACTTGATGGATTAATGATAGTAAATTTCTTCTTCTCTTTATCTTCTTTTTGATTTGCTAGAAGGAATTTCGATTTTAATGCTTAGTGTTCAATTAACTTGGAAAAGAGATTGAATGCAAAATGGATTTCATGGGAACCTTGGAAAAGGAAACATGAAACCATGCTAGAAATCCCTTCTCACACTTGAGTAGAATCTGGGTTTTGGTGTTTAGATATGGTGACATATAATCCTCCCTCTACCTGGACCTATGATGATGTGTGGTATAATCAGGGACCAAGCATATCTCTCTTCATGAGCAATTAGACCAAAAAATTGGCTATTGATCAAGATCTGAGAGATTGAGTCAACAAGGGATTGGGGTTCAATCAATCATGATTTTCAAGAGGTCAATGAGTTGCATGATAGAAGAGGATATGAGCTAGAATTAATCTAAAGAGACAATATCTCCTGATCTCAATGAATTCCCCCATTCTTATCTCTCCCATTCTTTTATAGATTTACTTACATTCTGCAAACTCCCATTCCCCTTTACATTCGTGTATTTCCATTTCTGCATTTTATTGCTTTCTTTTATTTCTTTTGTCATTTATGTTTCTGCCATTCATAATTCTGCATACACAACTTATTCTGTTGAGCTTGACTAATTCACCAATTGATTAAAATTGCTCAAACCTACCAATCTCTGTGGATACGATCCCACTCCATTGTGGGTTAATACTTGACGATAATTTTGGTGCGCTTGCCAAGAGTGGATTCATCAATATTATTGGGGAAGGGTAGTGAATTCAGCCCATCACATAGCAACTTAGGTTCATGCCTTTGCTGGTTTTCAGTTCCTTATCAAGCCCTTGAACACTCACTTGATTGCATCCTATGAGATCCTCATTCATTGATCTCCTCCTCCTTTTTTTTAGGGTTTATTGCTTTATTAGGCTAAGTGCTTTGTGAGGGGGAAACTCTTTAAAATAAGCTTTCAGCCAGCACTCCCGAACCAGTTGGTTCAAAGTGCTAGGTGTTGAAACACCCCTACGGACCTACTCCCTCAAGTCTCTCCCCCACACATACATACCATAGGCATATGGTTTGTTATTTTCTTTCTTGAGGCCTTGGTATCCAGCACCTTTTCGGGTTACTAAGTGCTTTGTAGCAAGGTTGCTCTTGATAGTGGATTTTCAGTTGAAAATCCCAGGTTAGTTAACCCAAGTTACCAAGTGATAAAGCACTCCTAAGAACTTATTCATCCAAGCAGATCCTCTGCAGAAAAACACCACAGACATATGCCTCAAGATTCAAACCCTTGGTGCCTAGCCTTATTTCTTATTCTTTCTCCTTCTTTTTCGCACTCTAACTTTTCTTTTTCTTTTTCTTATTAGGACCTTGTTATTTAGCTAGTCTCATAGGATGTGCTTCAAGCATATGGTTCAGAGCACATAATTGCCCTTATACCTTGTTGGTGAACCAACTTAGCTAATCAACTACCACACCACAAAAATTGGTACTTTTATTCAACAATATGAACTCCACTCTTGTTCTTTATATCATTCCCTTTTATTTAGCTCAAAAGACTAGCATACAATTAAGCAGGATGAAGATGCAACAGAGAACCTAGACTAGCAACATAAATTTAAGGACTGAAAATTAAAGAGGCCTAAGCTATTATGGAAGTATGTTCTATTTCATACATGATTTTCCTTATTTTAGGTTTGAGAGAGAGAAAAAAAAAGGAGTTCCACCATCTTTTGCTCACTAGGGGTGCTCACGTCCATCTCCTTGGTTGTCTCCTTCCATTAGGGTTCCTTCTTGATTGTTCGAATCCCCACTCCCTTTGTGTTTTTCGATAAACTTTTTCCAGAAACAAGCATCATCCATCTACTTCTTCAATGTTTCGTTTTGATGTTTCACTTTTCCTTTCTCCTGCTCCTTTAGATCTTTGCAGATTGCATCATACCTTGGTATAGTTGAGTGTAAGTTGTGCATATGCTCAGCCACATAAGTCAGCTTGGCTTGGGTGTTTACATCATATTCTTCCCTGTGTAATTGTCTTCCTTTATTAAGCACATTGAACTCATTGAATGCTTTCATCTGAGCTATTTGACGCTGGTTGAGTTCTTGAAGGCGCTTGTCTTGAAGCTCTTGCCTTTCGGACACTTGGTTGATGATTTGGGCAAGCTGGGAGTAATGTTCTTGTTGCTGTTCCATTTGTTTTTTATGCAGTTCTGCCTGTTGATTCATCATTTGACATTGGAAGTGCAACTGCTGTTCTTTCCCCTCTATATATCTCCTTGCTAGATCCTCAATAGCTCCGTGAATGTGACTCAAGTTTATGTTGGCTGGATCATATTGCTCTCCTTGTTGATATTCTCTTTGTTGACGCTCTTCTTGATGAGGTTCTTCTTGTGATGTTCTTTTTCTTCTCTGAGGCCTTCTTTGTTGTTGAGCGGGTGCCACATAGGTTATGCACTGGAGTGTGATTGACCTTCCAGGGTTTAGCCATATTGGATTGCTATCTTTGAAAACTACCTTGGCCTTCACACATAATCTAAAGATGGTACTCGGGTAGCCAAGCCAAGCATCTGGATAATTTTTCTCGGCAGCTTCTTGGATTCCCTCAGCTATGATTTCATGTATGTTGATGTCTCCACCCCTCATTATGCAGTGTACCATAGTAGCTCAAGCAATGTTGCCCTCGGAATTATTTGAGGCTTAGAGGATAGACCTTCTAACGAGCTCAAACCATCCCTTGGCTTCCGGGACGAGGTCCCCCCTCCTAATGAACCGTGGCCTCCTATCCGAATACCTCACCCAATCTGATCCCATAATACATATGTCATTCACAATTTCTTAAATTTCATTATTGTTGGGGCCATTACTTATTCTTGATTGATAACTGGGCTCATCAAAGGGTCTTGACCTCAATAGAAGAGTTTTTATGATGGCATTGGGGCTGAAGTCAACCTCGGTTCCTCTCACATAGCTTTTGAAGGTAAGGGCCCTGGTGGTGTCTTCTCTAGCTACATTAGCATAGAATTCCTTGATAAGATTTACATTTACCCTTGTGATTGGGTTCGTGAGCTCGTGCCAGCTCATCCGTTCAATCTTTTCTCTAATCTTCGGATACTCATCATCGTTAAACTGAAATGCAAGTTCTGGCAATATCTTCTTGTGTTCCACCCGTCCAAATTGAACTTCATGGAATGCAGTTTTGAACCTCTTATCATCAAAAGGGATACTCTTTGCCTGTTCCTTGCCCTTTCGCCTCTTGGAGCTTGAGGATGCAATGAGTGACTTTTAAACTAGAGAGTGTATAGGTATATGTATGTGTGTAACGTCTGAGGGTATTGCTAGAGGAGTGGGTCAAAGTGTTTTGTTTAGATGGAGGAAAGAATGTTGTGTGTATGTTCCGAGAGTAAGAGGTGTGATGACAATTGAAGGGTGTAGATTGATGGTATACGTTAATGGTGGACGGTTGGGGTTTTGCATGAAATGGGCACAAGGATCACCACTTTTATGATGTGGTTGGTTTGGTCTCCAAGGTGTTCTCTCTTCAATGTTTTATGGCAACACTTCCCAATGCACCTTATGCGAAAACATGTGGCTAACCCCCTTTTGAAGTGGCCGAACCCCTCTCCTTGGGTTGTCCCATCAATTCCATCCAATCTTTCCTTCATTTCCCATGCAAGATAAAAGGAATTAAAAATTAGTTGAAATGGCGGTGGAAAAAAAAAGATATGAAAATAGATGCTAACTACTTTTCAAATTTTTTAATTTAGACAGACTAAATGCTATTCATGAATAAAAACCAAATGACTTCATTAGTAGTTACGTATGCAATATTAGTGACACCAAACTTAGTTTGTAACCATGTGGTATAAAGAGAGTTGATTAAGGCCCTAAGATTGGCATGATATGATTAGTGTACATGCCCTCTTAGTGTGCATTGAACACTAAACTTGTTGTCCACTATATGTTGCATACAAAGGTATACCTAGGTATTTGTCAAAGTCGATTCAAAATTCATGAATCTTAATTTATTAACTAATATCAAAGGTTTAAAGGTAAGGATATAAAACATGGGTTGCCTCCCATGAAGCGCTTCTTTAGCGTCATTAGCTTGACGGTTGGGCTTTGTCTGGGTGGCTGATAGTGCTTCCAGTCTTGCCCTCTCGCGGTGAATCTATCCCTATTGGTTTCATTGAGGATCTCCACATGTTCCAAGGATAGAATCCTGCTGATGGTATAGGCTTGAGGCAGCTGAGATGGAATGGTAGGAAGGTGAGCTGGGAGTAGTGGGAGATGGGCAGAGATTACTTTGTCTCCTGGAGAGAAGTCCTCTGTAGGGATCTTTTTATCCCTCCATCCCCTTGGTGCCTTTTTCCTTTCCTCTCTTTGTGCTCCCTTGCTTCTTGTGGCCTCTTCTTCCAAAGGAACCTTGATACTAATCTCGTGTAACTTTCGTGGGCTCAGCTTTTCGTGGGTTTCTTTTGGCTGTTGTGCCTCCTAATTGCATTGCTTATCAACCAAAGGGATTCCCAAGTGTCCTGTCTGTACTTCCTTGATTGTTCCTGATGTTCAGATTTCCTATCGGTAAAGAAATATAAGAATATAATCGCATTGTAAGTATAGCTTCTAAACCAACAGAAAATCCTTTCGTACAAACGTTTGGTTGTCATAAGTAACAAACCCAATAAAATTTATAAACCGAAGTATTCAAACCTCGGGTCGTCTTCTCAAGGAATTGCAGGGAAGTATAATTTCTTATTGGTTATGGAAAACAATATTTTTTGGGTTATTGAAAAAGGTTTGGACAAGAGAAATAACTTGTAGGAATTAATAAATCAATAGCAAAAAAACGAGTTAATACTCAAAATGACCCCTGAAATTTGACCTCCAATTCAATTTAACCCTCGAATTTTCAATTGACCCAAATTAGACCCTGAAATTTTAACACGTGCCTCAAGTTGGCCCTTCCGTCCATTTCTATCACTGAAAAAATGACATGGCAAATTTAGTTGACACCCAATGACGTTTTTCAAAAACCTAATTCTCTGTTTCTTCATCATTACAAGGGGGGTCAAATTTCTATGGTCCCAAATCCAAACAAACCAACAAGAAGTTCCTGCAAACCGTCAGAATAATCAGCCTCTGAATATGCCACTTCAATCACATAAAAAGTTTTTTTATTTTTTATTTGTGAATGGTTGAATTCAATGCAGACAAAGTGAAAAAAAGTGGAGCAGCACTCACGATGGTAGTAGGTCCGAGGTGGGAGTGGTGATGTGGTCAATGGGGTAAAGGTCACTGGTTCTGGCATCAATGGTTTTGAGAACGTGAAAGGGACTCTTGATGAAGGAAGAGGGTGAGTTGAGGTTGTAGTGTTGCACTGAAATCCTATCCCTCATTCTTTTTCAATAATAATAATAATAATAATAATAATAATAATAATAATAATAATAATAATAATAATTAAGAATCAGTTTGAACTGAAATAGAGGAAGTAGAAGAGGATGTGGTTGTTGTGAATGAACCAATTGCTCATGCGTGTGTAGATGAAGATGATGATGATTACTTGATGACTGAAAATGGGTTTGAGAGAAACCATGGCTGCCTGAGGAGGAGGAAGAAGAGGGAGAGGAAAACGACGTCGTTTTAGAACAAATAGCAAAACAACGTCGTTTAATTGTGTCAGATCAGTTTTCCGGTGATGGAAATGTACGGAAAGGCCAACTTGAGGCTCGCGTTAAAGTTTCAGGGTACAATCTGGGTCAATTGAAAATTTAAGGGTTAAATTGAATCGGGAGTCAAATTTTAGGGGTCATTTTGAGTATTAACTCCAAAGAAAACTCTTGGCAAAGTATGAAAAATGGAAGTCATATCCTAGTTATCCTTATCAATGGTGATGATAATTATATTTTTGCTCCCACTCAGTCAACCTCTAACTATGAAGGTAAGTCAAGTGGATAAATCAATTTAACACCTAAAGTTCTAGTCAACTCCTGAGGAAAGACTATAGTTATAGGAATCTAAATCAATTAGCAAATATAGCAATTATCAATCACGATGAGTTTGACAACTCAAGAGTCACCAATCAATCAGCTAGAACCAAGAATGTAGGAAGCTAAATTAAAATCATATGTCTGAAATACCTCAATTTATATTAGATAAATGATATCAAATCTAACATGGAAAAGTTCATAAACAAATAAAAGAGAAAATAAATAAAAAGAACATTGAACCTGTGATGGAGAAGAAATAATCCCAATAAGATAAATCCTAATCCTAAATCCTATGATAAATTCTAATCCTAAGAGAGATGAGAGAGCCTCTCTCTCTAAAACTACATCTAATCCTCAAATTGTGAAAATATTCATTAATTATTCACCCCCTTTGAATGAATGGATTCCCCCACTTTGTAGTCTCCAATCTGTGTTTTCTGGGCTTGGATTTAAGCCAAAAAGGGTCCAAAAATCGCTAGGGATGACTTCTGTAAATTCTGCAGATCGCACACGTCACGCGTCCGCGTGGGTCACGCGGTCGCGTCATTTGGAGTTTTACTCTTCCACGCGGTTGTGTCAGTCATGCGTCCACGTCATCTGTGTTTCGCATGAGCCACGCGTTCGCGTCATGCATGCGTTCGCGCAAATGCCAGTTTCTCCAAAAACTCCATTTTATGCTTTTCTTCTATTTTTGTATGTTTCCTTTCCAACCTTTAAGTCATTCCTGCCCTATAAAACCTGAAAGTGTAAATCATGTTGCTTGTATGCGAAGTTTGTATTCGTAGGTTTTGATGAATGACAAACCAACAAACGACATGAAAGACAAAGCAACAAACAACTTGAATGAACAAGCATGTTGAAAGATCAACCAACATTCAACGTTGAGGAATGAAGAGTTGAAAGCAACACAACAACAACAAGAAACTCAAGTCCACAACATTTGAAGACAAGTATAGTGTCTTAGGACTTAGGTAACTTCTTGTTAAGAACCAATTGCTAAATCTCTCAACACACACTCACAAAATGTTTTGATGCACATCTTGCAATTCGATGCTAGCCAAATGGTTTAAAACTTGTTTTCAAAGATACAAAAGCATAGGAATTGACTCCAACAAGTTTGAGATCAATCCTAAATGTTTTGAAGTGATTTTAAGCCATTCTTTAAGGTTTGCATCGATGCACACTCATCTTGCATCGATGCAAAGCATACGACGACTTGTTGCATCGATGCAAAGATGTTTGCATCGATGTAACCTAGCTGAAAATTCAAATTTCAGCTTCAAAGACACATTTGCATCGATGCAAAGTGTTATGCATCGATGCAAATGATTCAAAAACATAAAAAACGGCTAGTTTTGACAAAAAGGCTCCATCCCATTAACTCTCCAACGTTTCTAAGGTTTGGGGAGTCTATAAATAGATGGATTGAAGCCTTATTTCAGATACTTGAGTATTTGCAAACTATCTTGTTCATATTCTTTCATTCTACACATTTTTAAGGTGTTATAATACACAATTTGAGAGAGCAATATCAATTGGTTCAATAGTGCTAAACTTGTAATCATACACTCTTCTAGAGAGTACTCATTTCGTCTCAACAATTCTTTGAGAATTGTTTTCTTGTACACTTTGTAAATTGGAGTGTGATCTCCAAGGTTGAGTCAAGAGTTATAAACACTATAGTCGGTGAGGATACCAAAGAGGTATACTAAGTACTCAAGGCAAATCTTAGAGAAGGTATCTCTAAGTGGAGTGGGTTAATATACGAGTGGTGATCATATACCGTGAGGTGTTAGAAACTAAGGACTCGGATTGTAAAAGGTTTTGCGCGAGCACCTTGAAGCTTGGCAATAGTGGAACTTCTCAATAGCGATTGAGAAAGAAAGTGGACGTAGGACAAGGATTGTGCCGAACCACTCTAAATAGCGTTTGCATCTCTCCAAACTCATCTCTTCAATATTATTGTCTTTTACCTTTGAGCAAATAAATTGTGATCGAAAAGTAGCTTCGTAAGTACTTAAGGAATAGCTTAAGTCCGATTGGTGAAAAGCTTGATCAATTTATTTGAGTTGGTGTCTATTGGAAAGTAAAAGCTCCTTATAAATGCTTAGCAATTGAGTTAAGCTCTTGGAAAAATACTAGTACAATAACACTTTTGTATATTGTCTTTAACTTTCGCAAAAAGATTCATTGTTGTTGCAATACTCAATTCACCCCCCCCCCTCTTGAGTAATAGTGCATAGGTTCTACAAGTGGCATCAGAGCTTAACCCTTTGAAAGACTTAACCGTTTAAGGGAAAAGATCATGGCAAGCACAAGCTTTAACAACAACAACACTAGTGAAGGTAACTCAACCGCTAGACCTCCTCTTTTTAGCGGAACAAATTACTCTTATTGGAAAAATAAGATGAGAATTTGGATCCGTTCTCAAGATGTGAGAATTTGGAAAGTGATTGAGAATGGAAATCACATTCCAACAAAGACAACAAGCGCTAAAGGAGAAGTCTCCGTCTCAAAGCAAGTACCGAAAGGAGAAGATGAATATAGTGACGATGATTGGAAGAAAGTGGCAATGAATGATAAAGCCATCAACTTCATTCATTGTGCACTTAACGAGCATGATTATATGAAGATCTCTACATGTGAAACCGCTAAAGAGATTTGGGATAAACTCCAAATCACTTACGAAGGAACCGACCACGTTAAAGAATCAAAGGTATTTATGTTGGTTCATGAATGGGAAAATTTTAAAATGAAAGATGAAGAGAGCATTGAAGAAGCTCTTGAAAGACTCTCCAAGATCTTCAACAATCTAAGCATGCTTGGCACAAAATACAATGATAAACAAATTGTGACCAAGGTGCTTACAAGCCTTACACCAAAATGGAACTCCAAAGTGAACGCCATTGTGGAAGGAAGGCTCTATGATCAACTTACATTTGATCAACTACGAGGTAATCTTCTCACCTATGAAATGACTATGCTAAATAGACAAAAAGGTGAAGAAAGCAAGAAGAAAAGTCTCGCCCTTAAAACAACATCACTACAAGAAGAGAGTGATGATAATGAAGAAGAAGGAGATGAAGAATTTGCACTCTTATTAAAAAGATTCAATAAGTTTGCAATGAAGAAAAACTTCAAGAGCAAAACAAAGGTACCAAAATGCTATGAGTGTGGAGAAGTTGGACACATCAAACCCAATTGTCCAAAACTTCAAAAGGAGGACAAAAACAAGAAATTTAAGAAGAAGGAGAAAGCATACATATCATGGGAGAACGAGGATGAATCCGACTCCGATGACGACGAGGTTGCAAATCTTTGCTTAATGGCAAGCGAAGAAAAGGTTAGTGATGACAACTCCACTTCTTTTAATTTACAAGATGAATATGATGCCTTACTTGAGGTGTACACAAAACTTACCCAAGATTATTCTCTCCTAAAGAAAAAGAATATGGATCTTTTAAAACAAAATGAGATGTTGAAAAACGAGAATATCAATCTTGGAAAAGATAAGTGTAGCACAAGTAGTGATCCATACAAATCTTGTAAAATGCATGAAAATGAAATTACAAATCTTAAGAACACTTTAGCTAAGTTCAATGAATCTTCAAAGAACTTAGATAAAATGTTGAAAAACCAAAAGCATGTTCATAATAAGGAAGGTTTAGGTTTTGAAAAAGGAAAATTTAAAAATACTAAAACTCCTATTAGGCAACCGCAAGCCCAAAAGGCAAGCATGTCTAAAAGGAATGAAGCCTTTAAACATCCTCCTCAACATGCTTCATTTAGAAATTATAATCACAATGCATATAGATCAAAAGATGTTGCATTTAGGAAACAACCTAGGCAACCATTTAGAAACATGCATAGGATGCATAATCCAAATGTCATATGTCATTATTGTAATAAAGTAGGTCATATAGCACCCGTATGCTTTACTAGAATTAAACATATAAACTTTCGTAGTCAAGATACGAGATGGGCACCTTATGGGCATTATGCTCATACTAACCATCAAGGACCCAAATTCACTTGGGTACCTAAATCCCAATTTTAATTGTTTTGTAGGTACGTGTTGGAGCTAAGGATACAAATTGGTATGTTGATAGTGGATGCTCCAAACACATGACCGGCGATGAATCAAAGTTCACCGCAATAGAGCCTACAAACGGAGGAAACGTGATCTATGGAGACAACAACACCGGCAAAGTAATCGGCGTTGGAAAAGTTGGTAAAAATCCTTCTACCTCCATAGATAATGTTATACTTGTCAAAGGTCTCAAACATAATCTCATTAGTGTTAGCCAACTTTGTGACAAAGGAAACTTAGTCACCTTTGATTCAAAATGTTGTTTGATAAAAAGGCAATACACTAATGAAATTGTGCTAATTGGGCACCGTGTTGACAATGTATACATGATTAATCTAAATGAAGTCTCCTCAAATGATGTGAAATGCCTTGTTAGTAAAAATGATGAAACTTGGTTATGGCATCGTAGAGTAGCTCATGCTAACATGGACCATCTTAGCAAGTTGGTCTCTAAAGAGTTAGTAATTGGCTTACCAAAGCTACATTTTGAAAAAGACGTCCTTTGCGACGCATGTCAAAAGGGAAAACAAGTAAAGGCCTCTTTTAAATCCAAAAACATTGTTTCAACAACAAGGCCATTACAACTTTTGCACATGGATTTATTTGGTCCTTCTAGGACTATGAGTTTTGGTGGCAATTACTATGCTTTAGTTATTGTTGATGATTACTCTCGATTTACATGGACCTTATTCCTAGCAAACAAGAGTGATGTATTTCGAGCATTCAAAAGATTAGCCAAAGTTATTCAAAATGAAAAGAATTTGCATATATCATCTATTAGAAGTGATCATGGTGGAGAATTTGAAAACAATATTTTTGAAACTTTTTGTGAAGAAAATGGCATTGAACATAATTTTTCCTCTCCTAGAACACCACAACAAAATGGTGTGGTTGAAAGGAAAAATCGTCATTTAGAAGAAATGGCGAGAACTATGCTCAATGAGGCTAATATTCCTAAGCACTTTTGGGCGGATGCGGTTAGTACCGCGTGTTATGTTATGAATAGGATTATCATTCGACCTATTCTTAAGAAAACACCGTACGAATTGTACAAAGGAAGAAAGCCAAATATTTCCCACCTTCACGTCTTTGGTTGTAAATGCTTTATTCTAAATAATGGAAAAGATAACTTAGGAAAATTTGATGCTAAGGCTGATGAAGGAATCTTCTTAGGCTACTCTTTAACTAGCAAAGCTTTTAGAGTATATAATAAACGCATCATGACTATGGAAGAAAGTATTCATGTCGCTTTTGATGAAACTAACCATTGTTGTGCTAGAAAAGATTTTGATGAAAATGTAGAAAACTTTGATTCACTAAATTTGAATGGTGAAGACAAAGAAAAAGATTTAAATGAAGCCTCTACAAGCTCAACAAAGGACAGTGTTCAAGTTGAAGAAATTGAACCATCACAAGCACAAATAAATGCACTTCCAAAGGATTGGCGTACTTCAAAGGATCATCCTCTAGACAACGTCATTGGTGATGTTTCGAAAGGGGTAACAACTCGATCCACTTTTAGAAATTTATTTGCATATAGTGCTTTTGTTTCTCAAATTGAACCATCTACCATTGAGTCCGCAATTGATGATGAACATTGGGCTATGGCAATGCAAGAGGAGCTTAACCAATTCAAACGAAATGACGTTTGGGAATTGGTGCCTAAACCAAGTAATCAAACAATTGTAGGAACAAAATGGGTTTTTAGAAATAAACTCGATGAAAATGGTACAATTGTTAGAAACAAAGCTAGATTAGTAGCTAAAGGTTATAATCAAGAGGAAGGCATTGATTATGACGAAACTTATGCTCCCGTAGCTAGATTAGAAGCAATTAGGATGTTACTTGCTTTTGCATCCTCTTATAACTTCAAACTTTATCAAATGGATGTTAAGAGTGCCTTTCTTAATGGTTTCATTCAAGAAGAAGTATATGTTGAACAACCTCACCGTTTTGAGGATTATGAAAATCCTAATCATGTTTTTAAACTCAAGAAAGCTCTTTATGGTCTTAAACAAGCTCCAAGAGCTTGGTATGAACGTTTGAGCAAGTTTTTATTAGAAAAGGGTTTTAGAAGAGGGAAGGTTGATACAACTTTATTTATCTTGATTGAAAACAAAAATATCCTTTTGGTACAAGTTTACGTCGATGACATAATATTTGGTTCAACTAACGAATCACTTTGCAAGTTTTTCTCAAACCTCATGCAAAGTGAATTTGAAATGTCCATGATGGGTGAACTCAACTTCTTCCTTGGTCTTCAAATCAAACAAGGAAAAGAAGGAACTTTCGTTAGCCAAACCAAATATTGCAAGGAATTGCTCAAAAGATTTGGAATGGACAATGCTAAGGCAATGGACACACCAATGAGCACTACTTGCTACCTTGACAAAGATGAACAAGGTAAAAGCATAGATGTAAAGAAGTATAGAGGCATGATAGGATCATTACTTTATCTAACGGCAAGTAGGCCAGATATCATGTTTAGTGTATGCATGTGTGCGAGATACCAAGCTAATCCTAAGGAATCTCACTTAAGTGCGGTAAAAAGGATTATGAAGTATCTCATAGGAACATTAAATGTTGGATTGTGGTATCCGAAAGGATCCACTTGTGATTTGATTGGTTATTCCGATTCCGATTTTGCCGGTTGCAAATTGGATAGGAAAAGCACTAGCGGCACTTGTCACTTGCTAGGAAACTCTCTTGTTTCATGGCATAGTAAGAAACAAGTAAGTGTAGCCTTGTCTACCGCCGAAGCCGAGTATGTAGCCGCCGGTAGTTGTTGCGCCCAAATTTTATGGATGAAACAACAACTTGTGGACTATGGACTCATGCTAGATCACATTCCTATCAAATGTGATAATACTAGTGCAATAAATTTAACCAAGAATCCGGTTCAACATTCAAGAACCAAGCATATTGAGATTAGACATCACTTCATAAGAGACCATGTTGAAAAGGGTGATGTGGTTATTGAATTTGTCGAAACTAGTAAACAACTAGCGGACATCTTCACTAAACCTTTATGTAAAGAAAGTTTTTTTAACATCCGAAATGAACTTGGTATCTTGGATTCTAATCTAATATGATTTGTTTGAATTCATTGTATTTATATTGCTATTTTTGTATCTCTTACTAACTTAAGCATTGGAGATATCCAATTAGCCATTGTTTTGTAGGTTTATGAGTTGATGAATGAGTGATTAATCTTGAGGTAGATTGAAGAATTTGAAGATTATAAACAATGAAGGATCAACAAATTGAAGTTTATAATGGTTTAAGTGAGTATATACATGATGGAACTCAAAGGATTGAAGAAAGAACCACCAAAGGATGAAAATTTGGTGATTTTGGGCAAAATGATGCATGTTGCATCGATGCAACCAAGATTGAAGAAAGAGGATAATGATGATGATGAAGACCAAGATTGATTGTCTCCTCTTCATCAAGTCACTTTTTATTGCTTTATGTTTATTTGATTATATGAATTGTTAAACTAACTCCTAGTAAGCTAAGGATTTCTATTATGGTTTAAATACTTTGATATTTCCTTCATAATTTTGTTTAATGATTAATGCTTGTATGCTTATTTGGTGAATAACTCAAAATAGGCTTGGTACCCCTATTTTAAGTTAATGTGCATGCCTTGATATATTTCACTTCTTTAGGGGGAATTATGCATGCTTGTTATATATAAAAAGAGGAAATCAAATTCTTTTTGAAAGGGGGAATATCTCATCCTTGAGATTAATAGAGAAATTGAACTTAAAAAAAAATTCATTGTTTTATGCATGCTTCTATGACACATTTCAAACTCCTTTCTTTTTGATAATGTCAAAAGGGGGAAGAAAAGTTTGAGGATATTTGAAGTTTTGAACTTTTGAAAAAGAAGAAGTTTGAGGATTTGAAAAGAAGAAATAAGTTTGCGAAACAATGATTTCAAAAAGACTTCCGCTAAGCAAAAACTTTGATATCTAAATCGTTTTCTTTGATAAACGCCCTTTAAGGGAACAAATGCACATATTTAGGGGGAACTCCTGCAAAATTTTTTGTGAAGTCTTCTCCAAAACTTTCTATAAAACAAAGTGCATTATTGTTGCTTTCAAAATCATTTATAAATGCATATCCTCAAAATTGGTTTGTCATTACCAAAAAGGGGGAAATTGTAAATCATTTTGCTTGTATGCGAAGTTTGTATTCGTAGGTTTTGATGAATGACAAACCAACAAACGACATGAAAGACAAAGCAACAAACAACTTGAATGAACAAGCATGTTGAAAGATCAACCAACATTCAACGTTGAGGAATGAAGAGTTGAAAGCAACACAACAACAACAAGAAACTCAAGTCCACAACATTTGAAGACAAGTATAGTGTCTTAGGACTTAGGTAACTTCTTGTTAAGAACCAATTGCTAAATCTCTCAACACACACTCACAAAATGTTTTGATGCACATCTTGCAATTCGATGCTAGCCAAATGGTTTAAAACTTGTTTTCAAAGGTACAAAAGCATAGGAATTGACTCCAACAAGTTTGAGATCAATCCTAAATGTTTTGAAGTGATTTTAAGCCATTCTTTAAGGTTTGCATCGATGCACACTCATCTTGCATCGATGCAAAGCATACGACGACTTGTTGCATCGATGCAAAGATGTTTGCATCGATGCAACCTAGCTGAAAATTCAAATTTCAGCTTCAAAGACACATTTGCATCGATGCAAAGTGTTATGCATCGATGCAAATGATTCAAAAACATAAAAAATGGCTAGTTTTGACAAAAAGGCTCCATCCCATTAACTCCCCAACGTTTCTAAGGTTTGGGGAGTCTATAAATAGATGGATTGAAGCCTTATTTCAGATACTTGAGTATTTGCAAACTATCTTGTTCATATTCTTTCATTCTACACATTTTTAAGGTGTTATAATACACAATTTGAGAGAGCAATATCAATTGGTTCAATAGTGCTAAACTTGTAATCATACACTCTTCTAGAGAGTACTCATTTCGTCTCAACAATTCTTTGAGAATTGTTTTCTTGTACACTTTGTAAATTGGAGTGTGATCTCTATGGTTGAGTCAAGAGTTATAAACACTGTAGTCGGTGAGGATACCAAAGAGGTATACTAAGTACTCAAGGCAAATCTTAGAGAAGGTATCTCTAAGTGGAGTGGGTTAGCATACGAGTGGTGATCATATACCGTGAGGTGTTAGAAACTAAGGACTTGGATTGTAAAAGGTTTTGCGCGAGCACCTTGAAGCTTGGCAATAGTGGAACTTCTCAATAGCGATTGAGAAAGAAAGTGGACGTAGGACAAGGATTATGCGGAACCTCTCTAAATAGCGTTTGCATCTCTCCAAACTCATCTCTTCAATATTATTGTCTTTTACCTTTGAGCAAATAAATTGTGATCGAAAAGTAGCTTCGTAAGTACTTAAGGAATAGCTTAAGTCCGATTGGTAAAAAGCTTGATCAATTTATTTGAGTTGGTGTCTATTGGAAAGTAAAAGCTCCTTATAAATGCTTAGCAATTGAGTTAAGCTCTTGGAAAAATACTAGTACAATAACACTTTTGTATATTGTCTTTAACTTTCGCAAAAAGATTCATTGTTGTTGCAATACTCAATTCACCCCCCCTCTTGAGTAATAGTGCATAGGTTCTACAGAAAGTATTCAACACACAGATCACGACATCGAGTGGTAATAAAGGATATTTAAATTTAATATTTCTAAAGCATAGGAAACATGTTTTCACTTATGTCATATCGCAAGGAAGGAATTGCAAAACCATACAAATTCATATGAATAAGTGGATGAAGAATTGATAAAATCACTCAGGGCACAAGATAAATCACAAAATAGTGGTTTATCAGTTCCCTCCATGGGTGTCCTATTATGATTCTTCTTGAATTTCTTGTTTTCTTGATCTATTTCTTGTGAGTGTTTAAAGACATTGAAGGTAAATTGTTCATCATGTATCCTCAATATTAGCTTTTCTCGCTCCACATCTATAAGTGCTCTTGCCGTGGCTAGGAACTGTCTCCCCATGATGATTGGATGGATGTGACTCTCTTCCATCTCCAGGACAACAAAATATGTGGGGTAGTTCCCAACCTTCACCAACACGTTTTCAACCACTCCTATTGCTTGCTTTTGAATTTTGTCAGCCAATTATATGATTACGTCTGTGGGTGTCAGCTCATTGATTTGGAGCTTCTTTATGAGGGATAAGGGCATTAAGTTGATGCTTGCTCCTAGGTCACAAAGTCCTCTATCAATCCTTGTTTCCCCTATAGCGCAGGGAATGTGAAAACTCCCTAGGTCCTTCCTTTTTATAAGTAACTCTGTTTGAATGAGGGCACTGCACTCCTTATTCATCACTATCGTTTGCCCACCCTTCCGTGAATTCTTCTTGGTTAGCAGCTGATGAGCGAATATTTTATACGCTTTTTGGGGGTAATTTCATATAGATTTTAGCATGTTTTAATTAGTTTTTAATAAAATATTATTAGTTTTTAGACAAAAATCATATTTCTGGACTTTACTATGAGTTTGTGTGTTTTTCTGTGATTTCAGGTATTTTCTGGCTGAAATTGAGGGAGCTGAGCAAAAATCTGAGTTAGGCTGAAAAAGGACTGCTGATGTTGTTGGATCCTGACCTCCCTGCACTCGGAATGGATTTTTTGAAGCTACAGAAGTCCAATTGATGCGCTCTCAATTGGGTTGGAAAGTATACATCCAGGTCTTTCCAGCAATATCTAATAGTCCATACTTTGCGCGAAGATAGATGACGTAAACTGGCGTTCAACGTCAGTTCCATGTTGCAGTCTGGCGTTCAGCGCCAGAAACAGGTTACAAGTTGGAGTCCAACGCCCAAAACACGTTACAACCTGGCGTTCAACTCCAGAAACAGCCCAAGCACGTGAGAGGCTTAAGTCTTAGCCCCAGCACACACCAAGTTGGCCCCAAAAGTGGATCTCTGCACCAATTATCTTAGTTTACTCATTCTCTGTAAACCTAGGTTACTAATTTAGTATTTAAACAACTTTTAGAGACTTATTTTGCACCTCATGACATTTTTAGATCTGAAATTTATACTCTTTGACGGCATGAGTCTCTAAACTCCATTGTTGGGGGTGAGGAGCTCTGCAGCGTCTCGATGAATTAATGCAATCACTTATATTTTTCCATTCAAATATGTGTCTTCCTATCTAAGATGTTCATTCGCGCTTAATTATGGAGAAGGTGATGATCCGTGACACTCATCACCTTCCTCAACCCATGAACGTGTATTTGACAACCACCTCCATTCTACATCAGATTGAATGAATATCTCTTAGATTCCTTAATCAGAATCTTCGTGGTATAAATCGGATTGATGGCGGCATTCATGAGAATCCGAAAAGTCTAAACCTTGTCTGTGGTATTCCGAGTAGGATTCTGGGATTGGATGGCTGTGACGAGCTTCAAACTCGCGAGTGTTGGGCGTGATGACAACCGCAAAAGAATCAATGGATTCTATTCCGACATGATCGAGAACCAACAGCTGATTAGCCATGTTGTGACAGAGCATTTGGACTATTTTCATTGAGAAGATGGGAAGTAGCCATTGACAACAGTGACACCCTACATAGAGCTTGCCATGGAAGGAACCTTGCATTATGGTATTGAGTTGAATATTACATTACAGGAATTCAGAAGACAAAGCATCTCCAAAACCCCAACATATTCTCCTTTACTGCACAACAAGTAATTATTTCATGCTCTTTCATTTTTCTAATAATTCAAACTGATAATTATATTTGATATCCTGACTAAGAATAATAAAATAAACATAGCTTGTTTCAAACCAATAATCTTCGTGGGATCGACCCTTACTCATGTAAGGTATTACTTGGACGACCCAGTGCACTTACTGGTTAGTGGTACGAAATCATAAGAAATCTTGATTTTGACATTGGGATTAAAATTTCGTACATCAAGTTTTTGGCGCCGTTGCCAGGGATTGTTCGAGTTTGAACAACTAAAGGTTTATTTTATTGCTTAGATTACGAATAATTTATTTTTGTTGCTATAGAGTCATTAAATTCAGTCCTTTATTCCCTTTTCAAAAATTTTTCAAAAATATTATTTTTCTTTATCAAATTTTTAATTTTTCGTGAGTTTAGTGTTTTGTTCTAAGTTTGGTGTCAATTACATATTTTATATTTTCCCTTTAAATTTTTGAATTTGTGCTCTTTGATCTTCAAGTTGTTCTTGTTGATTTTTCTTGTTGATCTTTAATTTTTCTTGTTCTGTGTCTTTTCTTGTTTCGCTTGTGTTTTTCCAAAGCATTAGTCTTCCAAATGGAATATACCTATTCAAAACAAGTGTTACATTTACTGCCCAATTGGCTAGAGCGTTGGTCTATGTTCTTGGTAATTGGGTATCTTCTTTTTAAAATCTTTTTCAAAAATAATTTTTCTTGATTTAATCTTGTGCCAAACTTTAAGTTTGGTGTTTTCTTGTCAATCTTTTTATAATTTTCGAAAATTTTATTGAAGTTTTCTAAAAATTTTAAGTTTGGTGTTCTTTCTTTTGTTCTTGTGTTCTTTTTAAGTTGGGTATCTTCTTTTTATAATCTGGGGTCATATGCTAACCCCGCTACTGCTTCATATGGGAGTAGTATATGTATACCCTCCATTGGAGTTAGTAGTTTTGAGTTGAATCCTCAGCTCATTATCATGGTGCACCAAAGTTGCCAGTATTTCGGTCTTCCACAAGAAGAACCTACAGAGTTTTTGGCACAGTTTTTACAAATTGCTGATACAGTACATGATAAGGAGGTAGATCAGGATGTCTACAGGCTATTACTATTCCCATTTACTGTAAAAGACCAAGCTAAGAGGTGGTTAAATAACCAACCTAAGGACAGCATAAAGACATGGGAACAGTTGTTAGAAAAATTCCTGAATCACTATTTTCCTCCGAAACGGATGACACATCTAAGGCTGAGCATCTAAGGCTTCAAACAAAGAGATAATGAATCTCTCTATGATGCCTGGGAGAGATACAGAGAGATGCTAAGAAAATGCCCCCTGAAATGTTTTCAGAGTGGGTGCAGTTAAACATCTTCTACTATGGGCTTACAGAAAGAGCTCAAATTTCTCTAGACCACTCAGCTGGTGGATCTATACACATGAGAAAGACAATAGAAGAAGCTCAAGAGCTCATTGATACAGTTGCCAAAAATCAGCATCTATACCTAAGTAGTGAACCTTCCATGAAAGAAGAGGCTAAAACAGTAACTGCTGAAATGAGTCCTGCAGAACAAGTTACAGAATTCAATCAGCAATTGGATTTTCTAACAAAACAGTTAGCTGAATTCAAGGAGATATTACAAGAAACAAGAATGGCTAATATGAATATGGAAGTACAGTTGAACAAACAGAACAGCAGCTATCACAACAGATAACAGAAGAGTGCTAAGCAGTTTAATTAAAAAGTGGAAAAACATTAAAAACATCACTTCAAGATAGCAGGAAACCAAGAAATGAGCAAACTACCCAAAATCTCTCTGAATACATTAAGAGCCCAGAGAGGAATAATTCTGGCGTTCAAACGCCAGAAAATGGGTGGGAAGCTGGCGCTGAACGCCCAAACCATGTTCAGTCCTGGCGTTCAACGCCAGAAACAAGCAAGGAATTGGCGTTGAACGCCCAAAGGAAGCATAGTTCTGGCGTTCAGACGCCAGAAACAGGTGAGGAGTTGGTGTCTAACGCCACTCCAGCTTCCACCCCTGGCATTCAAATGCCAGTGGGGGATCAGACACATACAAATGCTGATAATAACCCTTCTAAAAAGGCTTCTCAACCGACATCTGTAGGCAATAAACCTGCAGCAACTAAGGTTGATGAATACAAAGCCAAAATGCCTTATCCTCAGAAACTCCGCCAAGCAAAACAGGATAAGCAATTTGCCCGCTTTGCAGACTATCTCAGGACTCTTGAAATAAAGATTCCGTTTGCAGAGGAACTTGAGCAAATACCCTCTTATGCTAAGTTCATGAAAGAGATCTTAAGTCATAAGAAGGATTGGAAGGAAATTGAAAAAGTTTACCTCACTGAAGAATGCAGTGCAGTCGTTCTGAAAAGCTTACCTGAGAAGCTTAAAGATCCCGGAGGCTTTATGATACCATGCCTATTAGAGGGTACTTATACCAAGCAAGCTCTATGTGATCTTGGGGCAAGTATCAACCTAATACCTGCATCTATTATCACAAAGCTTGGTTTGACTGAAGAAGTCAAACCAACCCAGATATGTCTCCAACTTGCTGATGGCTCCATTAAATGCCCATCAGGCGTGATTGAAGACATGATTGTCAAGGTTGGGCCATTTGCCTTTCCTACTAACTTTGTGGTGCAGGAAATGGAGGAGCACAAGAGTGGAACTCTCATTCTAGGAAGACCTTTCCTAGCAACTGGCCGAACCCTTATTGATGTCCAAAAAGGGGAAGTAACCCTGAGAGTCAATGAGGAGGAGTTCAAGTTGAATGTTGTCAAAGTTATGCAGCATTCAGACACCCCAAATGACTGCATGAATGTTGATATTATTGACTCTCTCGTAAAAGAGGTCAATATGACTGAGAGTCTCGAATCAGAGCTAGAGGATATCTTTAAAGATGTTCAGCCTGATCTGGAGGAATCAGAGAGAATGATAGAACCTCTGAAAATCCCTCAGGAAGAGGAGAAACCTCCTAAACCTGAGCTCAAACCATTATCACCATCCCTGAAATATGCATTTCTGGGAGAAGGTGATACCTTTCCTGTAATCATAAGCTCTACCTTAGAGCCACAGGAAGAGAAAGCACTAATTCAAGTGCTAAGGACACACAAGACAGCTCTTGGGTGGTCCATCAGTGATCTTAAGGGCATTAGCCCAGCCAGATGCATGCACAAGATTCTATTGGAAGGTGACGCCAAGCCAGTGGGTCAACCACAAAGGCGGCTGAATCCAGCCATGAAGGAAGTGGTGCAGAAGGAGGTCACTAAATTACTGGAGGCTGGGATCATTTATCCTATTTCTGATAGCCCCTGGGTAAGCCCTGTCCAAGTTGTCCCTAAGAAAGGTGGCATGACAGTAGTTCCTAGTGAAAAAAATTAACTGGTTCCTACAAGAACAGTTACAGGGTGGCGTATGTGTATTGATTATAGAAGGCTCAATACAGCCACCAGAAAGGATCATTTTCCTTTACCATTCATAGACCAGATGCTGGAAAGACTAGCAGGTCATAAATACTACTGTTTCTTGGATGGATATTCAGGTTATAATCAAATTGCAGTAGATCCCCAAGATCAAGAGAAAACAGCATTCACATGTCCATCTGGAGTATTTGAATACAGAAGGATGCCATTTGGCTTGTGCAATGCACTTGCAACCTTTCAAAGGTGTATGCTCTCAATTTTCTCTGATATGGTGGAAAAATTTCTAGAAGTCTTCATGGATGACTTTTCAGTATTTGGAGACTCATTCAGCTCCTGTCTTGACCATCTAGCACTTGTTCTAAAAAGGTGCCAAGAGACTAACCTGGTTTTAAACTGGGAAAAATGTCACCTTATGGTGACTGAAGGAATTGTCCTTGGGCACAAAATCTCGAACAGGGGAATAGAGGTGGATCAAGCTAAGGTAGAGGTAATTGAAAAAGTACCACCACCAGCCAATGTTAAGGCAATCAGAAGCTTTCTGGGGCATGCAGAATTCTATAAGAGATTTATAAAGGATTTTTCAAAAATTGCCAAACCTCTAAGTAATCTGCTAGCTGCTGACATGCCATTTATCTTTGATAAGGAGTGTCTGCAGGCGTTTAAGACTCTGAAAGCTAAGTTGGTCACAGCACCAGTCATTTCTGCACCAGACTGGACATTACCATTTGAATTAATGTATGATGCCAGTGACCATGCCATTGGTGCAGTGTTGGCACAAAGGCATGACAAGCTTCTGCACGTCATTTACTATGCCAGTCGTGTTTTAAATGACGCACAGAAGAATTACACAACCACAGAAAAAGAGTTGCTTGCAATGGTTTACGCCATTGACAAGTTTAGATCCTATTTAGTAGGATCAAAAGTGATTGTGTACACTGATCATGCTACTCTTAAATATCTACTCACAAAGCAGGATTCAAAACCCATACTCATCAGATGGGTGTTGCTTCTGCAAGAGTTTGATATAGAAATAAGAGACAGAAAAGGGACAGAGAACCAAGTAGCAGATCACCTGTCCCGAATAGAACCAGTAGAAGGGGTGTCCCTCTCTCTTACTGAGATCTCTGAAACCTTTCTGGATGAGCAACTCTTTGCCATCCAGGAAGTGCCATGGTTTGCAGACATTACAAACTACAAGGCAGTGAGGTTCATACCCAAAGAGTACAATAGGCAGCAATCAAAGAAATTGATCACAGATGCAAAGTACTATCTTTGGGATGAACCATATCTCTTCAAGAGATGTGCAGACGGAGCAATCGGTAGATGTGTGCCTAAAGAAGAAGCGTAGAAGATCCTATGGCATTGCCATGGATCACAATATGGAGGACATTTTGGAAATGAGCGAACAGCCACAAGAGTCCTCCAATGTGGCTTCTACTGGCCTACTCTCTATAAAGATTCCCAAGTGTTTGTACTTAATTGTGACAGTTGCCAAAGATCTGGTTATCTGCCTCACAGTTATGCCATGCCTCAACAAGGAATCTTGGAGATTGAGTTGTTTGATGTATGGGGTATTGACTTCATGGGGCCTTTCCCACCATCATACTCAAACACTTATATTCTGGTGGCAGTGGATTATGTATCCAAATGGGTGAAAGCTATTGCTACACCCACTAATGACACTAAGACAGTGTTAAAATTCCTCCAGAAATACATCTTCAGCAGATTTGGCACCCCTAGAGTTCTAATCAGTGATTGGGGCACTCATTTCTGTAATAAACAGCTTTACTCTGCTTTGGTTCGTTGTGGAGTTAGCCACAGGGTGGCCACTCCATATCACCCACAGACAAATGGGCAAGCTGAAGTCTCAAATAGAGAACTCAAAAGAATCCTAGAACAGACTGTAACTAACCGTAGAAGGGATTGGGCAAGAAGCTTGGATGATGCTCTGTGGGCATACAGAACAGCATTCTAGACCCCTATAGGGACCTCTCCATACCAGCTTGTGTATGGAAAGGCATGTCACTTGCTAGTGGAACTGGAACATAAGGCCTACTGGGCAACCAGATTCCTGAACCTTGATGCTAAAGTAGCTGGAGAAAAACGATTGCTCCAGTTAAATGAGCTAGAGAAATTTAGACTCAATGCTTTCGAGAATGCAAAAAATTACAAAGAGAAAGCAAAAAGATGGCATGATAAGAAATTGTCATCCAGAGTCTTTGAGCTAGGGCAGAAAGTTCTGCTATTTAATTCTAGGCTCAGATTATTCGCCGAAAAATGAAAATCCCAGTGGAGAGGACCATATGTGATTACAAGTGTGTCACCATATGTCAAGTATCTTCAAGGTAAAATAGCAACTGCTTAAGTTCACAGAGTTACTGGTGCGCGAAATTGTGAACAATACTTTTCACAACTCTCATAATCCCTGGTCATGAACTCCAAAAGACTTGGTGGTTCAATTCCATGGCATTACACAACTTCGCACAACTAACCAGCAAGTGCACTGGGTCGTCCAAGTAATACCTTACGTGAGTAAGGGTCGATCCCACGGAGATTGTCAGCATTGAAGCAAGCTATGGTCATCTTGTAAATCTTAGTCAGGCAAACTCAAATGTATATGGTAATGAACGAAAATAACATAAAAGATAAAGATAGTGATACTTATGTATATCATTGGTGTAAGAGCTTCAGACAAGCGTATGAAGATGCCTTCCCTTCCGTCTCTCTGCTTTCCTACTGCCTTCATCCAATCCTTCTTACTCCTTTCCATGGCAAGCTCGTGTAGGGTTTCACTGTTGTCAGCAGCTACCTCCCATCCTCTCAGTGAAAATACGTCCCTGATGCTCTGTCACAGCATAGGCTAATCATCTGTCGGTTCTCGTTCAGGTCGGAATAATATCCATTGATACTTTTGCGTCTGTCACTAACGCCCTAGCCTGCTAGGAGTTTGAAGCACGTCACAGTCATTCAATCATTGAATCCTACTCAGAATACCACAGACAAGGTTAGACCTTTCGGATTCTCTTGAATGCCGCCATCAGTTCTTGCCTATACCACGAAGACTCTGATCTCACGGAATGGCTGGCTCGTTTGTCAGGCGAGCACTCGGTTGTCAGGCGATCAACCATGCATCGTGTTATCAGGAATCCAAGAGATATTCACTAAGCCTCAGATGCTTGTAGAACAAGAGTGGTTGTCAGTCACCTTGTTCATGGGTGAGAATGGTGATGGGCGTCAATCATCACCTTCATCAAGTTGAAGAACAAGTGATATCTTGGACAAAGAACAAGCGGAATTGAATAGAAGAACAATAGTAATTGCATTAATACTTGAGGTACAGCAGAGCTCCACACCTTAATCTATTGTGTGTAGAAACTCCACCGTTGAAAATACATAAGCATAAGGTCTAGGCATGGCCGAATGGCCAGCCTCCCAATGATCTAAGATAGCATAAAACGAAGATAGCTACCAAAGTCTCCTTTTTTTACAATAGTAAAAGGTCCTACTTATAGATAACTAGTAGCCTAAGGTGTACAAGGATGAGTAAATGACATAAAAATCCACTTCCGGGCCCACTTGGTGTGTGTTTGGGCTGAGCAATGAAGCATTTTCGTGTAGAGACTCTCCTTGGAGTTAAACGCCAGCTTTAGTGCCAGTTTGGGCGTTTAACTCCCAATTAGGTGCCAGTTCCGGCGTTTAACGCTGGAATTTCTTAAGGTGACTTTGAACGCCGGTTTGGGCCATCAAATCTTGGGCAAAGTATGGACTATTATATATTGCTGGAAAGCCCAGGATGTCTACTTTCCAACGCCGTTAAGAGCGCGCCAATTGGGCTTCTATAGCTCCAGAAAATCCACTTCGAGTGCAGGGAGGTCAGAATCCAACAGCATCTGCAGTCCTTTTGAGTCTCTGGATCAGATTTTTGCTCAGATCCCTCAATTTCAGCCAGAAAATACCTGAAATCACAGAAAAACACACAAACTCATAGTAAAGTCCAGAAAAGTGAATTTTAATTAAAAACTAATAAAAATATACTAAAAACTAACTAGATCATACTAAAAACATACTAAAAACAATGCCAAAAAGCATACAAATTATCCGCTCATCACAACACCAAACTTAAATTGTTGCTTGTCCCCAAGCAACTGAAAATCAAATAAGATAAAAAGAAGAGAATATGCAATGAACTCCAAAAACATCTATGAAGATCAGTATTAATTAGATGAGCGGGGCTTTTAGCTTTTTGTCTCTGAATAGTTTTGGCATCTCACTCTATCCCTTGTAATTCAGAATGATTGGCTTCTTTAGGAACTTAGAATCCAGATAGTGTTAATGATTCTCCTAGTAAAGTATGATGATTCTTGAACATAGCTATTTATTGAGTCTTGGCTGTGGCCCAAAGCACTCTGTCTTCCAGTATTACCACCGGATACATACATGCCACAGACACATAATTGGGTGAACCTTTTCAGATTGTGACTCAGCTTTGCTAAAGTCCCCAATTAGAGGTGTCCAGGGTTCTTAAGCACACTCTTATTGCCTTGGATCACAACTTTATTTCTTTCTTTTTCTTTCTTCTCCCTTTTTTTTTCTTTTTTTTTTCGGTTTTTTTTTTTTCGTTTGCTTCCTTCTTTTTCTTGCTTCAAGAATCATTTTTAATGATTTTTCAGATCCTCAGTAACATGTCTCCTTTTTCATCATTCTTTCAAGAGCCAATATTCATGAACCACAAATTCAAAAGACATATGCACTGTTCAAGCATACATTCAGAGAACAAAAGTGTTGCCACCACATCAAATTAATTAAACTACTATAAAATTCAGAATTCATGCAATTCTTTTCTTTTTCAATTAAGCACGTTTTTATTCAAGAAAGGTGATGGATTCATAGGACATTCATAACTTTAAGGCATAGACACTAAGACACTAATGATCACAAGACACAAACATGGATAAACATAAGCATAAAATTCGAAAAACAGAAGAATAAAGGACAAGGAAATTAAAGAACGGGTCCACCTTAGTGATGGCGGCTCTTTCTTCCTCTTGAAGATCCTATGGAGTGCTTGAGCTCCTCAATGTCTTTTCCTTGTCTTTGTTGCTCCTCCCTCATGATTCTTTGGTCTTCTCTAATTTCATGAAGGATGATGGAGTGTTCTTGATGCTCCACCCTTAGTTGTCCCATGTTGGAACTTAATTCTCCTAGAGAGGTGTTTAGTTGCTCCCAATAATTTTGTGGAGGAAAGTGCATCCCTTGAGGTATCTCAGGGATCTCATGATGAGAGGGGTCTCTTGTGTGCTCCATCCTTTTCTTGGTGATGGGCTTGTCCTCATCAATGGGGGTATCTCCCTCTATGTCAACTCCAACTGAATAACAGAGGTGACAAATGAGGTGAGGAAAGGCTAGCCTTGCTAAGGTAGAGGACTTATCCGCCACCTTGTAGAGTTCTTGGGCTATGACCTCATGAACTTCCACTTCTTCTCCAATCATGATGCTATGGATCATGATAGCCCGGTCTATGGTAACTTCGGACCGGTTGCTAGTGGGAATGATTGAGCGTTGTATGAACTCTAACCATCCTCTAGCCACGGGCTTGAGGTCATGCCTTCTTAATTGAACCGGCTTGCCTCTTGAATCTTGCTTCCATTGTGCGCCCTCTTCACATATGATTGTGAGGACTTGGTCCAACCTTTGATCAAAGTTGACCCTTCTTGTATAAGGATGCTCATCTCCTTGCATCATAGGCAAGTTGAACGCCACCCTCACACTCTCCGGACTAAAATCCAAGTATTTCCCCCGAACCATAGTGAGATAATTCTTTGGATTCGGGTTCACACTTTGGTCATGGTTCTTTGTGATCCATGCATTGGCATAGAACTCTTGAACCATCAAGATTCCGACTTGTTGAATGGGGTTGGTGAGTACTTCCCAACCTCTTCTTCGGATCTCATGGCGGATCTCCGGATATTCACCCTTTTTGAGTGAAAAGGGGACCTCGGGGATCACCTTCTTCAAGGCCACAACTTCATAGAAGTGGTCTTGATGCACCCTTGAGAGGAATCTATCCATCTCCCATGACTCGGAGGTGGAAGCTTTTGCCTTCCCTTTCCTCTTTCTAGAGGTTTCTCCGGCCTTGGATGCCATAATGGTTATGAAAAAGCAATGCTTTTACCACACCAAACTTAAAATGTTTGCTCGTCCTCGAGCAAAAGAAGAAAGAAGAGAGTAGAAGAAGAAGAAATGAGGAAGTGGGAGAAGGTGGTGTGTCCGGCCAAGAAGGGAAAGAATGGGTGTTTAGGTTGTGTGAAAATGAAGGGTTGAAGAAGGGTATATATAGGAGAGAGGGGGGTAATGGTTCGGCCATTATGGGGTGGGTTTGGGAGGGAAAGTGGTTTGAATTTGAAGGGTGAGGTTGGTGGGGATTTATGAAGGATGGATGTGAGTGGTGAAGAGAAAGATGGGATTTGATAGGTGAAGGGTTTTTGGGGAAGAGGTTTTGAGGTGATTGGTGAGTGGGGGAAGAAGAGAGAGAGTGGTGGTGGGGTTCTGTGGGGTCCACAGATCCTGTGGTGTCAAGGAAAAGTCATCCCTGCACCAAGTGGCATCAAAATTCACGTTTTGAGCCATTTCTGGCGTTAAACGCCGGGCTGGTGCCCATTCCTGGCGTTTAACACCAGGTTGTTGCCCTTTACTGGCGTTTAACGCCAGTCTGGTGCCCCTTTCTGGCGTTAAACGCCCAGAATGGTGCCAGACTGGGCGTTAAACGCCCAACAGCTAGCATTACTGGCGTTTGAACGCCAGCTTCTTCTCCTCCAGGGTGTGCTGTTTTTCTTCCTGTTTTTCATTCTGTTTTTGCTTTTTTCATTGTTTTTGTGACTTCTTATGATCATCAACCTACAAAAAAGATAAAATAACAAAAGAAAATAGTTAACTATAAAACATTGGGTTGCCTCCCAACAAGCGCTTCTTTAATGTCAGTAGCTTGACAGATGGCTCTCATGGAGCCTCACAAATGATCAGAGCAATGTTGGAACCTCCCAACACCAAACTTAGAGTTTGAATGTGGGGGTTCAATACCAAACTTAGAGTTTGGCTGTGGCCTCCCAACACCAAACTTAGAGTTTGACTGTGGGGGCTCTGTTTTTCTCTGATTTGAGGGAAGCTCTTCAAGCTTCCTCTCCATGGTGACAGAGGGATATCCTTGAGCCTTAAACACCAAGGATTCTTCATTCACTTGAATGATCAATTCTCCTTTATCAACATCAATCACAGCCTTTGCTGTGGCTAGGAAGGGTCTGCCAAGGATGATGGATTCATCCATGCACTTCCCAGTCTCTAGGACTATGAAGTCAGTAGGGATGTAATGGTCTTCAACTTTTACCAGAACATCCTCTACAAGTCCATAGGCTTGTTTTCTTGAGTTGTCTGCCATCTCTAGTGAGATTTTTGCAGCTTGCACCTCAAAGATCCCTAATTTCTCCATTACAGAGAGGGGCATGAGGTTTACACTTGACCCTAAGTCACACAAGGCCTTCTTGAAGGTCATGGTGCCTATGGTACAAGGTATAGAAAACTTCCCAGGATCCTGCCTCTTTTGAGGCAGTTTCTGCCTAGACAAGTCATCCAGTTCTTTGGTGAGCAAAGGTGGTTCATCCTCCCAAGTCTCATTTCCAAATAACTTGTCATTTAGCTTCATGATTGTTCCAAGGTATTTAGCAACGTGCTCTTCAGTGACATACTCATCCTCTTCAGAGGAAGAATACTCATCAGAGCTCATGAATGGTAGAAGTAAGTCCAATGGAATCTCTATGGTCTCATTTTGAGCCTCAGATTCCCATTGTTCCTCATTGAGGAACTTAGAGGAGATTGGTGCACGCCCATTGGGGTCTTCCTCAGTGGCGTCCACCTCCTCTCTTTCCTCTCCATATTCGGCCATGGTTATGGCTTTGCACTCTCCTTTTGGATTTTCTTCTGTATTACTTGGGAGAGTACTAGGAGGGAGTTCAGTAATTTTCTTGCTCAGTTGTCTCACTTGTCCTTCCAAATTTCTGATGGAGGACCTTGTTTCATTCATGAAACTTTGAGTGGTTTTGATTAGATCAGAGACCATTGTTGCTAAGTCAGAGGTATTCTGCTTAGAATTCTCTGTCTGTTGCTGAGAAGATGATGGAAAAGGCTTGTTGGTGCCAAGCCTGTTTCTTCCACCATTATTGTTATTGAAACCTCGTTGAGGTCTCTCTTGATTCTTCCATGAGAAATTTGGGTGATTTCTCCATGAAGAATTATAGGTGTTTCCATAGGGTTCTCCTAGGTAATTCACCTCTTCCATTGAAGGGTTCTCAGGATCATAAGCTTCTTCCTCAGATGAAGCATCCTTAGTACTGCCAGGTGCATTTTGCATTCCAGACAGACTTTGAGAAATCACGTTGACTTGTTGAGTCAATATCTTGTTCTGAGCCAATATGGCCTTCAGAGTGTCAATCTCAAGAACTCCTTTCTTCTGATTAGTCCCATTGTTCACAGGATTCCTTTCAGAAGTGTACATGAATTGGTTATTTGCAACCATTTCAATTAGCTCTTTAGCTTCTGTAGGCGTCTTCTTCAAATGAAGAGATCCTCCAGCAGAGCTATCCAGAGACATCTTGGATAGTTCAGAGAGACCATCATAGAAAATACCTATGATGTTCCATTCAGAAAGCATGTCTGATGGACATCTTCTGATTAATTGTTTGTATCTTTCCCAAGCTTCATAGAGGGATTCTCCATCCTTCTGTCTGAAGGTTTGGACTTCCACTCTAAGCTTACTCCATCTTTGAGGTGGAAAGAACTTTGCCAAGAAGGCATTGACTAGCTTTTCCCAAGAGTCCAGGCTTTCTTTAGGTTGAGAATCCAACCATATTCTAGCTCTGTCTCTTACAGCAAAAGGGAATAGCATCAGTCTGTAGACCTCAGGGTTAACCCCATTAGTCTTGACTGTGTCACAGATTTGCAAGAATTCAGCTAAGAACTGATGAGGATCTTCCATTGGAAGTCCATGGAACTTGCAATTCTGTTGCATTAGAGAAACTAGTTGAGGCTTAAGCTCAAAGTTGTTTGCTCCAATGGCAGGGATAGAGATGCTTCTCCCATAGAAATCAGGAGTAGGTGCAGTGAAGTCACCCAGCACCTTCCTTGCATTGTTGGCATTGTTGTTGTTTTCGGCTGCCATGTCTTCTTCTTCTTTGAAGAATTCGGTCAGGTCTTCTAAAGAGAGTTGTGCTTTAGCTTCTCTTAGCTTTCTCTTCAAGGTCCTTTCAGGTTCAGGATCAGCTTCAACAAGAATGCCTTTGTCTCTGCTCCTGCTCATATGAAAGAGAAGAGAACAAGAGAAATGTGGAATCCTCTATGTCACAGTATAGAGATTCCTTGAAGTGTCAGAGGAAAAGAAAAATAGAAGAAGGAAGGTAGAAGAATTCGAACTTGATGAGATAGGGTTCGAATTGTGCATTAAGGAGGAGTAGTACTCCATAAATAGAAGGATGTGGGAAAGAGGGAAGAGGATTTTCGAAAATTAATTAGAAAGATGTTAAAAACATTTTAAAAATTGATTGATAATTTTCGAAAATTGAAAGTGGAAAAGAAATCAAGTGATTTTTGAAAAAGATTTTGAAATTAGAAATCAAAAAGATTTGATTGAAAACTATTTTGAAAAAGATGAGGTTAAAAAGATTTGATTGAGAAGTTATGGTTAAAAAAATGTGATTGAGAAGATATGATTTGAAAACAATTTTAAAAGATATGTTTTGAAAATAATTTTAAAAGATTTGATTTGAAAATTAGTGACTTGCCTAACAAAAAAAGATATGATTCAAACATAAAACTTTCCTTAACAGAAAAGGCAAAAAATGTTCAATCAAATCATTAATTGTTAGTAAGTATCTTTGAAAAAGGAAAGAAATTGATTTTGAAAACATTTGATTGAAAAGATATGATTTGAAAAAGATTTGATTTTGAAAAGCTTTGAAAACTTGAAAAAAATTGATTTGAAAACAAAATCTTCCCCCTAGCACCATCCTGGCGTTAAACGCCCAGAATGGTATACATTCTGGCGTTTAACGCCCAAAATGCTACCTCTTTGGGCGTTAAACGCCCAACCAGGTACCCTGGCTGGCGTTTAAACGCCAGTCTGCCTTCTCACTGGGCATTTTGAATGCTCAGCTTTTTATGTATAATTCCTCTGCAGCATGTTCTGAATCTTCAATTCTTTGTATCATTGACTTGAAAAGACACAAATTAAAAGTATTTTTGGATTTTTAATAATCAAAATGCAATAAGAATCAAATAACAATGCATGCAAGACACCAAACTTAGTAGTTTGTATACTACTAACACTATATGAGACACATAAACACTCAAGCCAAAAGAATTCAAAGATCAAAACAAAGAAATATATGCATGGATTCGAAAAATATAACAAAAACATGCATTTGACACCAAACTTAAGATGAGACTCTAGACTCAAACAAGAAATATTTTTGGATTTTATGATTTTATTTCTTTTGATTTTTTTTTTGTGTTTTTCGAAAATTAAGTGAGAAAAGATATCAAAATTCTTAATGAGAATTCCAGGAATCAGTGCAATGCTAGTCTAAGACTCCGGTCCAGGAATTAGACATGGCTTCACAGCCAGCCAAGCTTTCAAAGAAAGCTTCGGTCCAAAACACTAGACATGACCAAAGGTCAGCCAAGCCTTGGCAGATCACTGCTCCAAAAGCAAAGTTGATGAAAATCAACAAGCTCTTGTGGTGATAGGTTGAAACCTCGGTCCAATCAGATTAGACATGGCTTCTCAGCCAGCCAGACTTCAACAAATCATCATGAAACTCTAGAATTCATCTTCAAGAATTTCGAAAAAAAATAAATACCTAATCTAAGCAACAAGATGAACCATCAGTTGTCCAAACTAGAACAATCCCAGGCATTGTTACCAAAAGCTTGCTCAAAACTTGAACAATCCCCGGCAACGGCGCCAAAAACTTGGTGCGCGAAATTGTGAACAATACTTTTCACAACTCTCATAATCCCTGGTCATGAACTCCAAAAGACTTGGTGGTTCAATTCCATGGCATTACACAACTTCGCACAACTAACCAGCAAGTGCACTGGGTCGTCCAAGTAATACCTTACGTGAGTAAGGGTCGATCCCACGGAGATTGTCAGCATTGAAGCAAGCTATGGTCATCTTGTAAATCTTAGTCAGGCAAACTCAAATGTATATGGTAATGAACGAAAATAACATAAAAGATAAAGATAGTGATACTTATGTATATCATTGGTGTAAGAGCTTCAGACAAGCGTATGAAGATGCCTTCCCTTCCGTCTCTCTGCTTTCCTACTGCCTTCATCCAATCCTTCTTACTCCTTTCCATGGCAAGCTCGTGTAGGGTTTCACTGTTGTCAGCAGCTACCTCCCATCCTCTCAGTGAAAATACGTCCCTGATGCTCTGTCACAGCATAGGCTAATCATCTGTCGGTTCTCGTTCAGGCCGGAATAATATCCATTGATACTTTTGCGTCTGTCACTAATGCCCTAGCCTGCTAGGAGTTTGAAGCACGTCACAGTCATTCAATCATTGAATCCTACTCAGAATACCACAGACAAGGTTAGACCTTCCGGATTCTCTTGAATGTCGCCATCAGTTCTTGCCTATACCACGAAGACTCTGATCTCACGGAATGGCTGGCTCGTTTGTCAGGCGAGCACTCGGTTGTCAGGCGATCAACCATGCATCGTGTTATCAGGAATCCAAGAGATATTCACTAAGCCTCAGATGCTTGTAGAACAAGAGTGGTTGTCAGTCACCTTGTTCATGGGTGAGAATGGTGATGGGCGTCAGTCATCACCTTCATCAAGTTGAAGAACAAGTGATATCTTGGACAAAGAACAAGCGGAATTGAATAGAAGAACAATAGTAATTGCATTAATATTCGAGGTACAGCAGAGCTCCACACCTTAATCTATGGTGTGTAGAAACTCCACCGTTGAAAATACATAAGCATAAGGTCTAGGCATGGCCGAATGGCCAGCCTCCCAATGATCTAAGATAGCATAAAACGAAGATAGCTACCAAAGTCTCCTTTTTTTACAATAGTAAAAGGTCCTACTTATAGATAACTAGTAGCCTAAGGTGTACAAGGATGAGTAAATGACATAAAAATCCACTTCCGGGCCCACTTGGTGTGTGCTTGGGCTGAGCAATGAAGCATTTTCGTGTAGAGACTCTCCTTGGAGTTAAACGCCAGCTTTAGTGCCAGTTTGGGCGTTTAACTCCCAATTAGGTGCCAGTTCCGGCGTTTAACGCTGGAATTTCTTGAGGTGACTTTGAACGCCGGTTTGGGCAATCAAATCTTGGGCAAAGTATGGACTATTATATATTGCTGGAAAGCCCAGGATGTCTACTTTCCAACGCCGTTGAGAGCGCGCCAATTGGGCTTTTGTAGCTCCAGAAAATCCACTTTGAGTGCAGGGAGGTCAGAATCCAACAGCATCTGCAGTCCTTTTGAGTCTCTGGATCAGATTTTTGCTCAGATCCCTCAATTTCAGCCAGAAAATACCTGAAATCACAGAAAAACACACAAACTCATAGTAAAGTCCAGAAAAGTGAATTTTAATTAAAAACTAATAAAAATATACTAAAAACTAACTAGATCATACTAAAAACATACTAAAAATAATGCCAAAAAGCATACAAATTATCCGCTCATCAGTTACAGAAGGAATCAGAGGATAAAATAGCAAAAAAGGATGCTCACTGGTGCGAAACAGCTATTAAAAGCTGTTTTGGGCATTGAACGCCCAAAAGAAGCACCTACTGGGCGTTCAACGCCAGTAAGGATAGCCCTCTGGGCGTTAAACGCCAGAAAGGAGCATCTTCTGGGTGTTGAACACCAGAAAGAAGCACCTTCTGGGCGTTCAACGCCAGATTTGTAGCGTCCTGGGTGTTCAGAGAAACACCTAGTGACAAAGGACTTCCTGGTGTTCAACGCCAGAAAGAAGCAACAGCTGGGCGTTGAACGCCCAGGAGAAGCTGCTCATGGGCGTTAAACGTCCAAAACATGCAACGTTTAGGTGTTTAACGCCAGCATAATGGGGAGGAGGTAAATTCGTTTCTACTTCAATTTTTTAATTTTTTTTTCGTTTCAATTCATGATTTCTTGCATAAACATGTTACAAGCTCTCATCCTTCAATTCCAAAAAATTTCTATCCTAATTTCTAAAATCCCTTTTTCAAAAATATCAAATGTATCTTAATCCATAAACACAAATCTTTTTCCAATCCAACTCTTTTTCAAATCTTTTTCAACTCATCATATCTTTTGAATTTCGAAATTGCCTTTCCCTCTATTCCTCTCCTATCCTTTCTTTTGCTTGAGGACAAGCAAACCTCTAAGTTTGGTGTGATTTGCCATGATCACTAAGCTAAAACTCATCAAGATCATGGCACCTAAGGGAACAGGAAGAGCAAGGATGTGACTTAAAGGAACTGAAGCGTCAGAAATTATCTCTTGAAGGATCAAGCATCCCACAGACTAGAGGAACACCCACTTCCCAAAATAATGGTTGTTGAGTCCTAATCTTTGCCTTAATTCTGTGATAACTGTTCTTATTATGAATTTACCTTAGAAGTTATATATTAGTAGTAGTAATTAGTATCTCTATTTTGATTTTATCTCCAATAAAGCTATAATTTATTTTTCTCATCATCATCAAACATGAATAAAATAGTAGATTTTTAGAATAAAGAGGTAATATTTTTTTGAGTTCTTAATAAGGAAAATTCTAATTATTTATATGTGGTGACAATACCTTTTGTCTTCTGAATGAATGCCTAAACAGTGCATATTTTTTATATTGAATTTTATGAATGTTAAAATTGTTGGCTCCTGAAAGAATGATGAACAAGAGAAATGTTATTGGTGATCTGATAAATCATGAAATTGATTCTTGAAGCAAGAAAAAGCAGTGAAAAACAAGCTTGCGAAAAAAAAATGAAAAGTCAGTAATTTGCGAAAAAAAAAGCAAAAGAGGTAGAAAAAGCCAATAGCCCTTTAAACCAAAAGGCAAGGGTGAAAAGGATCCAAGACTTTGAGCATCAATGGATAGGAGGGCCCAAGGAAATAAATCCAGGCCTAAGCGGCTAAATCAAGTTGTCCCAAACCATGTGCTTGTGGCATGCAGGTCCAAGTGAAAAGCTTGAGACTGAGTGGTTAAACTCGTGACCCAAAGCAAAAGAGTGTGCTTAAGAACTCTGGATACCTCTAATTGGGGACTTGAGCAAAGCTAAGTCACAATCTGAAAAGGTTCACCCAGTTATGTGTCTGTGGCATTTATGTATCCGGTGGTAATATTGGAAAACAAAGTGTTTAGGGCCACGGCCAAGACTCATAAAGTAGCTGTGTTCAAGAATCAACATACTAAACTTGGAGAATTAATAATACTATCTGAATTCTGAGTTCCTATGGATGCCAATCATTCTGAATTTCAAAGGATAAAGTGAGATGCCAAAACTGTTTGGAAGCAAAAAGCTACTAGCCCCGCTCATCTAATTAGAATCTGAGCTTCACTTAAAACTCTGAGATATTATTGCTTCTTGATTTCTTTTTATCCTCTTTTATTTATCTAGTTACTTGAGGACAAGCAACAGTTTAAGTTTGGTGTTGTGATGAGCGGATATTTTATACGCTTTTTGGGGTAATTTCATATAGATTTTAGCATGTTTTAATTAGTTTTTAATAAAATATTATTAGTTTTTAGACAAAAATCATATTTCTGGACTTTACTATGAGTTTGTGTGTTTTTCTGTGATTTCAGGTATTTTCTGGCTGAAATTGAGGGAGCTGAGCAAAAATCTGAGTTAGGCTGAAAAAGGACTGCTGATGCTGTTGGATCCTGACCTCCTTGCACTCGGAACGGATTTTTTGGAGCTAAAAGAGACTAATTGATGCGTTCTCAATTGGGTTGGAAAGTAGACATCCAGGGCTTTTGATGAGCGGATAATTTATACGCTTTTTGGCATTGTTTTTAGGTAGTTTTTAGTATGATCTAGTTATTTTTAGGGATGTTTTCATTAGTTTTTATGTTAAATTCATATTTCTGGACTTTACTATGAGTTTGTATGTTTTTCTGTGATTTCAGATAATTTCTGGTTGAAATTGAGGGACCTGAGCAAAACTCTGATAAAAGGCTGACAAAGGACTGCTGATGCTGTTGGATTCTGACCTCTCTGCACTTGAAATGGATTATCTGGAGCTACAGAACTCCAAATGGCTCGCTCTCAACGGCGTTGGAAAGTAGACATCTAGAGTTTTCCAGCAATATATAATAGTTCATACTTTATTCGGGAATTGATGACGTAAACTGGCGCTCAACGCCAGTTTCATGTTGCTGTCTGGAGTCAAACGCCAGAAACACGTCACGACCCAGAGTTGAATGCCAGAAACACGTTACAACTTGGCGTTCAACTCCAAAAGAAGCCTCAGCTCGTGGATAGATCAAGCTCAGCCCAAACATACACCAAGTGGGCCCTGAAAGTGGATTTATGCATCAATTACTTACTTCTGTAAACCCTAGTAGCTAGTTTATTATAAATAGAACTTTTTACTAGTGTATTAGACATCTTGGAACATCTTTGAACGTTTAGTTCTTAGACCTTGGGGGCTGGCCTCTCGGCCATGCCTGGACCTCTCACTTATGTATTTTGATTGGTGGAGTTTCTACACACCATAGATTAAGGGTGTGGAGCTCTGCTGTACCTCAAGTTTCAATGCAATTACTATTATTTTCTATTCAATTCTCTTTATTCCTATTCTAACATATATGTTGCACTTCAACTTGATGAATGTGATGATCCTTGACACTCATCATCATTCTCACCTATGAACGCGCGTGACTGACAACCACTTCCGTTCTACCTTAGACCAGGCGCATATCTCTTGGATTCGTTAATCAGAATCTTCGTGGTATAAGCTAGAATTGATGGCGGCATTCATGGGAATCCGGAAAGTCTAACCTTGTCTGTGGTATTCCGAGTAGGATTCCGGGATTGAATGACTATGACGAGCTTCAAACTCCTAAAGGCTGGGCGTTAGTGACAGATGCAAAAGAATCAAGGGATTCTACTCCAACCTGATTAAGAACCGACAGATGATTAGCCGTGCTGTGACAGAGCATTTGGACCTTTTTCAATAAGAGGATGGGATGTAGCCATTGACAACGGTGATGCCCTACATACAGCTTGCCATGAAAAGGAGTAAGAAGGATTGGATGAATGTAATAAGAAAGTAGAGATTCGAGAGGAGCACAGCACTTCCATGCACCTATCTGAAATTCCCACCATTGGAGTACTCATAAACCACTATTATATGGTTTATCTTGTGCTCAATTGAGTGGTTTTTATCTACTCTTTACCCACTTATTCGTACTATTTGCATGGTTTTATATTTCCTTCCTGATTATGTGCTTTGATTGAAAACATGCTTCTTTGGACTTATATTTGCTTATTATTAATCCTCTCTTATCACCATTAGATGCCTTGATATGTGTGTTAAGTGATTTCAGAGATTACAGGGCAAGAATGGCTTGGAGGATGGAAAGGAAGCATGCAAAAGTGGAAGGAATACAAGAAGTTGGAGAAATTGCTAAGCTGTCCAGCCTGACCTCTTCTCACTCAAACAGCTATAACTTTAGCTACAGAGGTCCAAACGACGCGGTTCTAGTTGCGTTGGAAAGCTAATATCCGGGGCTTCGATTTGATATATAATTTACCATAGTTGCCCCGACGCCAGGTGACGCGAATGCGTGGGCCACGCGGACGCGTGACCTGGCCAACACCCAATCCGCGCGGTCGCGTGGACGATGCGGCCGCGTCACTTTTCCGCGACCTGTACGGACCAGAAAGCGCTGGAAGTGATTTTTTGGCTGTTTCTGACCCAGTTTTCGGCCCAGAGAACACAGATTAGAGGCTATAAAGTGGGCGAATGCGTCCATTCATAGAGATGCCTCTAATAATTTACTTTTCATGTTTTAGATGTAGTTTTGGAGAGAGAGGTTCTCTCCTCTCTCTCTCTCTCTCTTATGATTTAGGACTTCTCTTTCTAGAGTGACTCTCGATCCAGGTTCAATATTCCTTTTTCTATTTAAATCTCTCTTTTATATTTTGATTATTCTGAAGCTTTTATTATGTTTGATTGATGTTGCCCAATTGGCTGTTGATGACATTTTTATTTAATGATATTTGAGGTATTTCAGTTTACTATTGCTCTCTTTGATTTATGTTATTGATGCTTCCCATCTGATGATATTTTCACTCTAGTAATTTTACTTTTTCCCCTTTTGGTTCCGATTAAGAATTTAGTAACTCAACAGTTATTAAACTCAACGTAATTAATAATCGTTATCTTGCTAATTGAGCTGAACCTGAATAATCTCAACCTTTTCTTAGGAAATAATTAGGATTCAAAGGTCAATTTAATTAGTCCCTTGACTTTCCTTTGCCTTGGTAAAGGTTGACCAAGTGGAGTTTAGATTCAACTTTTATTATAGTTGAGAGAGATAACTAAGTTAGACCTGTAAATTCCCTTATCTTGCCAAGAGTTGTTTTACAGTTATTATTTATTTTTAATTGCCATTTAATTCACTCCTCATTTAAATTACTTGCTTCTCACCTTCTAAACCCCGATTACAACCTTTATAACCAATAATAAGAACATACTTCCTCGCAGTTCCTTGAGAAGACGACCCGAGGTTTGAATACTCGGTTAACAATTTCTAAATGGGTTTGTTACTTGTGACACCCAAAACGTTTGCATGAAAGGAGTTTTGAAGGTTTAGAAACTATACTTGCAACGAGGATTTATCCGCAAATTTCTAGACCACGCAAAAGTCCTCTAATCAAAGAGAGGTTCTCTCCTCTCTCTCTCTCTTATGATTTAGGACTTCTCTTTCTAGAGTGACTCTCGATCCAGGTTCAATATTCCTTTTTCTATTTAAATCTCTCTTTTATATTTTGATTATTCTGAAGCTTTTATTATGTTTGATTGATGTTGCCCAATTGGCTATTGTTGACATTTTTATTTAATGATATTTGAGGTATTTCAGTTTACTATTGCTCTCTTTGATTTATGTTATTGATGCTTCCCATCTGAGGATATTTTCACTCTAGCAATTTTACTTTTTCCCCTTTTGGTTCTGATTAAGAATTTAGTAACTCAACAGTTATTAAACTCAACGTAATTAATAATCGTTATCTTGCTAATTGAGCTGAACCTGAATAATTCCAACCTTTTCTTAGGAAATAATTAGGATTCAAAGGTCAATTTAATTAGTCCCTTGACTTTCCTTTGCCCTCGTAAAGGTTGACCAAGTGGAGTTTAGATTCAACTTTTATTATAGTTGAGAGAGATAACTAAGTTAGACCTCTAAATTCCCTTATCTTGCCAAGAGTTGTTTTACAGTTATTATTTATTTTTAATTGCCATTTAATTCACTCCTCATTTAAATTACTTGCTTCTCACCTTCTAAACCCCGATTACAACCTTTATAACCAATAATAAGAACATACTTCCTCGCAGTTCCTTGAGAAGACGACCCGAGGTTTGAATACTCGGTTAACAATTTCTAAAGAGGTTTGTTACTTGTGACACCCAAAATGTTTGCATGAAAGGACTTTTGAAGGTTTAGAAACTATACTTGCAACGAGGATTTATCCGCAAATTTCTAGACCACGCAAAAGTCCTCTCATCAAGTACATGAGTAACTTTATCTTTATTTTCAGTTTATTTATTATTTATTTTCGAAAACTCCATAATTCATTATTATCCGCCTGACTGAGATTTACAAGATGACCATAGCTTGCTTCATACCAATAATCTCCGTGGGATCGACCCTTACTCACGTAAGGTATTACTTGGACGACCCAGTGCACTTGCTGGTTAGTTGTGCGAAATTGTGAACCATGGTATTGGCACCAAGTTTTTGGCGCCAGTGCCAGGGAACGAAAGAGCAATGAATTTTACAAAATACATAAGAGTACGAATCACAATTTCGTACACCAAGTTTTTGGCATCGTTGCCGGGGATTGTTCGAGTATGGACAACTGACGGCTCATCTTGTTGCTCAGATTGGGTAATTTTATTTTATTTTATTTTGTTTTATTGTTCTTAAATTTCGAAAAAAAAAATTAAAACAAAAAAAAAATTCGAAAAAAATTATATTACTTATCCTGTTCTTCAGAATTTTTAAGAATGAATTCTAGAGTTTCATGAAGCATGTTGAAGCCTGGCTGGCTGTAAAGCCATGTCTAAATTCTTTTGGACTGAGGCTTCAAAACCATCTTCATAGAGGCAAGCTAATTTGAATATTAGCTGTATGCTAAAGCTTGGCTGGCCATTGGCCATGTCTAGTGTTTTGGACTGGAGCTTTCATTGAAAGCTTGGCTGGCTATTAAGCCATGTCTAATTCCTGGACCGGAGCTTTAGACTAACATTGCGAAGATTCCTGGAATCCTTATTAAAAATTTTGAATTTCTTATTTTCTTTTTATATGTTTTCGAAAAATATAAAACAAAATACAAAAAAATTAGAAAAATCATAAAAATAAAAAATATTTTGTGTTTCTTGTTTGAGTTTTGTGTCAAGTCATAAGTTTGGTGTCAATTGCATGTTCATCTTTTTCTTGCATAAAATTTTCGAAAAATTCATGCATTCATAGTGTTCTTCATGATCTTCAAGTTGTTCTTGATGAATCCTCTTGTTTGATCTTCATATTTTCTTGTTTTGTGTTGTATGGTGTTTTTCATATGCATTCTTGCATTCATAGAGTCTAAACATGAAAAATTTCTAAGTTTGGTGTCTTACATGTTTTCTTTACATTGAAAATTTTTCAAAAATATGTTCTTGATGTTCATCATGATCTTCAAAGTGTTCTTGGTGTTCATCTTGACATTCATAGTGTTCTTGCATGCATCATGTGTTTTGATCCAAAATTTTCATGCATTGAGTATTTTCAGTGTTTTTCTCTCTCATCATAAAAAAATTTCAAAAATCAAAAGAAAAATCTTATCTTTTCAAATGTTATCTTTTTAAAATTTTTTTCAAAAATCATATCTTTTCTATTTTTTTTCATATTCGAAAATTTCAAAAATTTTTTTCAAAATATTTTCAAAATCTTTTTCTTATCTTTACATCATATTTTCGAAAATATCATCAACAATTAATGTTTTGATTCAAAAATTTCAAGTTTGTTACTTTCTTGTTAAGAAAGATTCAAACTTTAAGTTCTAGAATCATATCTTGTGATTTCTTGTGAGTCAAGTCATTAATTGTGATTTTAAAATTCAAATCTTTTTCAAAACTAATTTCAATCATATCTTTTTAAAACCATATCTTTTAAAATCATATCTTTTCAAAAAAAAATATCTTTTCAATCTTATCTTTTCAAAAATCATATCTTTTTATCATATCTTTTATATCATATCTTTTTCAAAATTTTATCTTTTTCAAAAAATTTGATTTTAAAATATCTTAACTAACTTCTTATCTTCTTATCTTTTCAAATTTGATTTTAATATCTTTTTCAACTAACTAATTAACTTTTTGTTTGTTATCTTTTTCAAAACCACCTAACTACTTTTCCTCTCTAATTTTCGAAAATACCTCCCTCTTTTCAAAATTCTTTTAATTAGTTAATTGTTTCAAATTTTAACTTTAATTTTATTTCTTCCTTTAATTTTCGAAATTACTAACCCATTTTTCAAAATTATTTTCGAATTTCTCTCCCCCTCATCTCTTTCTATTTATTTTATTTATTTACTAACACTTCTCTTCATCCTAAAATTCGAACCCCCCTCTCTCTGAGTTCGAATTTTCTTCTTCTCCTTCTTATTCTTCTTCTTTTCTACTCACATAAAGGAACCTCTATATCTGGACAAAGAGGATCCCTATTATTATTTTCTGTTCCCTTCTTTTTTATATGAGCAGGAGCAAGGACAAGAACATTCTTATTGAAGTAGATCCTGAACCTGGAAGGACTCTGAAGAGGAAGTTAAGAGAAACTAAAAATCAACAATTCAGAGAAACCTCAAAAAAAAAAGAAAAAAAAAAGAGAAAAGGGAAGACAAAAAGCTTCCACCTCCGAGTCATGGGAGATGGAAAGACTCATCTAAAGGGTTTATAGCTCAGGAGTAGAATATTTGACTGCAAATCAAGAGATCCCTTAGATACCTCAGGGGATAAATTATCCTCCACACAACTATTGGGAGCAAATAAGGATAAGAGCACTAAAACCATTAGGGATCAAGCAACAGAGGCAAGGAAGATACATAAAGGAGCCCAAAAAGCATCAATGGTCCTTCAAGAAGGCGCCACCCTCACTAAGGTGGACTCATTCCTTGTTCTTAAATTTTTTTTGCTTTTCGTTTTTTATATGATATATGTTTATCTATGTTTATGTCTTTATTACATGATTATTATTATTTAGTAACTATGTCTTAAAGCTATGAATAATTCTATGAATCCTTCACCTCTCTTAAATGAAAAATGTTTTTAATTCAAAAGAACAAGAAGTACATGAATTTCAAATTTATCCTTGAATTTAGTTTAATTATATCGATGTGGTGACAATACTTTTTGTTTTCTGAATGAATGCTTGAACAGTGCATATTTTTTGATCTTGTTGTTTATGAATGTTAAAATTGTTGGCTCTTGAAAGAATGATGAACAAAGAGAAATGTTATTGACAATCTGAAAAATCATAAATTTGATTCTTGAAGCAAGAAAAAGCAGTGAATGGCGAAAAAAATAAATAAATAAAAAAATAATTGGCAAAAAAAATATTTAGAAAGAAAAAGAAAAGCAGGCAGAAAAAGCCAATAGCCCTTAAAACCAAAAGGCAAGGGTAAAAAGGATCCAAGGCTTTGAGCATCAATGGATAGGAGGGCCCAAGGAAATAAAATCCAGGCCTAAGCGGCTAAATCAAGCTGTCCCTAACCATGTGCTTGTGGCATGCAGGTCCAAGTGAAAAGCTTGAGACTGAGTGGTTAAAGTCGTGATCCAAAGCAAAAAGAGTGTGCTTAAGAGCTCTGGACACCTCTAACTGGGGACTTTAGCAAAGCTAAGTCACAATCTGAAAAGATTCACCCAGTTATGTGTCTGTGGCATTTATGTATCTAGGTGGTAATACTGAAAAACAAAGTGCTTAGGGCCACGGCCAAGACTCATAAAAGTAGCTGTGTTCAAGAATCAACATACTTAACAAGGAGAATCAATAACACTATCTAAAATTCTAAGTTCCTAGAGATGCCAATCATTCTAAACTTCAAAGGAAAAAGTGAGATGCCAAAACTGTTCAGAAGCAAAAAGCTACAAGTCCCGCTCATCTAATTAGAATTAATATTAATTGATATTTTGGAATTTATAGTATATTCTCTTTTTTTTATCCTAATTGATTTTCAGTTGTGATGAGCGGATATTTTATACGCTTTTTAGGGGTAATTTCATGTAGATTCTAGTATGTTTTAATTGGTTTTCTGTAGAATATTAGTAGTTTTTAGGCAAAAATCATATTTCTAGACTTTACTATGAGTTTGTGTGTTTTTCTGTGATTTCAGGTATTTTCTGGCTGAAATTGAGGGAGCTGAGCAAAAATCTGAGCTAGGCTGAAAAAGAACTGCTAATGCTGTTGGATCCTGACCTCCCTGCACTCGAAATGGATTTTCTGGAGCTACAGGAGTCCAATTGGCGCGCTCTCAACGGCGTTGGAAAGTAGACATCCAGGGCTTTCTAGCAATATATAATAGTCCATACTTTGCGCAAAGATAGACGTTGTAACTTGGCGTTGAACGCCAAGTATATGCTGCTGTCTGGAGTTAAACGCCAGAAACACGTCATGATCCGGAGTTGAACGCCCAAAACACGTTATAACTTGAAGTTCAACTCCAAGAAAAGCCTCAGCTCGTGGATAGCTTTAGTGTCAGCCCCAGCACACACCAAGTGGGCCCCAGAAGTGGATTTCTGCACCAATTATCTTAGTTTACTCATTTTCTGTAAACCTAGGTTACTAGTTTACTATTTAAACAACTTTTAGAGATTTATCTTGTACCTCATTACATTTTTCAGATCTGAATTTTATACACTTTGACGGCATGAGTCTCTAAACTCCATTGTTGGGGGTGAGGAGCTCTGCAGCGTCTCGATGAATTAATGCAATTGTTTCTATTTCACTCAAACGTGTGTGTGTTCCGATCTAAGATGTTTATTCGCGCTTAATTATGAAGGAGGTGATGATCCGTGACACTCATCACCTCCCTCAATCCATGAACGTGTGCCTGACAAACACCTCCGTTCTACATCAGACTGAATGAGCTTCTCTTAGATTCCTTAATCGGAATCTCCGTGGTATAAGCGAGAATTGATGGCGGCCACTCTTGAGAATCCGGAAGGTCTAAACCTTGTCTGTGGTATTCCAAGTAGGATTCAAGGATTGAATGGCTGTGACGCGCTTCAAACTCGCGATTGCTGGGCGTGATGACAAACGCAAAAGGATCAATGGATCCTATTCCAACATGATCGAGAACCAACAGCTGATTAGCCGTGCTGTGACAGAGCATCTGGACCATTTTCACTGAGAGGATGGGAGGTAGCCACTGACAATGGTGACACCCTACATACAGCTTGCCGTAGACGTGCTTTACAAACAATTGAGTTGAATATTACATTGCAGAAATTCAGAGGACAGAGCATCTCCAAAACTCCAACATATTTCTCATTACTGCATAACAAGTAACGATTTTATTCTCTTTTATTTTTCCAATCTAATAATTCCAACTAATAATTTTAATTAATATCCTGACTAATAATAAAATAAACATAGCTTGCTTCAAAACAATAATCTCCGTGGGATCGACCCTTACTCACGTAAGGTATTACTTGGACGACCCAGTGCACTTGCTGGTTAGTGGTATGAAGCTGTGTTAAATAGTCCATTAATATTGGCATACACAATTTCGTGCACCAAGTTTTTGGCGCCGTTGCCAGGGATTGTTCGAGTTTGAACAAACTAAAGGTTTATTTTGCTGCTTAGATTAGGAATATAGTATTGATGCTATAGAGTCATTAAATCTGAGTCCTTTATTCCCTTTCAAAAAAAAAAATATTATTTTTCTTTATTAATTGTTAATTTTTCGTGAGTCTAGTGTCTTGTTCTAAGTTTGGTGTCAATTGCATCTTTTATATTTTTCTTTAAATTTTCGAACTTGTGCTCTTTGTTCTTCATTGATCTTCAAGTTGTTCTTGTTTATTTTTCTTGTTTGATCTTGAGTTTTTCTTGTTTTGTGTCTTTTCTTGTTTTTCTTGTGCTTTTTCAAAACATTAACTTTCAAAAATTATACTTTTATCCATAAAAATAATACATCTTTAAAATACGTTACATTTTTAGCTCAGTTGGTTATAGCGTGGATTTATGTTCTTAGCAATTGGCACCTTCTTTTTAAAATCCTTTTTCAAAAAAATTTTTCTTGATTTAATCTTGTGCCAAACTTTAAGTTTGGTGTTTTCTTGTTAATCTTTTCATAATTTTCAAAAATTTTATTAAAGTTTTCTAAAAATTTTAAGTTTGGTGTTCTTCCTTTTGTTCTTGGTGTTCTTGTGAATCTTCAAGGTGTTCTTGAGTTTTTCTTGTGTCTTGATCTTAAAATTTTTAAGTTTAGTGTTCCTTGGTGTTTTCCCTCCAAAATTTTCGAAAATAAGGAGCATTAGATCTAAAAATTTTAAGTCTTGTGTCTTTTATGTGTTTTTCTCTTTCATCATAAAATTCAAAATTCCAAAAAAAAATATCTTTTCTAACTAATTTTAAAACTACATTTTCGAAATTTTTATATAAAATTCAGATTTCAATTTCAAAATTTTTCGAAAAATTTTCACAAAATATTTTCAAATTCTTTATATATTCCATTTTTATTTATTCCACTTCTATAAAATAAATAATATCAACATACATATCATCTCCCTTGTTCCATCATGGAATTAAGTGGAAATGAACTGTCCATTGGAGTTAGTAGCTTTGAGTTGAATCCTCAGCTCATTATCATGGTGCAGCAAAACTGCCAGTATTTCGGTCTTCCACAGGAAGAACCTACAGAGTTTCTGGCACAATTTTTACAAATTGTTGACACAATACATGATAAGGAAGTAGATCAGGATGTCTACAGATTATTACTGTTCCCATTTGCTGTAAAAGATCAAGCTAAGAGGTGGTTAAATAACCAACCTAAGAACAGTATAAAAACATGGAAATAGTTGTCGGAAAAATTCCTGAATCACTATTTCCCTCCAAAACGGATGACACAGCTAAGGCTAAGCATCCAAGGCTTCAAACAAGGAGATAATGAATCCCTTTATGATGCCTGGGAGAGATACATAGAGATGCTAAGAAAATGCCCCTCTGAAATGTTCTCAGAATGGGTGCAATTAGACATCTTCTACTATGGGCTTACAGAAAAAGCTCAGATTTCTCTAGACCACTCAGCTGGTGGATCTATACATATGAGAAAAACAATTGAAGAAGCTCAAGAGCTTATTGATACAGTTGCCAGAAATCAGCATCTGTACCTAAGCAGTGAATCTTCCATGAAAGAAGAAGCCAAAACAGTAACTGCTGAACTCAGTCCTATAGATTAGGCTAATGAATTCAATCAGCAATTAGACTTTCTAACTCAAGAGCTAGCCGAATTCAAGAAAATACTACAGGAAACAAGAATGGCTAACAGGAATATGGAAGTACAGTTAAAGCAAACAGAAAAGCAACTGTCAAAACAAATAGCAGAAGAATGCCAAGCAGTTCAATTAAGAAGTGGGAAAACATTAAACACTTCACTTCAAAACAGCAGGAAGCCAAGAAATGAACAAATGGCTACTCAAAATCCCTCTGAGGATAATTAGAGCCCAAAGAGGAATAATGCTGGCGCTGAACGCCCAGCCCATGCTCATTCCTGGCGTTCAACGCCAGAAACAAGCATGAATCCGGCGTTGAACGCCCAAAGGGAGCATAGTTTTGGCGTTCAGACGCCAGTAACAAATAAGGAGGTGGCGTCTAACGCCACTCCAGCTTCCACCCCTGGCATTCAAATGCCAGTGGGGGATCAGTCACATACAAGTGCTGATAACAACCCTTCTAAAAAGGCTTCCCAACCCACTTCTGTAAGTAATAAACCTGCAGCAACTAAGGTTGAGGAATACAAAGCCAAAATGCCTTATCCTCAAAAACTCCACCAAGCGGAACAGGATAAGTAATTTGCTCGCTTTGCAGACTATCTCAGGACTCTTGAAATAAAGATTTCGTTTGCAGAAGCACTTGAGCAAATACCCTCTTATGCTAAGTTCATGAAAGAGATCTTAAGTCATAAGAAGGATTGGAGGGAAACTGAAAAAGTTTACCTCACTGAAGAATGCAGTGCAGTCATTCTGAAAAGCTTACCTGAGAATCTTAAAGATCCTGGAAGCTTTATGATACCATGCACATTAGAGGGTACTTGTACCAAGCAAGCTTTATGTGATCTTGGGGCAAGTATCAACCTAATACCTGCATCTACTATCAGAAAGCTTGGTTTAACTGAAGAAATCAAACCAACCAGGATATGTCTTCAACTTGCTGATGGCTCCATTAAATACCCATCAGGCGTGATTGAAGAAATGATTGTCAAGGTTGGGCCATTCGCCTTTCCTACTGACTTTGTGGTGCTGGAAATGGAGGAGCACAAGAGTGCAACTCTCATTCTAGGAAGACCTTTCCTAGCAATTGGCCGAACCCTCATTGACGTCCAAAAAGGGGAAGTAACCCTGAGAGTCAATGAGGAGGAGTTCAAGTTGAATGTTTTAAAGCCATGCAACATCCTGACACCCAAATGACTGCATGAGTGTTGATATTATTGACTCCCTAGTGAGAGAGGTCAACATGGCTGAGAGTCTCGAATCAGAGCTAGAGGACATCTTTAAAGATGTTCAGCCTGATCTGGAGGAATCAGAGAGAATAGTAGAACCTCTGAAAATCCCTCAGGAGGAGGAGAAACCTCCTAAACCCGAGCTCAAACCATTACCACCATCCCTGAAATATACATTCCTGGGAGAAGGTGATACCTTTCCTGTAATCATAAGCTCTACCTTAGAGCCACAGGAAGAGGAAGCACTAATTCAAGTGCTAAGGACACACAAGACAGCTCTTGGGTGGTCCATCAGTGATCTCAAGGGCATTAGCCCAGCCAGATGCATGCACAAGATCCTACTAGAGGGTGACGCCAAGCCAGTGGTTCAACCACAAAGGCGGTTGAACCCAGCCATGAAGGAGGTGGTGCAGAAGGAGGTCACTAAGTTACTAGAGGCTGGGATTATTTATCCTATTTCTGATAGCCCCTGGGTAAGCCCTGTCCAGGTTGTCCCTAAGAAAGGCGCATGACAGTTGGTTCACAATGAAAAAATGAACTAGTTCCTACAAGAACAGTTACAGGGTGGCGTATGTGTATTGATTACTGAAGGCTCAATACAGCACCAGAAAGGATCACTTCCTTTACCATTCATAGACAGATGTTAGAAAGACTAGCAGGTCATGAATACTACTGCTTCTGGTGGATATTCAGGTTATAATCAAATTGCAGTAGATCCCCAGGATCAGGAGAAACGGCATTCACATGCCCATCTGGAGTATTTGCATACAGAAGGATGCCATTTGGCCTGTGCAATGCACCTGCAACCTTTCAGAGGTGCATGGTCTCAATTTTCTCTGATATGGTGGAAAAATTTCTGGAAGTCTTCATGGATGACTTTTCAGTTTTTGGAGACTCATTCAGCTCCTGCCTTAACCATTTAGCACTTGTTCTAAAGAGATGCCAAGAGACTAACCTGGTTTTAAACTGGGAGAAGTGTCACTTTATGGTGACTGAAGGAATTATCCTTGGGCACAAAATCTCGAACAAGGGAATAGAGGTGGATCAAGCTAAAGTTGAAGTAATTGAAAAATTACCACCACCCGCCAATGTTAAGGCAATCAGAAGCTTTCTGGGGCATGCAGGATTCTATAGGAGGTTTATAAAGGATTTTCAAAATCACCAAACCTCTAAGCACCTGCTAGCTGCTGACACGCCATTTATCTTGATAAAGAGTGTACAGGCATTGAGACCCTGAAAGCTAAATTGGTCTCAGTACCAATTATCTCTGCACCAAAATGGGCATTGCCATTTGAACTAATGTGTGATGCCAGTGACCATGCCATTGGTGCAGTTGGGACAAAGGCATGACAAGCTTTTGCACGTCCTTTACTATGCCAGTCGTGTTCTAAATGATGCACATAAGAATACACAACCACAGAAAAAGAGCTACTTGCAGTGGTTTACGCCATTGACAAATCAGATCCTATTTAGTAGGATCAAAAGTGATCGTTACACTATCATGCTGCTCTTAAATATCTACTCACAAAACAGGATTTAAAACCCAGACTTATAAGATGGTGTTGCTTCTGCAAGAGTTTGATATAGAAATAAGAGACAGAAAAGGGACAGAGAATCAGGTAGCAATCACCTGTCCCGAATAGAACAGTAGAAGGGGCGTCCCCTCCTCTTACTGAGATCTCTGAAACTTTCCGAATGAGCAACTATTTGCCATCCAAAGTGCCATGGTTTGCAGACATTGCAAATTACAAGGTAGTGAGGTTCATACCTAAAGAGTACAGTAGGCAGCAATCAAAGAAATTGATCACAGATGCAAAGTACTATCTTTGGGATGAACCATATCTCTTCAAGAGATGTGCAGACGGAGTAATCGGTAGATGTGTGCCTAAGGAAGAAGCGCAGAAGATCCTATGGCACTGCCATGGATCACAGTATGGAGGACATTTTGGAAGTGAGCGAACAGCCACAAGAGTCCTCCAAAGTGGCTTCTACTGGCCTACTCTCTATAAAGATTCCCGAGTGTTTGTACTTAATTGTGACAGTTGCCAAAGATCTGGCAATCTGCCTCACAGTTATGCCATGCCTCAACAAGGGATATTGGAGATTGAGTTGTTTGATGTATGGGGAATTAACTTCATGGGACCTTTCCCACCATCATACTCAAACACTTATATTCTGGTGGCAGTGGATTATGTATCCAAATGGGTAGAAGCTATTGCAACCCCCACTAATGACACTAAAACAGTGTTAAAATTCCTCCAGAAACACATCTTCAGCAGATTTGGTACCCCTAGAGTATTAATCAGTGATGGGGGCACTCATTTCTGCAATAAACAGCTTTACTCTGCTTTGGTTCGTTATGGAGTTAGCCACAGAGTGGCCACTCCATATCATCCACAGACTAATGGGCAAGCTGAAGTCTCAAATAGAGAACTCAAAAGAATCCTGGAACGGACTGTAATTAACCGTAGAAGGGATTGGGCAAGAAGCTTGGATGATGCTCTGTGGGCATACAGAACAGCATTCAAGACCCCTATAGGGACCTCTCCATACCAGCTTGTGTATGGAAAGGCATGTCACTTGCCAGTGGAACTAGAACATGAGGCCTACTGGGCAACCAGATTCCTAAACCTTGATGCCAAGTTAGCTGGAGAAAAACGATTGCTTCAGTTAAATGAGCTAGAGGAATTTAGACTCAATGCTTTCGAGAATGCAAAAATTTACAAAGAGAAAGCAAAAAGATGGCATGATAAGAGATTGTCATCCAGAGTCTTTGAGCCGGGGCAGAAAGTTCTGCTATTTAATTCCAGGCTCAAATTATTCCCCGGGAAATTAAAATCCCTGTGGAGAGGTCCATATGTGATTACAAGCGTATCACCATATGGATACGTAGAGCTTCAGGATAATGAATCCAACAAAAAGTTCATTGTTAATGGACAGGGAATTAAACATTATCTTGAAAGTAACTTCGAGCAAGAATGCTCAAAACTGAGACTTGATTAGAGCTCAGTGGAAGTCCAGCTAAAGACAATAAAGAAGCGCTTGCTGGGAGGCAACCCAGCCATTTACAAAGTTTATTTACTAATTAAATAAATTTCCTTTTCTTTACAGGTATGTGTCTGGTGCGCGAAATTGTGAACAATACTTTTTCACAACTCTCATAATCCCCGGTAATGGCTCCAAAACGTGGTAGCTCAATACCATGGCATTACACAACTTCGCACAACTAACCAGCAAGTGCACTGGGTCGTCCAAGTAATACCTTACGTGAGTAAGGGTCGATCCCACGGAGATTGTTAGCATTGAAGCAAGCTATGGTCATCTTGTAAATCTTAGTCAGGCAGACTCAAATGTATATGATGATGAATGAAAATAATATAGAATATAAAGATAGTGATACTTATGTATATCATTGGTGTAAGAGCTTCAGACAAGTGTATGAAGATGCCTTCCCTTCCGTCTCTCTGCTTTCCTACTGCCTTCATCCAATCCTTCTCACTCCTTTCCATGGCAAGCTCGTGTAGGGTTTCACTGTTGTCAGTAGCTACCTCCCATCCTCTCAGTGAAAGTGATTGCATATGTCCTGTCACGGCATAGCGGAATTCAGCTGTCGGTTCTCAGTCAGGCCGGAATAATATCCATTGATACTTTTGCGTCTGTCACTAACGCCCTAGCCTGCTAGGAGTTTGAAGCACGTCACAGTCATTCAGTCATTGAATCCTACTCAGAATACCACAGACAAGGTTAGACCTTCCGGATTCTCTTGAATGCTGCCATCAGTTCTTGCCTATACCACGAAGACTCTGATCTCACGGAATGGTTGGCTCGTTTGTCAGGCGAGCACTCGGTTGTCAGGCGATCAACCATGCATCGTGCAATCAGGAATCCAAGAGATATTCACTAAGCCTCAGATGCTTGTAGAACAAGAATGGTTGTCAGTCACCTTGTTCATGGGTGAGAATGGTGATGGGCGTCAATCATCACCTTCATGATGTTGAAGAACAAGTGATATCTTGGACAAAGAACAAGCGGAATTGAATGGAAGAACAATAGTATTGCATTAATACTCGAGGTACAGCAGAGCTCCACACCTTAATCTATGGTGTGTAGAAACTCCACCGTTGAAATACATAAGAACAAGGTCTAGGCATGGCCGAATGGCCAGCCTCCCCAAAAGAGGGTTCAATCATCAAAACATGATCAAAAGCTCTAAAATGATCCGAAGATGAAAATACAATAGTAAAAGGTCCTACTTATAGAAAACTAGTAGCCTAGGGTGTACAGAGATGAGTAAATGACATAAAAATCCACTTCCGGGCCCACTTGGTGTGTGCTTGGGCTGAGCAATGAAGCAATTTCGTGTAGAGACTCTCCTTGGAGTTAAACGCCAGCTTTAGTGCCAGTTTGGGCGTTTAACTCCCAATTAGGTGCCAGTTCCGGCGTTTAACGCTGGAATTTCTTGAGGTGACTTTGAACGCCGGTTTGGGCCATCAAATCTTGGGCAAAGTATGGACTATTAAATATTGCTGGAAAGCCCAGGATGTCTACTTTCCAACGCCGTTGAGAGCGCGCCAATTGGGCTTCTGTAGCTCCAGAAAATCCACTTCGAGTGCAGGGAGGTCAGAATCCAACAGCATCTGCAGTCCTTTTCAGTCTCTGGATCAGATTTTTGCTCAGGTCCCTCAATTTCAGCCAGAAAATACCTGAAAATCACAGAAAAACACACAAACTCATAGTAAAGTCCAGAAAAGTGAATTTTAACTAAAAACTAATAAAAATATACTAAAAACTCAACTAAAACTACCAAAAACATACTAAAAGCAATGCCAAAAAGTATACAAATTATCCGCTCATCACAACACCAAACTTAAATTGTTGCTTGTCCCCAAGCAACTGAAAATCAAATAAGATAAAAAAGAAGAGAATATGCAATGAACTCCAAAAACATCTATGAAGATTAGTATTAATTAGATGAGCGGGGCTTTTATCTTTTTGCCTCTGAATAGTTTTGGCATCTCACTCTATCCCTTGTAACTCAGAATGATTGGCTTCTTTAGGAACTTAGAATCCAGATAGTGTTATTGATTCTCCTAGTTAAGTATGATGATTCTTGAACACAGTTACTTATTGAGTCTTGGCTGTGGCCCAAAGCACTCTGTCTTCCAGTATTACCACCGGATACATACATGCCACAGACACATAATTGGGTGAACCTTTTCAGATTGTGACTCAGCTTTGCTAAAGTCCCCAATTAGAGGTGTCCAGGGTTCTTAAGCACACTCTTATTTGCCTTGGATCACAACTTTATTTCTTTCTTTTTCTTTCTTTTTTTTCGGTTTTTTTTTTTTTTCGTTTGCTTCCTTCTTTCTCTCTTTTTTTTTTTGTATTCACTGCTTTTTCTTGCTTCAAGAATCATTTTTATGATTTTTCAGATCCTCAGTAACATGTCTCCTTTTTCATCATTCTTTCAAGAGCCAACATTCATGAACCACAAGTTCAAAAGACATATGCACTGTTCAAGCATACATTCAGAGAACAAAAGTAATGCCACCACATCAAAAATATTAAACTACTATAAAATTCAGAATTCATACAATTCTTCTCCTTTTCAATTAAGCACGTTTTTATTAAGAGAGGTGATGGATTCATAGGACATTCATAACTTTAAGGCATAGACACTAAGACACTAATGATCACAAGACACAAACATGGATAACATAAAGCATAAAAATCGAAAAACAGAAAAATAAAGAACAAGGAGATCAAGGAACGGGTCCACCTTAGTGATGGCGGCTCTTTCTTGCTCTTGAAGATCCTATGGAGTGCTTGAGCTCCTCAATGTCTCTTCCTTGTCTTTGTTGCTCCTCCCTCATGATTCTTTGATCTTCTCTAATTTCATGAAGGAGAATGGAGTGTTCTTGATGCTCCACCCTTAGTTGTCCCATGTTGGAACTCAATTCTCCTAGGGAGGTGTTTAGTTGCTCCCAATAATTTTGTGGAGGAAAGTGCATCCCTTGAGGAATCTCAGGGATCTCATGGTGAGAGGGGTCTCTTGTATACTCCATCCTTTTCTTGGTGATGGGCTTGTCCTCATCAATGGGGGTATCTCCTTCTATGTCAACTCCAACTGAATAACAGAGGTGACAAATGAGGTGAGGAAAGGCTAATCTTGCCAAAGTGGAGGTCTTGTCCGCCACCTTGTAGAGTTCTTGGGCTATAACCTCATGAACCTCTATTTCTTCTCCAATCATGATGCTATGAATCATGATGGCCCGGTCTACGGTAACTTCGGACCGGTTGCTAGTGGGAATGATTGAGCGTTGTATGAACTCTAACCATCCTCTAGCCACGGGCTTGAGGTCATGCCTTCTCAATTGAACCGGCTTTCCTCTTGAATCTTGCCTCCATTGTGCGCCCTCTTCACATATGGTTGTGAGGACTTGGTCCAACCTTTGATCAAAGTTGACCCTTCTAGTGTAAGGATGCTCATCTCCTTGCATCATAGGCAAGTTGAACGCCACCCTCACACTCTCCGGACTAAAATCCAAGTATTTCCCCCGAACCATAGTGAGATAATTCTTTGGATTCGGGTTCACACTTTGGTCATGGTTCTTTGTGATCCATGCATTGGCATAGAACTCTTGAACCATCAAGATTCCGACTTGTTGAATGGGGTTGGTAAGTACTTCCCACCCTCTTCTTTGGATCTCATGGCGGATCTCCGGATATTCACCCTTTTTGAGTGAAAAGGGGACTTCGGGGATCACCTTCTTCAGGCCACAACTTCATAGAAGTGGTCTTGATGCACCCTTGAGAGGAATCTATCCATCTCCCATGACTCGGAGGTGGAAGCTTTTGCCTTCCCTTTCCTCTTTTTAGAGGTTTCTCCGGCCTTGGATGCCATAAATGGTTATGAAAAAGCAACGCTTTTACCACACCAAACTTAAAATGTTTGCTCGTCCTCGAGCAAAAGAAGAAAGAAGAGAGTAGAAGAAGAAGAAATGAGGAAGAGGGGAAGGTGGTGTGTTCGGCCAAGAAGGGAAAGAAGGGGTGTTTTAGGTTGTGTGAGAATGAAGGGTTGAAGAAGGGTATATATAGGAGAGAGGGGGGTAATGGTTTGGCCATGGAGGGTGGGTTTGGGAGGGAAAGTGGTTTGAATTTGAAGGGTGAGGTTGGTGGGGATTTATGAAGGATGGATGTGAGTGGTGAAGAGAAAGATGGGATTGATAGGTGAAGGGTTTTTGGGGAAGAGGTATTGAGGTGATTGGTGAGTGGGGGAAGAAGAGAGAGAGTGATGGTGGGGTCCTGTGGGGTCCACAGATCCTGTGGTGTCAAGGAAAAGTCATCCCTGCACCAAATAGCATCAAAATCCACGTTTTGAGCTATTTCTGGCGTTAAACGCCGGGCTGGTGCCCATTCCTGGCGTTTAACGCCAGGTTGTTGCCCTTTTCTGGCGTTTAACGCCAGTCTGGTGCCCCTTTCTGGCGTTAAACGCCCAGAATGGTGCCAGACTGGGCGTTAAACGCCCAACTGCTAGGCTTACTGGCGTTTAAACGCCAGCAGCTTCTTCCTCCAGGGTGTGCTGTTTTTCTTCCTGTTTTCATTCTGTTTTTGCTTTTTTCATTGTTTTTGTGACTTCTTATGATCATCAACCTACAAAAAATAAAATAACAAAGAAAATAGTTAACTATAAAACATTGGGTTGCCTCCCAACAAGCGCTTCTTTAATGTCATTAGCTTGACAGAGGACTCTCATGGAGCCTCAGAAATGCTCAGAACCGTGTTGGAACCTCCCAACACCAAACTTAGAGTTTGAATGTGGGGGTTCAATACAAAACTTAGAGTTTGGTTGTGGCCTCCCAACACCAAACTTAGAGTTTGACTGTGGGGGCTCTGCTTGGCTCTGTTTTGAGAGAAGCTCTTCATGCTTCCTCTCCATGATGATAGAGGGATTTCCTTGGGCCTTAAACACCAAGGATTCTTTATTCACTTGAATGATCAACTCTCCTCTATCAACATCAATCACAGCCTTTGCTGTGGCTAGAAAGGGTCTGCCAAAGATGATGGATTCATCCATGCACTTCCCAGTCTCTAGGACTATGAAATCAGTAGGGATGTAATGGTCTTCAATCTTCACCAAAACATTCTCTACAAGTCCATGAGCTTGTTTTCTTGAATTGTCTGCCATCTCTAATGAGATTCTTGCAGCTTGCACCTCAAAGATCCCTAATTTCTCCATTATAGAGAGGGGCATGAGGTTTACACTTGACCCTAAGTCACACAAGGCCTTCTTGAAGGTCATGGTGCCTATGGTACAAGGTATAGAAAACTTCCCAGGATCTTGCCTCTTTTGAGGCAGTTTCTGCCTAAACAAGTCATCCAGTTCTTTGGTGAGCAAGGGAGGTTCATCCTCCCAAGTCTCATTTCCAAATAACTTGTCATTTAGCTTCATGATTGCTCCAAGATATTTAGCAACTTGCTCTTCAGTGACATACTCATCCTCTTCAGAGGAAGAATACTCATCAGAGCTCATGAATGGCAGAAGTAAGTCCAATGGAATCTCTATGGTCTCATTTGAGCCTCAGATTCCCATTGGAACTCAGAGGAAATTGGTACACGCCCACTGAGGTCTTCCTCAGTGGCGTCTTCCTCCTCTCTTTCCTCTCCACATTCGGCCATGGTTATGGCTTTGCACTCTCCTTTTGGATTTTCTTCTGTATTACTTGGGAGAGTACTAGGAGGGAGTTCAGTAATTTTCTTGCTCAGCTGACCCACTTGTCCTTCCAAATTTCTGATGGAGGACCTTGTTTCATTCATGAAACTTTGAGTGGTCTTTATTAGATCAGAGACCATTGTTGCTAAGTCAGAAGTATTCTGCTTAGAACTCTCTGTCTGTTGCTGAGAAGATGATGGAAAAGGCTTGCCATTGCTAAACCTGTTTCTTCCACCATTATTATTATTGAAACCTTGTTGAGGTCTCTCTTGACTCTTCCATGAGAAATTTGGGTGATTTCTCCATGAAGAATTATAGGTGTTTCCATAGGGTTCTCCTAGGTAATTCACCTCTTCCATTGAAGGGTTCTCAGGATCATAAGCTTCTTCCTCAGATGAAGCTTCCTTAGTACTGCCATGTGCATTCTGCATTCCAGACAGACTCTGAGAAATTAAATTGACTTGTTGAGTCAATATCTTGTTCTGAGCCAATATGGCATTCAGAGTGTCAATCTCAAGAACTCCTTTCTTCTGACTAGTCCCATTGTTCACAGGATTTCTTTCAGAAGTATACATGAATTGGTTATTTGCAACCATTTCAATTAGCTCTTGAGCCTCTGCGGGCGTCTTCTTCAGATGAAGAGATCCTCCAGCAGAGCTATCCAAAGACATCTTGGATAGTTCAGAGAGACCATCATAGAAAATACCTATGATGCTCCATTCAGAAAGCATGTCTGAAGGACATCTTCTGATTAATTGTTTGTATCTTTCCCAAGCTTCATAGAGGGATTCTCCATCCTTCTGTCTGAAGGTTTGGACTTCCACTCTAAGCTTACTCCATCTTTGTGGTGGAAAAAACTTTGCCAAGAAGGCATTGACTAGCTTTTCCCAAGAGTCCAGGCTTTCTTTAGGTTGAGAATCCAACCATATTCTAGCTCTGTCTCTTACAGCAAAAGTGAATAGCATCAGTCTATAGACCTCAGGGTTAACCCCATTAGTCTTGACTGTGTCACAGATTTGCAAGAATTCAGCTAAAAACTGATGAGGATCTTCCATTGGAAGTCCATGGAACTTGCAATTCTGTTGCATTAGAGAAACTAATTGAGGCTTAAGCTCAAAGTTGTTTGCTCCAATGGCAGGGATAGAGATGCTTCTCCCATAGAAATCAGGAGTAGGTGCAGTGAAGTCACCCAGCACCTTCCTTGCATTGTTGGCATTGTTGTTGTTTTCGGCTGCCTTGTGTTCTTCTTCTTTGAAGAGTTCGGTCAGGTCCTCTAAAGAGAGTTGTGCTTTGGCTTCTCTTAGCTTTCTCTTCAGGGTCCTCTCAGGTTCAGGATCAGCTTCAACAAGAATGCCTTTGTCTCTGCTCCTACTCATATGAAAGAGAAGAGAAAAAGAAAATATGGAATCCTCTATGTCACAGTATAGAGATTCCTTGAAGTGTTAGAGGAACAAAGAAATAGAAAGAAGAAGGAGAAGAAGAATTCGAACTTTAATTAGATAAGGTTCGAATTGTGCATTTAGAAGGAGTGGTACTCCATAAATAGTATGATGTGAGAAGGAGGGAAGAGAATTTTCGAAAATTCATTTAAAAGATTTTGAAAACATTTTGAAAATTTGATTGATAATTTTCGAAAATTAAAAGTGAAAAAGAAATCAAGTGATTTTTGAAAAAGATTTTGAAATTAGAAATTAAAAAGATTTGATTGAAAACTATTTTGAAAAAGATGAGGTTAAAAAGATTTGATTGAAAAGTTATGGTTTTAAAAAGATGTGATTGAGAAGTTATGATTTGAAAACAATTTGAAAAGATATGATTTGAAAACAATTGGAAAAGATATGATTTTAAAAATTAATGACTTGCCTAACAAGAAAAGATATGATTCAAACATAAAACCTTCCTCAACAGAAAAGGCAAAAAATGTTCAATCAAATCATTGATTGTTAGTAAGTATCTTTGAAAAAGGAAAGAAATTGATTTTGAAAACATTTGATTGAAAAGATATGATTTGAAAAAGATTTGATTTTGAAAAACTTTGAAAACTTGAAAAAAATTGATTTTGAAAACAAAATCTTCCCCCTAGCACCATCCTGGCGTTAAACGCCCAGAATGGTATACATTCTGGCGTTTAACGCCCAAAATGCACCCTTTTTGGGCGTTAAACGCCCAACCAGGTACCCTGGCTGGCGTTTAAACGCCAGTCTGCCTTCTTCACTGGGCATTTTTGAATGCTCAGCTTTTTCTGTATAATTCCTCTGCAGTATGTTCTGAATCTTCAATTCTTTGTATCATTGACTTGAAAAGACATAGATTAAAAATATTTTTGGATTTTTTAATAATCAAAATGCAACAAGAATCAAATAACAATGCATGCAAGACACCAAACTTAGCAGTTTGTTTACTACTGACACTAACAATATGAGAATGCATATGAGACACACAAAATACTCCAAGTCAATAGAATTCAAAGATTAGAACACAAAAATCATCAAGAATTACTTGAGGATCCTTAAGACACATGAATGAATGCATGCAGTTGACACCAAACTTAAGATGAGACACTAGACTTAAACAAGAAACATCAAATATTTTTGGTTTTTATGATTTTGTAAAATTTTTTTGTGTTTTTCGAAAATTAAGTGGAAAAAGGTATCAAAATTCTTAATGAGAATTCCAGGAATCAGTGCAATGCTAGTCTAAGACTCCGGTCCAGGAATTAGACATGGCTTCACAGCCAGCCAAGCTTTCAAGGAAAGCTTCGGTCCAAAACACTAGACATGACCAAAGGTCAGCCAAATCTTAGCAGATCACTGCTCCAAGAGCAAAATTGATGAGAATCAACACGCTCTTGTGGTGATAAGTTGAAACCTCGGTCCAATCAGATTAGACATGGCTTCTCAGCCAGCCAGATTTCAACAAATCATCATGAAACTCTAGAATTCACCTTCAAGAATTTCGAAAAAAAAATACCTAATCTAAGCAACAAGATGAACCGTCAGTTGTCCAAACTAGAACAATCCCAGGCATTGTTACCAAAAGCTTGCTCAAAACTTGAACAATCCCCGGCAACGGCGCCAAAAACTTGGTGCGCGAAATTGTGAACAATACTTTTTCACAACTCTCATAATCCCCGGTAATGGCTCCAAAACGTGGTAGCTCAATACCATGGCATTACACAACTTCGCACAACTAACCAGCAAGTGCACTGGGTCGTCCAAGTAATACCTTACGTGAGTAAGGGTCGATCCCACGGAGATTGTTAGCATTGAAGCAAGCTATGGTCATCTTGTAAATCTTAGTCAGGCAGACTCAAATGTATATGATGATGAATGAAAATAATATAGAATATAAAGATAGTGATACTTATGTATATCATTGGTGTAAGAGCTTCAGACAAGTGTATGAAGATGCCTTCCCTTCCGTCTCTCTGCTTTCCTACTGCCTTCATCCAATCCTTCTCACTCCTTTCCATGGCAAGCTCGTGTAGGGTTTCACTGTTGTCAGCAGCTACCTCCCATCCTCTCAGTGAAAGCGATTGCATATGTCCTGTCACGGCATAGCGGAATTCAGCTGTCGGTTCTCGGTCAGGCCGGAATAATATCCATTGATACTTTTGCGTCTGTCACTAACGCCCTAGCCTGCTAGGAGTTTGAAGCACGTCACAGTTATTCAGTCATTGAATCCTACTCAGAATACCACAGACAAGGTTAGACCTTCCGGATTCTCTTGAATGCTGCCATCAGTTCTTGCCTATACCACGAAGACTCTGATCTCACGGAATGGTTGGCTCGTTTGTCAGGCGAGCACTCGGTTGTCAGGCGATCAACCATGCATCGTGCAATCAGGAATCCAAGAGATATTCACTAAGCCTCAGATGCTTGTAGAACAAGAATGGTTGTCAGTCACCTTGTTCATGGGTGAGAATGGTGATGGGCGTCAATCATCACCTTCATGATGTTGAAGAACAAGTGATATCTTGGACAAAGAACAAGCGGAATTGAATGGAAGAACAATAGTAATTGCATTAATACTCGAGGTACAGCAGAGCTCCACACCTTAATCTATGGTGTGTAGAAACTCCACCGTTGAAAATACATAAGAACAAGGTCTAGGCATGGCCGAATGGCCAGCCTCCCCAAAAGAGGGTTCAATCATCAAAACATGATCAAAAGCTCTAAAATGATCCGAAGATGAAAATACAATAGTAAAAGGTCCTACTTATAGAAAACTAGTAGCCTAGGGTGTACAGAGATGAGTAAATGACATAAAAATCCACTTCCGGGCCCACTTGGTGTGTGCTTGGGCTGAGCAATGAAGCAATTTCGTGTAGAGACTCTCCTTGGAGTTAAACGCCAGCTTTAGTGCCAGTTTGGGCGTTTAACTCCCAATTAGGTGCCAGTTCCGGCGTTTAACGCTGGAATTTCTTGAGGTGACTTTGAACGCCGGTTTGGGCCATCAAATCTTGGGCAAAGTATGGACTATTATATATTGCTGGAAAGCCCAGGATGTCTACTTTCCAACGCCATTGAGAGCGCGCCAATTGGGCTTCTGTAGCTCCAGAAAATCCACTTCGAGTGCAGGGAGGTCAGAATCCAACAGCATCTGCAGTCCTTTTGAGTCTCTGGATCAGATTTTTGCTCAGGTCCCTCAATTTCAGCCAGAAAATACCTGAAATCACAGAAAAACACACAAACTCATAGTAAAGTCCAGAAAAGTGAATTTTAACTAAAAACTAATAAAAATATACTAAAAACTCAACTAAAACTACCAAAAACATACTAAAAGCAATGCCAAAAAGTATACAAATTATCCGCTCATCAGTGTCCAAGTATCTTCAAAGGGTAAAATAGCAATTGATTGAATTCACAGAGTTACAGGGAAATTTGGAAGCTCACTGGCATGAAAAAGCCAGTAAGAAATGTTTTGGGCGTTGAACGCCCAAAAGAAGCACCCACTAGGCGTTTAACGCCAGTAAGGGTAGCCATCTGGGCGTTAAACGCCAGAAAAGAGCATCTTCTGGGCGTTAAACGCCAGAAAGAAGCACCTTCTGGGCGTTTAACACCAGATTGACAGCGTCCTGGGCGTTCAGAAAAACGCCCAGTGACAAAGGACTTCCTGGCGTTCAACGCCAGAAAGAAGCATCAGCTGGGCGTTGAACGCCCAGGAGAAGCAACATTTGGGCGTTAAACGCCCAAAACATGCAGCGTTTGGGCGTTTAACGCCAGGATGGTGGGGAGGAGGTAAAATTCATTTTTCTTTACAAATTTTCTAATTTTTTATGTTTCAATTCATGATTTCTTGCATCAACATGTTTCAAAATCTCATCCTTCAAATCAAATTAGTTTTCTAAGAACCCTAATTTCTAAAATCCCTTTTTCAAAAATATCAAATATATCTTAATCCATAAAGACATATTGTTTTCCAATCCAATCCAACTCTTTTAAGTTTGTTTTCAAAACTCAATTATCTTTTTAAAATCATTTTCAAAATTAAAAATTCAGATTTATCTTTTTAAATATCATTCATATCTTTCTCTTTTTAAAATATATCTTTTTCTTATCATATTTATCTTTTATAAATCATATCTTCTATCTTATCTTTTTTTCTTATTTTCGAAATTTCCCACCCCCTCCCTATATATTCAATTCGGCGCCCCTCTCATCATCACCATTCCACACTTGCTCTCCTCCTATCCCTCTCCTTTCTTCTCTTTTGCTTGAGGACAAGCAAAGCTCTAAGTTTGGTGTGTTTATCCGTGATCACAAAAACATACTCATTAAGATCATGGCTCCTAAAGGAAAACAACCCACCCCAAGAGGCAAGAAAGAGAATACTCCAAAGCCACTTTGGAATCAAGGGAAGTTCTTAACTAAAGAACATTCAGACCACTACTACAAAATAATGAGTCATAGATCAGTGATCCCGGAAGTCAAATTTGACCTGAAGGAAGATGAATATCTGGAGATCCAAGAACAAATTTGAAACAAGAACTGGGAAATCCTAGCTAATCCTGAAACGAAAGTGGGAAGGAACATGGTTCAGGAGTTCTATGCTAATCTCTGGCAGACAGAAAGGCAAAGAATAATTGGAGCTGCTCTCTATGACCATCGGACCTTAGTCAGAGGAAAGATTGTTCATACCCATCCTGACAAAATCAGGGAGATCTTTAAGCTCCCTCAACTGAAAGATGACCCAGACTCCTTTAATAGGAGAATGATAAGGGTAAATAAAGTTCTGGACAAGATTCTAGAGGATATATGCATCCCTGAAGCCAGATGGACCACCAACACGACTGGCATCCCAAATCAACTCAAAAGAGAAGATCTCAAACCAGTAGCCAGAGGCTGGCTGGATTTCATTGGGCGTTCCATACTGCCCACCAGCAACCGTTCTGAAGTTACCATTAAAAGAGCAGTGATGATTCACTGCATCATGTTGGGAAAAGAAGTAGAAGTCCATCAACTGATCTCGTGTGAACTATACAAAATAGCAAACAGGAATTCCAAGGATGCCAGATTGGCCTATCCAAGCTTAATCTCTATGCTCTGTAGAGATGCCGAAGTGAAGATGGGAATAACAGAGTATATCTCAGTTGAGAGGCCAATCACTAGAATATCAATGGATAGACAACAGCTTCAGGATGATCCAATCAAGAAGAGAGCACAGGAAGTCCTCCCAGAACTTCCTCAATTCGAATATTGGGAACATATTGAAGCATCTATTTCCAAATTGCAAGAAGCTGTGAACCAAATAAAGGAAGAACAGAACAACCAAAGTAGCATGCTTTGCAAACTGCTTAAGGAACAGGAAGAGAAAGGGCGTGATCTAAGGGAGCTGAAGCGCCAAAAATTAATCCTTGAAAAGCACCCCACAGATTAGAGGAACATCTATTTCTCAAAACACAGGTTGTTGAGTTCTAATTTTAGCTTTAACTCTGTGATAGTGTTATTATAGGCATTTACCTTAGGAGATATATATAGTAGTAGTAGTAATTAGTATCTCTATTCTGATTTTATTTCCAATTAAGTTATAATTTATTTTTCTCATCATCATCAGGCATGAATAAAATAGTAGATAATTAGAATAAAGAAGTAATTTATTTTCGAGTTCTCAGTAATAAAAATTATAATTAACTATATGTGGTGGCAATAATTTTTGTTCTTTGAATGAATGCTTGAACAGTGCATAAATTTTATCTTGAATTTTATGAATATTGGCTCCTGAAAGAATGAGGAACACGAAAAATACTATTGATAATCTGAAAAATCATGAATTTGATTCTTGAAGCAAGAAAAAGCAGTGAAAAAAAAATATTTTATCTTTACAAGAAATCATTGGATTAAGAAAAGGATCCAAGGCTTTGAGCATCAGTGGATAGGAGGGCCCAAGGAAATAAAATTCGGGCCTAAGCGGCTAAATCAAGCTGTCCCTAACCATGTGCTTGTGTCATGCAGGTCCAAGTGAAAAGCTTGAGACTGAGTGGTTAAAGTCGTGATCCAAAGCAAAGGAGTGTGCTTAAGAGCTCTGGACACCTCTAACTGGGGACTCTAGCAAAGCTGAGTCACAATCTGAAAAGGTTCACCCAGTCATGTGTCTGTGGCATTTATGTATCCGGTGGTAATACTGGAAAACAAAGTGCTTAGGGCCACGGCCAAGACTCATAAAGTAACTGTGTTCAAGAATCAACACACTACACTAGGAGAATCAATAATACTATCTGAATTCTGAGTTCCTAAGGATGCCAATCATTCTGAAGTTCAAAGGATAAAGGGAGATGCCAAAACTGTTCAGAAACAAAAAGCTACAAGTCCTGCTCATCTAATAAGAATCTAAACTCCATTTAAAACTCTTAAATATTATTACTTCTTAAATTCTTTTCATCCTATTTTATTTATCTAGTTGCTTGAGGACAAGCAAAAGCTTAAGTTTGGTGTTGTGATGAGCGGATATTTTATACGCTTTTTGGGGGTAATTTCATGTAGATTCTAGTATGTTTTAATTGGTTTTCAGTAGAATATTAGTAGTTTTTAGGCAAAAATCATATTTCTGGACTTTACTATGATTTTATGTATTTTTCTGTGATTTCAGGTATTTTCTGGCTGAAATTGAGGGAGCTGAGCAAAAATCTGAGCTAGGCTGAAAAAGGACTGCTGATGTTGTTGGATCCTGACCTCCCTGCACTCGAAATGGATTTTCTGGAGCTACAGGAGTCTAATTGGCGCGCCCTCAATGGCGTTGGAAAGTAGACATCCAGGGCTTTCCAGCAATATATAATAGTTTATACTTTGCGCAAAGATAGACGATGTAAATTGGCGTTGAACGCCAAGTATATGCTGCTGTCTGGAGTTAAACGCTAGAAACACGTCATGATCCGGAGTTGAACGCCCAAAATACGTTATAACTTGGAGTTCAACTCCAAGAAAAGCCTCAGCTCGTGGATAGCTTTAGTGTCAGCCCCAGCACACACCAAGTGGGCCCCAGAAGTGGATTTCTGCACCAATTATCTTAGTTTACTCATTTTCTGTAAACCTAGGTTACTAGTTTACTATTTAAACAACTTTTAGAGATTTATCTTGTACCTCATGACATTTTTCAGATCTGAATTTTATACACTTTGACGGCATGAGTCTCTAAACTCCATTGTTGGGGGTGAGGAGCTCTGCAGCTTCTCGATGAATTAATGCAATTGTTTCTATTTCACTCAAACGTGTGTGTGTTCCGATCTAAGATGTTTATTCGCGCTTAATTATGAAGGAGGTGATGATCCGTGACACTCATCACCTCCCTCAATCCATGAACGTGTGCCTGACAAACACCTCCGTTCTACATCAGACTGAATGAGCTTCTCTTAGATTCCTTAATCGGAATCTCCGCGGTATAAGCTAGAATTGATGGTGGCCACTCTTGAGAATCCGGAAGGTCTAAACCTTGTCTGTGGTATTCCGAGTAGGATTCAAGGATTGAATGGCTGTGACACGCTTCAAACTCGCGATTGCTGGGCGTGATGACAAACGCAAAAGGATCAATGGATCCTATTCCAACATGATCGAGAACCAACAGCTGATTAGCCGTGCTGTGACAGAGCATCTGGACCGTTTTCACTGAGAGGATGGGAGGTAGCCACTGACAATGGTGACACTCTACATACAGCTTACCGTAGACGTGCTTTACAAACAATTGAGTTGAATATTACATTGCAGAAATTCAGAGGACAAAGCATCTCCAGAACTCCAACATATTTCTCATTACTGCATAACAAGTAACAATTTTATTCTCTTTTATTTTTCCAATCTAATAATTCCAACTGATAATTTTAATTAATATCCTGACTAAGAATAATAAAATAAACATAGCTTTCTTCAAACCAATAATCTCCGTGGGATCGACCCTTACTCACGTAAGGTATTACTTGGACGACCCAGTGCACTAGCTGGTTAGTGGTATGAAGCTGTGTTAAATAGTCCATTAATATTGGCATACACAATTTCGTGCACCAAGTTGCTTGGGGACAAGCAACAATTTAAGTTTGGTGTTGTGATGAGCGGATAATTTATACGCTTTTTGGCATTGTTTTTAGGTAGTTTTTAGTATGATCTAGTTACTTTTAGGGATGTTTTCATTAGTTTTTATGTTAAATTCATATTATTGGACTTTACTATGAGTTTGTGTGTTTTTCTGTGATTTCAGGTAATTTCTGGCTGAAATTGAGGGACCTGAGCAAAACTCTGATAAAAGGCTGACAAAGGACTGTTGATGCTGTTGGATTCTGACCTCTCTGCACTCGAAATGGATTATCTGGAGCTACAGAATCCCAAATGGCGCACTCTCAACGGCGTTGGAAATTAGACATCCAGAGCTTTCCAGCAATATATAATAGTTTATACTTTATTCGGGAATTGACGATGTAAACTGGCGTTCAATGCCAGTTCCATGTTGCTGTCTGGAGTCAAATGCCAAAAACACGTCACGACCCAGAGTTGAATGCCAAAAACACGTTACAACTTGGCGTTCAAATCCAAAAGAAGCCTCAGCTCGTGGATAAATCAAGCTCAGCCCAAACATACACCAAGTGGGCCCTGGAAGTGGATTTATGCATCAATTACTTACTTCTGTAAACCCTAGTAGCTAGTTTATTATAAATAGAACTTTTTACTAGTGTATTAGACATCTTGGAACATCTTTGAACGTTTAGTTCTTAGACCTTGGGGGCTGGCCTCTCGGCCATGCCTGGACTTCTCACTTATGTATTTTCAACGGTGGAGTTTCTACACACCATAGATTAAGGGTGTGGAGCTCTGCTGTACCTCAAGTTTCAATGCAATTACTATTATTTTCTATTCAATTCTCTTTATTCCTATTCTAAGATATTCGTTGCACTTCAACTTGATGAATGTGATGATCCTTGACACTCATCATCATTCTCACCTATGAATGCGCGTGACTGACAACCACTTCCGTTCTACCTTAGACCGGGTGCATATCTCTTGGATTCCTTAATCAGAATCGTCGTGGTATAAGCTAGAATTGATGGCAGCATTCATGGGAATTCGGAAAGTCTAACCTTGTCTGTGGTATTCCGAGTAGGATTCCGAGATTGAATGACTGTGATGAGCATCAAACTCCTGAAGGCTGGGCGTTAGTGACAGACGCAAAAGAAACAAGGGATTCTACTCCAACCTGATTGAGAACCGACAGATGATTAGCCGTGCTGTGACAGAGCATTTGGACCTTTTTCACCGAGAGGATGGGATGTAGCCATTGACAACGGTGATGCCCTACATACAGCTTGCCATGAAAAGGAGTAAGAAGGATTGGATGAATGTAATAAGAAAGTAGAGATTCGAGAGGAGCACAGCACCTCCATGCACCTATCTGAAATTCCCACCATTAGAGTACATGAGTAACTTTATCTTTATTTTCAGTTTATTTATTATTTATTTTTGAAAACTCCATAATTCATTATTATCCGCCTGACTGAGATTTACAAGATGACCATAGCTTGCTTCATACCAACAATCTCTGTGGGATCGACCCTTACTCACGTATGGTATTACTTGGACGACCCAGTGCACTTGCTGGTTAGTTGTGCGAAGTTGTGAACCATGGTATTGGCACCAAGTTTTTGGCGCCAGTGCCAGGGAACGAAAGAGAAATGAATTTTACAAAATACATAAGAGTACGAATCACAATTTCGTGCACCAGCTTTCCATCATTATATAATAGTCCATACTTTGCGCGAAGATAGATGACGTAAACTGGCGTTCAACGCCAGTTCCATGTTGCAGTCTGGCGTCCAGCGCCAGAAACAGGTTACAAGTTGGAGTCCAACGCCCAAAACACGTTACAACCTGGCGTTCAACTCCAGAAACAGCCCAAGCACATGAGAGGCTTAAGTCTCAGCCCCAGCACACACCAAGTGGGCCCCAGAAGTGGATCTCTGCACCAATTATCTTAGTTTACTCATTCTTTGTAAACCTAGGTTACTAGTTTAGTATTTAAACAACTTTTAGAGACTTATTTTGCACCTCATGACATTTTTAGATCTGAAATTTATACTCTTTGATAGCACGAGTCTCTAAACTCCATTGTTGGGGGTGAGGAGCTCTGCAGCGTCTCGATGATTTAATGCAATCACTTATATTTTTCCATTCAAATATGTGTGTTCCTATCTAAGATGTTCATTCGCGCTTAATTATGGAGAAGGTGATGATCCGTGACACTCATCACCTTCCTCAACCCATGAACGTGTGTCTGACAACCACCTTTATTCTACATCAGATTGAATGAATATCTCTTAGATTCCTTAATCAGAATCTTCGTGGTATAAGCCGGATTGATGGCGGCATTCATGAGAATCTGGAAAGTCTAAACCTTGTCTGTGGTATTCCGAGTAGGATTCTGGGATTGGATGGTTGTGATGAGCTTCAAACTCGCGAGTGTTGGGCGTGATGACAAATGCAAAAGAATCAATGGATTCTATTTCGACATGATCGAGAACCAACAGCTGATTAGCCATGCTGTGACAGAGCATTTGGACCATTTTCACTGAGAGGATGGGAAGTAGCAATTGACAACGGTGACACCCTACATAGAGCTTGCCATGGAAGGAACCTTGCATTATGGTATTGACTTGAATATTACACTACAGGAATTCAGAAGACAAAGCATCTCCAAAACCCCAACATATTCTCCTTTACTGCACAACAAGTAATTATTTCATGCTCTTTTATTTTTCTAATAATTCAAACTGATAATAAACATAGCTTGCTTCAAACCAATAATCTTCGTGGGATCGACCCTTACTCACGTAAGGTATTACTTGGATGACCCGGTGCACTTGCTGGTTAGTGGTACGAAATCATAAGAAATCTTGATTTTGATATTGGGATTAAAATTTCGTGCATCAGCTGCTCCTTCATACACTTAATGTATGAGGGCATTTGTTGGAGAGCCTTTATGAATGGTATTTTATATGGAGAGATGCAAACATGTCGAGGAATCTTGAGTATACTTTCCCTTCTACACCCCCTTTGAGTTTTTGGGGAAATGGTGCTCTGTGTGCATAGGGGTTCAAGACTTCCTTCTTCTCTGGTTGTTTTCTTTTTGTAGGCTCACTTCCTTGGTCTTTCTCATCTGGATGCGCTCTTGAACCACCTTAGGGGTGCCCTAATGGTTTGTTCACTTCTTCCGAATTCTCCTCATCACTTATAATGACCATCTTACATTCTTCCCATCTCACCTTCTTTGCTTCTCCTCTCGGATTTTTCTCAGTGTCACTTGGAAAGCTATCCGTGGGCTTAGGGATCTGCTGAGAGAGATATCCTACTTGAGATTCGAGCCTATTGATGGTGTCCTCCCGATTTTTCATATTAGCCCGTACTTCATCCCTGAACACTCTATTGTCTTGAACTTCCTTGCATATATCTTCAAGCAACGCCTCAATTCTGGAGAGCCTATCTTCAGATGGTGGTGGTGAGTTGGGGTTAGACTGTTAAGAATGGCCATTTTGGTGTTGATATGGTCTCTGTGTGGAATGTTAGTAGGCTGCATTATTGTTGGGGTTGTGGCGTCTCTGATCTCGGCCTTGATCTTGTTGGTTTTCCCACCAAAGTTTGGATGGTTCTTCCAACCAGGGTTGTAGGTTTTGGAGTATGGATCATGGGATTGCCTGGGTGAGTTTCCAACATAGTTGGCTTGTTCCCACTCACCACCTTCCTCTGTATTTACTCCTTCCTCTGTATTTCCTCTGTATTTACTACTGCGACTTGGTTCCTTTCCATCTGCTTGGTAAGGTCGGCCAACTGCTTGGTAATTATCTTATTTTGAGCTAGTAGTGCATCCATATGGTTTAACTCCATTACTCCTCAAGTGTTGCTCCTTTCAGACGCATAGAAGTAGTCATTCTCAGCTACAGTCTTAATGACATCTATGGCTTCTTCAATGGTCTTCTTCTTATTTAGAGATCCCCTGGAATAGTGGTCTACTGCCTTCTTTGATTCGTAAGACAACCCTTCATAGAAGATGTGTAGTTGCACCCATTCATTGAACATGTCTGATAGGCACCTTCTTGTTAAGTCCTTAAACCTGTCCCATGCCTCATATATAGTTTCACCATCTTGTTGCCTGAAGGTTTGTACCTCAGCTCTCAACCTGTTGATCCTTTGGGGAGGATAGAATCTCACCAAGAACTTATTTACCACGTCTTCCCAGGCTATTAAACTCTCATTTGGAAAGGATTCCAGCCATTTAGATGCTTTGTTCCTAAGAGAGAATGGGAACAAGAGCAATCTATAGGTGTCAGGATGAACAGCGTTAGACTTCACAGTATCGTATATTCTTAGGAAGGTGGTCAAGTATTGATTGGGGTCTTCTTGGGCGCTTTCTCCGAATGAGCAGTTGTTTTGAACAAGGGTGATAAGCTGGGGCTTCAGTTCAAAGTTATTGGCTTGTACGGTTGGTTTTTGGATGTTGCTTCCACAGTTTTCTAGATTTGGAGTAATGTAAGAGCCTAGAACTCTTCTCTCCTACCTAGCATTGTCTGCTGGGCCCTTTCTGGCATGGTTGTGCATCTCTTCCTCATGGTGGTTTTCCATGTTTTCCTCTATGTCTGTCTCAAAGTCCTCCTCTTCTTCTATAGCACCAACAACACTCTTCCCTCTTGCTTCCCTCTTCTTCTACCTGTCATACAATCAGCAAATCACAAGTAAGAGAAAGTGAAGAAATCACTCTTGTTAAGGTTACTATTAGTGTGAGTGAAGCAATTTATCAAATAGTTAGTGGATTAGTTGACAGAGTTGTGAATTAACTAAGAGATTAAAATAAAAAGGGAAATAATAAATGAAAATGGATGAAACTGAAAGTAAATGACAAAAACAAAATAAATGAAGCAGAAGGAAATTGCTCAATCTAGTTATCCTCTAGTTTAATCATTGTCGATACAAAATCAATCCACAGTAACGGCGCCATAAACTTGATACACAAAAACTTGTCTCTCAACAAGTTTCCCTTCGGCAAGTATACCGAATTATCGTCAAGTAAAAACTCACAACAGAGTGAGGTCGAATCCCACAGGGATTGATTGGTCGAGCAACTTTAATTAGAGGAGTGTTCTAGTCAAGCTAAGCCAAATTGAGTGAGAATTGCAAAAAATTAAAGGCGGGAAAGATAAATGACATGGAATATAAATTTGCAGAATCTCAAATGGGGAATTGGGGAGATAAGCATGAAAGTAAATAACAGAAAGTATAGAGAATGGGTAAGATCAGAGATAGGAAATTCATTGGGCTTAGGAGATGTTGTATTCTCCGAATCAAGTTCATATTCATCTCTTCCTCAATTAATGCATTCATTGATCTCCTTGGCAATCTTAGGTGATTGGATCCCAATTCCTTGGCAACCCAATCTCTCTAAGCTTGAACAATTTCCCAATTTCTTAATTTAATTGCTCATGAGAAGAGATGAAATTTGGTCACTGATTATACCACACACCTTCATAGATCAAAGTATTGGTAGGATTACATGTCATGATATCCATCCAACCCCTAACCTAATCCAATGTGAGAAAGCTTTTCTAGTACGATCTCCTCATTCCTCTTCCAAGGCTCAGAGGAGATCCAATTATGGAGAGTTTCTTTTCTAAGATAACTAACCAATTGGTTGAAGACCGAAAGCTTTCTAGCAAAATCAAGAGAAAAGAAAGAGGAAGAAGAATGAAAACTATAATTGATCTATCAAATTACAATAGAGTTCCCTAACCCAATATAGTTGTTCATAGCTCCGGGAATGGAATGCGTAAAAGAAAGTGCATTATAAAGTAACTAGAAATTGCAGAGTAAATATACAGAGTGTAGCTCCCAATAATGCCAAGCCCCTTTCTAGTTCAAAACTACTCCTATATATACTACTCTTTTGATATTCTAGTTAGCTCTCCAAGTCTTGGATATGGGCCTTTGATCTTTAGTTGAAGCAGTTACAGTCCTCAGTGGGCTCAGCTTTGCTTGCAGAAAGAGGGTGAGTCAGGCATGGTATGCAGTTAGTCAGGACGTTAGTGGTGTTAACGTTAAGTGTGAATTCTGGTTCGAAGACGTTAGTGGCACTAACTTTGTCACTAACGTCCCAACCTACTTGAGCCACGTTAACTCCAATGTTAGTGGCACTAATGTGACCACTAACGTAGCCTTTCCATCCTTTGCTAGCATTATTGGCGCTAACTTTGCCAATAACGCTACCTTCTTACCCTTTCTCCTACGTTAATGGTCCACGTTAGTGTAACTAACGTGACCGTTAACATAGGCATGATACGAAGGCGTTAGTGACACTAACTGTGTCACTAACGCTACAAAACTCTTTCTCTTCCAAGTTAGTGCTCACGTTAATTGCATTAACGTGGCCACTAACGTGGGTGTACTTCACCATCTCCAACGTTAGTGACAAAGTTTGTGTCACTAACGTTGGCATATTCATCCCTTGCTCCACGTTACCTTTCACGTTAGTGGCATTAACATGGCCACTAACGCATGTAATCTTGGCCTAGTCCAACGTTAGTAATAAAGTTAGTGTCACTAACGTTGGCGTCTCTTTTTGCTCCACGTTAGAGTTCATGTTAATTACATTAACGTGGCCCTTAACGTGGTGATGTGTGGCCTTTTGCAACGTTAGAGCTGTTAACTTTACCACTAACGTTGGAGTTTCCTCTTCCTTCCACGTTAGTTCCTACATTAGTGCAGCTAACGTGACAACTAACGTGGGTTGTGATGGCTTTCGAAGGCGTTAGTGGTGATAACTTTACCACTAACATTGCAAGCTTGCTCCCTTTCCACGTTAGTGGTCACTACTAACGTGGTCTTTTCATGATTCCTTTGTCTAGAATTCAAACAAACAATGTGCATCAAAGCTTTGTTCCAGGTCATGAGATCTTGCATTATATAAATTGGCATTCAATTCATGCATTATTCTCATGAAATCATGTAAAGTTCACAATGTTTGCTTGAATCAAGATGTAAGTGTACATTCACCCAAAACATGCTTATTTCCTAATAAAATGCATGAAACTACCTAAAAATAGTAAAAAAAAGGCTAGTAAAACTGGCCAAGATGCCCTGGCATCAATTATCTCAGAAAAGAGATTGAATGTATTTGGGTTTTATGGGAACCTTGAAAGAGGAATCATAAAACCATGCTTGAAATCCTTTCTCACTCTTGAGTAGGATCTGGGTTTTGGTGTTTGGATATGGTGACATAAAATCCTCCCTCTACTTGGACATATGAGGATGTGTGGTATAATCATGGAATAAGCTTCATCTCTTCTCATGAGCAATTAGACCAAGAAATTGGCTATTGATCAAGATTTGAGAGATCGAGTCACCAAGGAATTGGGGCTCAATCAATCATGATTGCCAAGAGGTCAATGAGTTGCATGATTGAAGATGAGATGAAATCAATTAATCTGGAGAATGCAATATCTCTTGATCCCAATGTTTATTTTATCTTTCTTTCTTTTACTTTATGTTTATTTACATTTTCTGCACTTTACATTTCTAGCACTTTACTTTCTTGTACTTTACTTTCTTTGCCATTTACTTTCTTGCATTTTATTGCTTTCCTTTACTTTCATGTTATTTACAATTCCTTGTTGCTTATCATCTAATTGTGCTTGTCCAACTAGGCTAATTAATCCACTATTGCTTGCTTAATCCAATTAATCTCTGTGGATACGATCCCACTCCATTGTAGGTTATTACTTGATGACAATTTGGTGCGCTTGCCAAAGAACAGATTCATTATATGTGGGTAGTGAATTTCCAGCCCATCAAGTTTTATGGCGCCATTGCCGGGGATTAATTGTGATTAACAAACTACCGGTTGGTTGATTACCTAGATTAGACATTTTTTCTTTATTTTTATTTTTGTCATTTAATTTCTTTTAATTTTCTCTTGCTAGTAAGGTGTTTGCGTTATTGCCTCACTAAGAATCCCTTATATGTGACAATGGGGATTCCAATTTCTTTTGGTTATTATTGTTTGAGACAGAGCATTTTGCAAGTAAGAATGGAGTCTATTTCACATTTTGATCAATCATGTCATATGGGATATTGCCCATCACCACAAAATGATTCAAGTCATTATCCTAATGGTGGATGAGAATATCACCAAGCAATGATAGAGTATGAGCAATCAAATAAAATGGAATACATCCCAGAGCCACAAAATAGTTCATATTGTTTTGATAACTACCAAAATTTTGGCTGGGATGTTGCTTGAGGACAAGTAATAATTCTAAGTTTGGTGTGGGAAGGGGAAGAATAGGAGGAAAAGGACAACAACAATGAAAATAAACTACAAGGTGGTAAAATTCCTTTTTCCTCTTACTTATTTTCAACACTTTAAATTGCATGGTTGTCTTTTATTTTCTCTGTATGCATGTATGTTGTGAATAAGCATAGCTTGATTGTTGAATTGTAACATGTGCTATGACATTATGACTACTATCTTGAGTCTTGTGAGTTTAAAAGCAAATAAGTATCATGATCATAAACAAACAGTGTCATTAAAGAAGAAGTTAGTATGAGCTTATAAGTATTGGGAAGCTAGCATGATTATTGTTGCTCAATTACATTTGAATTTGTTTAATTGAAGTTTTTATCTAGGACATTTTGTAAAATTTTTGAAATCATGAAAACCTTGAAGAAGCATATGCAAATAAGGCAAGAAAATAAAAGGAAAAGAAAGAGAAAGCTGAAGGCCCTGAGTACCAATGACAATTCATTTGTTAAGTACTTGTAGTGTTTATGTATCAAGCAAAAAGCTTGAAAACAAAACACTTAGAGTCAAGGCTAGGCTCAAGTGCAAAAGAACTCCCTCAAAACTCAAGGCTCTGAGCATCAATGATTAGAGAGTAAAGAAAAGAAACGAATGAGCTTAAAGCGTCCTCTAATTAAATGCTTATGGTGCTTATCTATCAAGTGGTTATACTTGAAAATAAAGCATTTAGAGTCGTAGCTTTCAACACATGGTGCAAAGCACCCAAAAAGTAAGATAAGAAAATAATGAAAAGCTTGTTTCAAGGAAGGAACATAAAGAAAAAGATTTCATAAAATGAGCTAGATAGAAGCATCAATTATTTGAATCTCTTTTGTGATTGTAGCATGCATAAGAAACTAGCCAACCATGAACATAAAAATTGCTACTCTTCTCACCTTGGTTTGTCAAACTTTATTACATGATTCTTTATTTGCTTGAGGACAAGTAAAGTTTAAGTTTGGTGTTGTGATGACTGCGCATCATGTACTCTTTTTCTTACCTAAAATGGCCATAAAAAGAGCTTAATCTCATTGAATTAATGCAATTTCATGAACAAAATGATATATATTATGGTACATTGCTTTGAAATGGGTTTGCTGAATTTTAGGTGAAATGAGCAACAAAAGGGGAATGAAATAACAAATAAAGCTAGGCGTATGAAGCTAGGCGTGCCACTTGAAGCTCTGGGCGTGGCACGCCAAGCTTTTGAACTAACTCTCAACAATGGACGTGACACTTGGTGCCTTGGGCGTGGCACGCCAGGCCAACATTCCAGCAAAGAAAGTTGAAAAATTTTACATGGGCATGCCACTTGGAGCTCTGGGCGTGGCACTCCAAGTTTGTGAGGCCAAGATGTCAAAGAGGGCGTGCCACTTGTTGTTTTGGGCATGGCATGCCAGGCTTAAATTCCAGAGGAGTAATTTTGAGCCCCACTATGGGCGTGGCATGCCAAGAAGTGGGCGTGGCATGCCGGGGTATCTGCCAGCCTGACCTTCTCTCATTCAAATGAAGATATCTTGAGCTACATAACTCCAAATGAAGTGATTCTAGTGCCATTAGAAATTAGACATCTAGGGATTTCCAACCATATATAATACTTTATAGTGGAAATTTATTTTGGGGCCCAACCAACTCCATACTTTCAATATTGCAAAGTGGATCATACTCCAAAGGGCAAAATCAAGTGGGAGTGGCACTTGGAACCACACGCCAACTTCTTCCTGCAGCCCCCAACCTTCAACCAAGCCCACTCCAACTCTCATTCAAGCCACAATTATCAACCAATAAAGGCCACAAGAAGCATCTAGAATAGTTTATTTTCATTTCATTGTAATTTGCTTTTAATTTCATTTAAGTTTGTAATTTATGAGAGCCTATATAAAGGCCTTAATTTCATAAATTAGGGAGCTATCTATTAGGCTGGACACATTTGGAGGAGTGAGTCTTCGGACCCTCCTTCCCACCATTCTCTTCTCCTCTTCCATTTTATTACTTATAATTATTTTAGTTATGAATTACTAACTCTTTCTATTGGGAAAGAGAGCTCTATTATTTTTCAATGGATTGATTATTTTATTCTTCTTCTTCTCTTCATCTCTCTTTGATTTACTAGAAGGGATTTCGTTCTTTATTCTAGCATTCAATTATCTTGGAAAAGAGATTGAATGTATTTGAGTTTTATGGGAATCTTGGAAGAGGAATCATAAAACCATGCTTGAAATCCTTTCTCACACTTGAGTAGGATATGGTTTTGGTGTTTGGATATGGTGACATAAAATCCTCCCTCTACTTGGACCTTTGAGGATGTGCAGTATAATCAGGGAACAAGCTTCATCTCTTCTCATGAGCAATTAGACCAAGGAATTGGCTATTGATCAAGATTTGAGAGATTGAGTCACCAACGAATTGGGGCTCAATCAATCATGATTGCCAAGAGGTCAATGAGTTGCATGATTGATGATGAGATGAAATCAATTAATCCGGAGAATGCAATATCTCTTGATCCCAATGTTTATTTTATCTTTCTTTCTTTTATTTACTTTATGTTTATTTACATTTTCTACACTTTACATTTCCAGCACTTTACTTTCTTGTACTTTACTTTCTTTGCCATTTACTTTCTTGCACTTTCTTGCTTTCCTTTACTTTCATTTTATTTACAATTCCTTTTTGCTTATTGATGAGCGGATAATTTATATGCTTTTTGGCATTGTTTTTAGTTAGTTTTTAGTATATAATTATTAGTTTTTATGAAAAAATGACATTTCTGGACTTTACTATGAGTTTTTGTGTTTTTCTGTGATTTCAAGTATTTTCTGGCTGAAATTGAGGGACTTGAGCAAAAATCTGATTCAGAGGCTGAAAAAGGACTGCAGATGCTGTTGGATTCTGACCTCCCTGCACTCGAAATGGATTATCTGGAGCTACAAAAACTCAATTGGCGCGCTCTCAATTGCGTTAGAAAGCAGACATCTTGGGCTTTCCATCAATATATAATAGTCCATACTTTACTTGAGTTTTGATACCGCAAACTGGCATTTTAACGCCAACTTTTTACCCTTTTCTAGCATTAAACGCCAGAACTGGCATAAAAGCTGGAGTTAAACGCCCAAACTAGCACCAGAGCTGATGTTTAACTCCAAGAAAAGCCTATGCACGTGAAAGTTTTAATGCTCAGCCCAAGCACACACCAAGTGGGCCCCGGAAGTGGATTTCTACATCATTTACTTATCTCTGTAAACCCTAGATTACTAGTCATTATAAATAGGACCTTTTACTATTGTATTTTCATATTGGGATATCGGGAGATCATTTTCGAGACTATCTTTGTATCACTGTTGATCTCTTGATCACGGTTAGGGGGCTGGCCATTCGGCCATGCCTAGACCTTCATCACTTATGTATTTTCAACGATGGAGTTTCTACACCTCATAGATTAAGGTGTGGAGCTCTACTGTTCCTCATGAATTAATGCAGTTACTATTGTTTTCTATTCAATTTAAGCTGATTCTTGTTCCAAGATATTCATTCGCACTTCAACATAATGAATGTGATGATCAAGTGACACTCATCACCATTCTCACTTATGAACGCGTGCCTGACAACTACTTCCATTCTACCTGAAAAAAAGCTTGAGTGTATATCTCTTGGCCTCCTGGTCCAGAACGCATGGTTGCCTCTCCTGACAACAGAGCCTTCCATTCTGTGAGATCAGAGTCTTCGTGGTATAAGCTATAATCAATTGGCAGCATTCTTGAGATCCGGAAAGTCTAAACCTTATCTGTGGCATTCTGAGTTGGATCTGGGATGGGATGATTGTGACGAGCTTCAAACTCACGAGTGCTGGGCGCAGTGACAGTGCGCAAAAGGATCATTGGATCTTATTCCAACACAAGTGAAAACCGACAGATGATTAGCACTACGTAACCCATAGCCAGACCATTTTCCCTGAGAGGACGGACAGTAGCCATTGACAATGGTGATCCCCCAACATACAGCTTGCCATGGAAAGTAGTACGCATGACTGGATGAAAGCAGTAGGAAAGCAGGGATTCAAAAGGAACAAAGCATCTCCATAGTTTATCTGAAATTCCTACCAATGAATTACATAAGTATCTTTATCCTACTTTATGTTTTATCTGTCTTTTAATTATCCACACCCCATAACCATTTGAATCTGCCTGACTGAGATTTACAAGATGACCATAGCTTGCTTCAAGCCGATAATCTCCATGGGATCGACCCTTACTCGCGTAAGGTATTACTTGGACGACCCAGTGCACTTGCTGGTCAGCTACGCGGAGTTGTGAAGAAAGTGTGTGAGATCACGATTTCGCGTACCAAGTTTTTGGCGCCGTTGCCGGGGATTGTTTGAGTTTAGACAACTGACGGTTCATCTTGTTGCTTAGATTAGGTAATTTTCTTCTTGTTTTTCAAAAATCTTTCAAAAAGTTTTTCTCTTCTTTTTCGTTTTTCCAAAATATATCTTAGAAAAATTAAAAAAAAAAAGAAAATTTATAAAATCATAAAATCAAAAAAATTTTGTGTTTCTTGTTTGAGTCTAGTGTCAATTTTTAAGTTTAGTGTCAATTGCATGCTTTTATTTTTTAGCATTTTTTGAAAACTCATGCATATGTTCTTCATTGATCTTCAAGTTGTTCTTGTTGATTTTCTTTGTCTGATCTTTAATTTATCTTGTAGTGTGTCTTTTGTTATTTCTCATGTGCATTTTCAATTTGTTAGTGTCTCTAGCATGAAAAATTCCTAAGTTTGGTGTCTTGCATGTCTTTCTTTTCTTAAAAATTTTCAAAAATATGTTCTTGATGTTCATCATGATCTTCACTGTGTTCTTGATGTTCATCTTGACATTCAAAGTTTTCTTGCATGCATTCCTTGTTTTGATATTAGTTTTTCGTGTTTACTTTCATTCTGTTGTTTTTCTCTCTCATCATTAAATATTCAAAAAAAATTCAAAATTATGTCTTTTCAAGTCAATAATACAGAGAATTGAAGATTCAGAACATACTGCAAAGGAATCACAGAGAAAAAGCTGGGCGTTCAAAACGCCTAGTAAAGAAGGATTTCTGGCGTTTAAATGCCAGCCAAGGTACCTGGCTGTGCGTTTAACGCCCAAGGAGGTAGCCAAGTGGGCGTTAAACGCCAGAATGGATACCATTCTGGGCGTTTAACGCCAGGATAACACCAAGGAGGTAATTTTGTTTTTAATTCAAATCTTTTTCAATTTTTCAAGTTTTAAAATTAATTTTTCAAAATCATATCTTTTTCATATCCTCTCCTATCAATCATATCTTTTTCAAAATCAAATCTTTTTTCATTTTTCTTCTTAATATTTTCAAAAATTTTGAAAATTTTATTTTCAAAATATTTTTCTTATTCTTATTTCATATTTTCGAAAATCTTGCTAACAATTAAGGATTTGATTAAAAAAATTTCAAGTTTGTTACTTTCTTGTTAAGAAAGGTTCGATCTCTAAATTCTAGAATCATATCTTTAGTTTCTTGTTAGTCAAGTAATCAACTTTAATTTTAAAAATTAAATCTTTTTCAAACATATCTTTTCAATCACATCTTTTTCAAAATAATTTTCAATCATATCTTTTTGATTGCTAATTTCAAAATCTTTTTCAAAACAATCTAATCACTTTCTTGCTTTTAATTTTTGAAAAACCATCAACTACTTTTTCAAAATTCTTTTTAATTATTTTAAAATTTTTTTAGTTTTATTTAAAAATTTGTTTTCAAAAATTTTCCCCTCTCACCTCCTTCTATTTAAGGACTAGCACTTCTCCTCAATTAGCAATTCGGACTCTATCCTTCTTTATATGTTCGAAATCTTCTCTATCTACCTCATCCCTCTATTCCTATTTTCCTCTGACACCTCAAGGAATCTCTATAGTGTGACATAGAGGATTCTATACTTTCTTGTTCTATTTTCTTTCATATGAGCAGGAACAAGGACAAAGGCATTCTTATTGAAGCTGATCCTGAACCTGAAAAGACCTTGAAGAGGAAGCTAAGGGCAGCTAAAGCACAACACTCTGAAGAGGACCTGACAGAAAATTTCGAAAGAAAGCACACAAAACAGCCATGGCCGAACCCAACAACAACAATTCAAGGAAGGTATTTGGTGACTTTACTATACCAACTCCCGACTTCTATGGGAGAAGCATCTCTATTCCTGCCATTGGAGCATACAACTTTGAGCTTCAGCCTCAATTAGTTTCTCTAATGCAATAGAATTGCAAGTTTCATGGACTTCCATTGGAAGATTCTTATCAGTTCTTGGCTGAATTTTTGCAAATCAGTGACACTGTTAAGACCAATAGAGTTGATCCCGAGGTCTACAGACTTATGCTTTTCCCTTTTGCTGTAAGAGACAGAGCTAGTGTGTGGTTGAAGTCACAATCTAGAGACAGCCTGAACTCTTGGAAAAAGCTGGTCAATGCCTTCATGGCTAAATTCTTTCCACCTCAAAAGATGAGTAAGCTTAGAGTAGAAGTTCAAACCTTCAAACAGAAGGAAGCTTCAAACTCGTGAGTGCTGGGCGCAGTAATAGTGTGCAAAAGGATCATTGGATCTTATTCCAACACAAGTGAGAACCGACAGTTGATTAGCCCTACGTAACCCATAGCCGAACCATTTTCACTGAGTGGACGGACGGTAGCCATTGACAACGGTGATCCCCCAACATATAGCTAGCCATGGAAAGGAGTACGTATGACTGGATGAAAGCAGTAGGAAAGCAATGATTCAAAAGGAACAAAGCATCTCCATATGTTTATCTGAAATTCCTAGCAATAAATTACATAAGTATCTCTATCCTACTTTATGTTTTATCTGTCTTTTAATTATCAACACCCCATAACCTTTTGAATTTGCCTGATTGAGATTTACAAGATGACCGTAGCTTGCTTCAAGCCGACAATCTCCGTGGGATCGACCCTTACTTGCATAAGGTATTACTTGGACAACCCAGTGCACTTGCTGGTCAGCTACGCGGAGTTGTGAAGAAAGTGTGTGAGATCATGATTTCGCGTACCAATTATCATCCAATTGTGCTTGTCTAACTAGACTAATTAATCCACTATTGCTTGCTTAATCTAATTAATCTCTATGGATACGATCCCACTCCATTGTGGGTTATTACTTGACGACAATTTGGTGCGCTTGCCAATGAACGGATCCATTTTTTGTGGGTAGTGAATTTCCGGCTCATCAGTCTATTTTGGGAGTATTTTCATATAGTTTTTAGTAGGATTTAGCCACTTTTTAGTATATTTTTATTAGTTTTTGTGCAAAAATCATATTTCTATACTTTACTATGAGTTTGTGAGTTTTTCTGTGATTTCAGGCATTTTCTGGCTGAAATTGAGGGACCTGAACAAAAATGTGATTCAGAGGCTGAAAAAGGACTGCAGATGCTGTTGGATTCTGACCTCCCTGCACTCGAAGTGGATTTTCTGGATATACAGAACTCCAAATAGTGCGCTCTTAATTGTGTTGGAAAGTAGACATCCAGGACTTTCCAGCAATATATAATAGTCCATACTTTGAGCGAGTTTTGACGACATAAAATGGCGTCAAATTGCCAGCTCTCTGCCCATTTTTGGTGTCAAAACGCCAGAACTGGCATGAAAGTTTGAGTTAAACGCCCAAACTGGCACCAAAGCTGGCGTTTAACTCCAGGAATAGCCCATTCACGTGAAAGCTCCAATGCTCAGCCCCAGCACACACCAAGTGGGCCCCAGAAGTGGATTTCTGCACCACCTATCTTAGTTTACTCATTTTCTGTTAACCTAGGTTACTAATTGAGTATAAAAACTACTTTTAGAGATTTATTTTGTACCTCATGACATTTTCACATTTTACATTGTATCTCTATGGCATGAGTCTCTAAATTCCATTGTTGGGGGTGAGGAGCTCTGCTGTGTCTCGATGGATTAATGCAATTACCACTGTTTTCTATTCAATCACGCTTATTTTCATTCTAAGATATTCATTCGCACTTCAACATGATGAATGTGATGATCGGTGACACTCATCACCATTCTCAACTTATGAACGCATGCCTGACAACCACCTCCGTTCTATCTTAGATTGAATGTGTATCTCTTGGGTTCCTGGTCCACGAATTTGAGTACCTCTCCTGACAACAGAGTGTTTGAACTCGTGCATCCAGAGTCTTCGTGGTATAAGCTAAGATCATTGGCGGCCATTCCTGAGATCCGAAAAGTCTAAACCTTGTCTGTGGTATTCCGAGTAGGATCTGGGAATGGATGACTGTGACGAGCTTCAAACTCGCGAGTGTTGGGCGTAGTGATAGACGCAAAAGGATCATTTGATTCTATTCTAACATGATCGAGAATCGACAGATGATTAGCCGTGCGGTGACAGCGCACATGGACCATTTTCACTGAGAGGATGGGAAGTAGCCATTGACAACGGTGACACCCTACATACAGCTTGTCATGGAAGGAAACTTGCGTGCTGGAAGAAGAAAATAGTAGGAAAGCAGAGATTTAGATGACAGAGCATCTCCAAAACTCCAACCTATTCTCCATTATTGAACCACAACTACCTTTTATTTCATGCTCTTCTATTATGTTGCAAACAAAAACTCTTTTCATTATTAATCTCCTGAGTAAGAGTTACGAGGTAACCGTTGCTTGCTTCAAGCCAACAATCTCCGTGGGATCGACCTTTACTCACGTAAGGTATTACTTGGATGACCCAGTGCACCAAATGGGCATTCTCCTATAAGCAAAGACACCATAAGGACAAGTAAAAGAAGTCTTCTCTTGGTCTTTGGGGTCTACTACAATCTGATTGTAGCCAGAGTATCCATCCAAGAAGCAGTAATACTCATGTCCTGCAAGTCTTTCTACCATTTGGTCCATGAAAGGTAGGGGAAAATAATCCTTCTGGTGGCCTCATTGAGCTTCCTATAATCAATGCACAGGCACCAGCCAGTCACTGTCCTTGTTGGTATCAATTCATTCCTCTCATTTGGCACAATGGTGCACGAAATTGCAATCACACTTTTGCAACTCCGCACAACTAACCAGCAAGTGCACTGGTCGTCTAAGTAATACCTTATGTGAGTAAGGGTCGATCGCACGGAGATTGCCGGCTTGTAGCATGCTATGGTTATCCTGTAACTCTTAGTCAGGGGTTTAATAATAAAAAGAGTTTTGTTTGCAATAAGTAAAAGAACATGAAATAAATGATACTTGTTATTCAGTAATGGAGAACAGGTTGGGGTTTCGGAGATGCTCTGCCCTCTGAATTTCTGCTTTCCTACTGTCTTCTCCAAACACGCATGGCTCCTTCTATGGCAAGCTATGTGTTGGTGGATCACCGTTGTCAATGGCTGCTATCTATCCTCTTAGTGAAAATGGTCCAGCTATGATTTCCGTAGGGCTAATCATCTGTCAGTTCTCACTTGTGTCGGAATAGGATACATTTATCCTTTTGCACACTGTCACTGCGCATAACATTCACGAGTTTGAAGCTTGTCACAGTCATCCCTTCCCAGGTCCTACTCAGAATACCACAAACAAGGTTTAGACTTTTCGGATCTCAAGAATGCTGCAAATTGTTTCCAGCCTTTACCACGAAGGTTATGATCTCACGGATTCGAATGCTCTGTTGTCAGGAGAAGCTGTCAAACTCATAGATCAGGAGCCCAAGAGATACGCACTCAAGCTGTCGCCCAATGACTATGTTGAGCTTAAATAGAACGAAAGTGGTTGTCAAGCACGCATTCACGGATTTGAGAATGATGATGAGTGTCACGAATCATCACATTCATCACATTGAAGTATGAGTGAATATCTTAGAATAGAAGCAAACGTAATTGGATGGAAAATAGTAGTAATTGCATTAATCCATTGAAACACAACAGAGCTCCTCACCCCCACCTATGGGGTTTAGAGACTCATGCCGTCAAAGATACAATATGAAAAATAAAAATGCCATAAGTCCCTAAATGAATCTCTAAAAGTAGTTTTTATACTAAACTAGTAACCTAGGTTTTAAAAAAATGAGTAACTAAGTGCAGATAGTGCAAAAATCCACTTCCGGGGTCCACTTGGTGAGTGTTTGGGCTGAGCCTTGAAGCTTTCACGTGCATTGGCCATTCTTGGAGTTAAACGCCAGCTTTGGTGCCAGTTTGGGCGTTTAACTCCAGTTTTGGCGCCAGTTGTGGCGTTTTACGCCAAAAAATGGTTTCTGGCTGGCGTTAAACGCCAGTTTGGGCCATTAAATCTCAAGCAAAGTATAAATTATTATACATTGCTAGAAAGCCCAAGATGTCTTCTTTCCATCGCAATTGAGAGGTCACCAATTGAAGTTCTGTAGCTCTAAAAAATCCACTTCGAGTGCAAGACGGTCAAAATCCAACAGCATCTGCAGTCCTTTCTCAGCATCTGAATAAGATTTTTGCTCAGGTCCCTCAATTTCAGCCAAAAAATATCTGAAATTACAGAAAAACACACAAACCCATAGTGAAGTCCAGAAATGTGATTTTTGAATAAAAATTAATAAAAAAACAACAAAAGTGAATAAAACATGCTAAAATCTATATGAAAACACTACCAAAAAGTGTATAAAATATCCGTTCATCACACAACAGTGATCCCTCCCTTCTTAGGAACTACTTGCACTGGGCTCACACAAGGGCTGGTGGAGATTGAGTAAATTACCCCTGCTTGCCACAACTTCAACACTTCTTTTTGGAATACTTCATTCATTGTTAGGTTTAGCCTTCTCTGTTGCTGTCTTGAGGGTTTTGCACCTTCCTCAAGTAGGATTTTGTGCATGCACATTGAAGTACTGATTCCCTTTAGATCTACAACTGTCCACCCTATAGCATCCTTGTGTTGCTTCAGCACTTGGATTACCTCTTCTTCTTGTTCCTCGTTAAAGCTTGAGTTGATGATTACTGGGTATGTGTTTTTGTCACCCAAGTAAGCATATTTCAAGCTTGGAGGCAGGGTTTTCAGCTCCAACTTTGGTGCCTCCACCTCTATTTTACTTGTCTTGTCCATCATGATTGAGTCTTCCATAGTCTCTAGTGGTAGCTCATCATTTGAGGCTTGTTGATCTTGCTCTTTGATTTCTTCACATTGTTCTTCCTCTAGGACTCCTTGAACTAGATTCTCAATTGTGTCTACTATCATGCATTCTCTAGTGGATTCCTTGGGGTAGCTCATTGCCTTGAAGACATTGAAGACCATCTTCTCTTTATGTAGGCTTAAGACTAGCTCCCCTTTTGAACAACACTTTTGGCTCTAGCAGTGACTAGGAATGGCCTTCCTAGTATGATTGATGTGTTAGCTTCTTCCTCCATATCAAGCACAACAAAATCCGCTGGGAAGATAAACTCTCCCACTTTTACCAACAAATCCTCCACCACACCATGGGAAAATTTGAAGGTCCTATATGCCAATTGAAGGGCTATTCTTGTAGGTTTTGCTTCTTCTATCCTCATCCTTTTCATCATGGCTAAGGACATGAGATTAATGTTGGCTCCTAGATCACATAGTACATTCTCAATGCTTATATCCCCGATGATACAGGGGATTTGGAAGCTCCCAAGGTCTTTCAATTTCTGGGGGAGCTTCTTTTGTATTATGGCACTACACTCCTCAGTGAGCACTACAGTCTCTTTTTTCTTCCCAATTCCTCTTCCTTGTCATGAGCTCCTTTAAGAACTTGGCATAAAGCGGCATTTGCTCTAATGCTTCGGCAAAGGGGATGTTGATTTGAAGCTTCTTAAAGATCTCCAAAAACCTAGAGAACTGGTTGTCCTTTCCATCTTTTCACAGCCTTTGTGGATATGGTGCTTTTGGCACATAAGGCTTTAGAACTTGCTTTGGTGGGTTTGGTGCAAGAGTCTCTTCTTTCTCCTTGATTTCAGATCCAGTTGTAACTTCCTTTTCTTGTTTATCTTGACTTGGGGCTGCTCTTTCCACAACCTTCCCGCTTCTTAGTGTGATGGCTTTGCACTCCCCTCTTGGGTTGACCATGGTGTCATTGGGGAAGGTGTGTATGGGCATTGGCAGCTATTTAGACAAGGTCCTTAGTTGTGCTTCTAATTTTGAAATGGCTGCCCCTTGGTTCCTTATGTTGGACCTGACCTCCTCTTGAAGTGCATTGATGAGCGGATAATTTATACGCTTTCTGGCATAGTTTTTACATAGTTTTTAATAAGTTTAAGCTACTTTTAGGGATGTTTTCATTAGTTTTTATGTTAAATTCACATTTCTGGACTTTACTATGAGTTTGTGTGTTTTTCTGTGATTTCAGGTAAATTCTGACTGAAATTGAGGGATTTGAGCAAAACTCTGAAAAAGGCTGACAAAAGGACTGCTGATGCTGTTGGATTCTGACCTCCCTGCACTCGGAATGGATTTTCTGGAGCTACAGAACTCCAATTGGCGCGCTCTCAACGGCGTTGGAAATTAGACATCCAGGGCTTTCCAGCAATATATAATAGTCCATGCTTTATTCGAAGAATAACGACGTAACTTGGCGTTAAACGCCAAGTTCATGCTGCTGTCTGGAGTTAAACGCCAGAAAAACGTCATGATCCGGAGTTGAACGCCCAAAACACGTCATAACTCAAAGTTCAACGCCAAGAAGTGCCTTAGCTCGTGGATTGATCAAGCTCAGCCCAAACACACACCAAGTGGGCCCCGAAAGTGGATTTATGCATCAATTACTTACTCATGTAAACCCTAGTAGCTAGTCTAGTATATATAGGACCTCTTACTATTGTATTAGACATCTTTGGTCTCAGTTTTGTTTTATTCTTCATCTTAGGAGATCATTGATCACGTTTTAGGGGGCTGGCCATTTGGCCATGCCTGAACCCTTTGCTTATGTATTTTCAACAGTGGAGTTTCTGCACACCATAGATTAAGGGTGTGGAGCTCTGCTGTACCTCAAAGATTAATGAAGTTCTATTTTCTTTTATTCAATTCCTCTTTTATTATTATTCCAAGATATTCATTCGTACCCAAGAACATGATGAATGTGATGAGTCAATAACCCTCATTAACGTTCTCACTCATGAACGCGCGTGATTGACAACCACTTACGTTCTACATGCAACACAAGCTTGAATGTGTATCTCTTAGATTCCCCAACAGAATCTTCGTGGTATAAGCTAGATGGATGGCGGCATTTATGAGGATCCGGAAAGTCCAACCTTGTCTGTGGTGTTCCGAGTAGGATCCTGGGAATCCGGAAAGTCTAACCTTGTCTGTGGTATTCCGAGTAGGATTCCGGTAATGAATGACTGTGACGTGCTTCAAACTTGCAACCTGCTGGGCGTCAGTGACAGACGCAAAAGAGGGATTCTATTCCAGTAGGAAGCGGGAACCAACCGGTGATTGGCCGTACTGTGACAGAGTGCGTGAGCATTAGCTTTCACTGCGAGGATGGGATGTAGCCATCAGCCATGGGTGATGCCTCCAGACTGGTTAGCTGTGCGAGTGACAGCCGCATAGGATATTTCCCCGAGAGGAATGAAAGTAGCCACAGTTGATGGTGAACCCCTATACAAAGCTTGCCATGGAAAGGAGTAAGAAGGATTGAATAGAAGGAATAGGAGAGCAGGCGTCCGAGAGCTCTACAGTATCTCCATTCAGCTTATCTGAAATTCCTACCCATGAATCTACATAAGTATTTCTATCTCTTTTATTATTTATTTTCTTATTTCTATTTTCGAAACCCATAAATCAATATTTAATCCACCTAACTGAGATTTACAAGGTGACCATAGCTTGCTTCATACCAACAATCTCTGTGGATTCGACCCTTACTTACGTAAGGTTATTACTTGGACGACCCAGTACACTTGCTGGTTAGTTGAACGGAGTTGTGAAAGAAGGTCAATTTCTAAAAGGAATAATTTCACAATGATGCCAAAAGGCACAAAATAGGAATCACAATTTCGTCCACCAAGTTTTTGGCGCCGTTGCCGGGGATTGTTCGAGTATGGACAACTGACGGTTCATCTTGTTGCTCAGATTAGGTAATTTTCTTTTCAAAAATCTTTTTCAAAATTTTTCTTTTAAATTTTCGTTTTTCTTCACATTATTTTCGAAAAAAAAATTTATTAATAAAAATCCAAAAAAATTAGAAAATCATAAAAAAATCAAAAATATTTTGTGTTCTTGTTTGAGTCTTGTGTTAATTTTTAAGTTTGGTGTCAATTGCATGCTTTTAAAATTTTTCTTGCATTTTACGAAAACTTCATGCATTCATAGTGTTCTTCATGATCTTCAAGTTGTTCTTGACAAGTCTTCTTGTTTGATCTTGATGATTTCTTGTTTTGTGTCTTTTGTTGTTTTTCATGTGCATTTTTGCATTCATATCTTCCATGCATTAAAAATTTCTAAGTTTGGTGTCTTGCATGTTTTCTTTGCATCAAAAATTTTTCAAAATTGTGTTCTTGATGTTCATCATGATCTTCATAGTGTTCTTGGTGTTCATCTTGACATTCATAGCATTCTTGCATGCATCTTGTGTTTTGATCCAAAATTTTCATGTTTTGGGTCATTTTTGTGTTTTTCTTTAAAAATTTAAAAATCAAAAATATCTTTTCCTTATTTCCCTCCAATTTTCAAAATTTTGGGTTGACTTGGTCAAAAATTTTCAAAATTAGTTGTTTCTTACAAGTCAAGTCAAAATTTCAATTTTAAAAAAAATCTTATCTTTTCAAAATCTTTTTCAAAAATCATATCTTTTTCATTTTTTTTATATATTTCGAAAATTTTAAAAAAATCTTTTCAAAATATTTTCAAAATCTTTTTCTTATCTTTATATCAAATTTTCGAAAATTAGCTAACAATTAATGTGATTGGTTCAAAAATTTGAAGTTTGTTACTTTCTTGTTAAGAAAGGTTCAATCTTTAAGTTCTAGAATCTTATCTTGTAGTTTCTTGTTAGTTAAGTAATTTTAAAAATTAAATCTTTTTCAAAAAAATCTTTTTCTTAAAAATCTTTTTATCTTTTATCTTATCTTTTTCAAAAATTTTATCTTTTTCAAAATTTGATTTTAAAAATATCTTATCTAACTTACTATCTTCTTATCTTTTTCAATTTTGATTTCAAATCTTTTTCAATCAACTAACAAACTTTTTGTTTGTTTCTTATCTTTTTTCAAAACCACTTAACTACTTTTCCCTCTCTAATTTTCGAAATTTATCTTCTCTTTTCTTCTTCTATTTAATTGTTTAATTACTAACACTTCTCCTCACCTCTCTTCATCCAAAATCCGAATCCATTCTTCATTTTTCTACCCCTTTCTTTTTCTACTAACATAAAGGAATCTCTATACTGTGACATAGAGGATTCATCTTTCTTTTCTTGTTTCTTCTCTTTCATATGAGCAGGAACAGGGATAAAGGCACTCTTGTTGAAATTGATCCAAAACCTGAAAGGACTCTGAAGAGAAAATTAAGAGAAGCTAAATTACAACAATCCAAAAACATCTTTAAGAGAAACAACCTTTCAGAAATTTTCAAACAGGAGAAGGACATGGCAGCCGAAAATAACAATAATAATGCAAGGAGAATGCTTGGTGACTTCACTAAGCCAACGTCCAAGTTTGATGGAAGAAGCATCTCCATTCCTGCCATTGGAGCCAATAACTTTGAGCTTAAGCCTCAACTAGTTGCTTTAATGCAACAAAACTGCAAGTTTTATGGACTTCCATCTGAAGATCCTTACCAGTTTTTAACTGAGTTCTTGCAGATCTGTGACACTGTAAAGACAAATGGAGTTAATCCTGAAGTCTACAGACTCTTGCTTTTCCCTTTTGCTGTAAGAGACAGAGCTAGAGTATGGTTGGATTCACTACCCAAGGATAGCCTGGACTCATGGGATAAGCTTGTCACTGCATTCTTAGATAAATTCTTTCCTCCTCAAAAGCTGAGCAAGCTGAGAGTGGATGTTCAAACCATCAAACAAAAAGATGGTGAATCCCTCTATGAAGCTTGGGAAAGATACAAGCAGCTGACCAAGAGATGTCCATCTGACATGTTTTCAGAATGGACCATATTAGATATATTCTATTATGGTCTCTCTGAGTTTTCGAAAATGTCACTAGACCATTCTGCAGGTGGATCTATTCACCTGAAGAAAACGCCTGAAGAGGCTCAAGAACTCATTGACATGATTGCAAACAACCAGTTTATGTACACCTATGAGAGGAATTCCGTGAATAATGGGGTACCTCAGAAGAAAGGAGTTCTTGAAATTGATGCTCTGAATGCCATATTGGCTCAGAACAAAGTGTTGACTCAACAGGTCAACATGATCTCTCAAAATCTGAATGGATTGCAACATGCATCCAATAGTGCTAGAGAGGCAGCTTCTGAAGAAGCTTATGATCCTGAGAACCCTGCCATGGCAGAGGTTAATTACTTAGGTGAACCTTATGGAAACACCTATAACTCATCATGGAGAAATCATCCAAATTTCTCCTGGAAGGATCAACAAAAACCTCAACAAGGTTTTAACAATGGTGGACGTAATAGGCTAGGCAATAGCAAGCCATATCCATCATCTTCTCAGCAACAGACAGAGAATTCTGAACAAAATAATTCTAATTTAGCCAATATAGTCTCTGATCTGTCAAAGGCCACTTTCAGTTTCATGAATGAAACCAGATCCTCCATTAGAAATCTGGAGGCACAAATGGGCCAGCTGAGTAAGAAAGTCATTGACACTTCTCCCAGTACTCTCCCAAGCAATACAGAAGAAAATCCAAAAGGAGAGTGCAAGGCCATTGATTTAATCAAAGTGGCCGAATGCACCAAGGAGGAGGAGGACGAAAATCCCAGTGAGGAAGACCTCTTGGGACGTTCCTCAAGCAAGAAGGAGTTTCCTATTAAGGATCCTGAGGAATATGAGGCTCATCTAGAGACCATAGAGATTCCTTTAAATCTCCTTCTGCCATTCATGAGCTCTGAAGAACATTCATCCTCTGAAGAGGATGAAGATGTGACTGGAGAGCAAGTTGCTCAATACTTAGGAGCTATCATGAAGCTGAATGCCAAGCTGTTTGGTAATGAGACTTGGGAAAGTGAACCTCCCTTGCTCATTAGTGAACTAGATACTTGGATTCAGAGAACTCTACCTTAAAAGAAACAAGATCCTGGCAAATTCTTAATACCTTGCACCATTGGCACCATGAGCTTTGAAAAAGCTCTATGTGATCTTGGGTCAGGGATAAATCTTATGCCACTCTCTGTAATGGAGAAGCTGGGAATCATTGAGGTACAACCTGCCTTGTTCTCATTACAATTGGCAGATAAGTCCATAAGACAAGCTTATGGAATAGTAGAGGACGTGCTAGTAAGGGTTGAAGGCCTTTACATCCCTACTGATTTCATAATCCTAGACACTAGGAAGTTAGATGATGAATGCATCATCCTAGGAAGACCTTTCCTAGCCACAGCAGGAGCTGTGATAGATGTCAACAGAGGTGAGTTAGTCCTTCAATTGAATGGGGACTACCTTGTGTTTCAGGCACATGGCCATCCCTCTGTGATAAAAGAGAGTAAGCATGAAGAGCTTCTCTCAGTTCAAGGTCAAGAAGAAGAGCCTCCACAATCAAACTCTAAGTTTGGTGTTGTGAGGCCACAACCAAACTCTAAGTTTGGTGTTCAAACCCCATATCCAAACTCTAAGTTTGGTGTTGGGAATATCACACTTAAGTTGACCTGATCACCTTGTGGCTCCATGAGAGCCACTGTCAAGCTACTGACATTAAAGAAGCGCTTGTTGGGAGGCAACCCAATTTTATTTATCTAATTTTATTTTATTTTGTTTTGGTCTTATTTTTGTGTTGAATTAGGTACATGATCATGAGGAGTCACGAAAAAAATCAAAAAAAATTAAAAACAGAGTCAAAAACAGAAGAAAAAAATCTTTACCCTGGAGGACGCACGGGCTGGCGTTCAACGCCCAGAAGGTGCATCTGGCCGGCGTTCAACGCCAGAACAGAGCACCATTCTGGCGCTGAACGCCCAAAACAAGCTACATCTTGGCGTTTAACGCCAGGATGCGCACACAGAGGACAATCTGGCACTGAACGCCAGAAACAAGCTTGAAACTGGCGTTCAACGCCAGAAACAAGCTTGAAACTGGCGTTCAACGCCAGAAACAAGCATCACATGGGCGTTTAACGCCCAGAACATGCACCAATGGGCGTTTGAACGCCAGAATGATGCATGGAGGCATGTTACATGCCTATTTGGTGCAAGGATGGAAATTCCTTGACACCTCAGGATCTGTGAACCTCACAGGATCCCCACCTACCTCGCCCTCTCTCTCCCCATTCATGGTCATTCCTTCTGATTTTCATTCACCACTCACCCTTTCCCATAAACCCCACTCACCTTCAAAATTCAAAATTCTTTCCCACCCAATCCCACCCATATAGCCGAACCCATCTCCCCTCACTCACCTCCTTCTTCTTCTTCTTTTTCTTCCTCTTCTTCTCTTCTTTCTTCTCTTACTCGAGGGCGAGCAATATTTTAAGTTTGGTGTGGTAAAAGCATAGCTTTTTGCTTTTCCATTACCATTAATGGCACCTGAGGCCAGAGAAACTTCAAAGGGAAGACAAAAGCTTCCACCTCTGAGTCATGGAAGATGGAAAGACTCATATAAGCTGGAATAGCTCAGTTGGTTAGAACATGTGGCTGCATATCAAGAGATCCCTGAGATACCTCAGGGGATAAGTTATCCTCCACAAAGATATTGGAAGCAACTAAGGGGAGGAACACGAAAATTACTAGGAATCATTCAACAGAAGCAAGGAAGAGACATAGAGGAGCTCAAAGAGCACCATTGGACCTTCAAGAAGGCGCCACCCTCACTCAGGTGGATTCATTCCTTGTTCTTTATTTCTTTCTGTTTTCGGTTTTTAATTATTATGTTTATCTATGTTTTGTGTCTTTATTTCATGATCATTAGTATGTAACCATGCCTTAAAGCTATGAATAAATTCCATTAATCCTTCACCTCTCTTAAAAGAAAAATGTTTTAATTCAAAAGAACAAGAAGTACATGAATTTCGAAATTATTATTGAATTTAGTTTAATTATATTGATGTGGTGACAATGCTTTTTGTTTTCTGAATGAATGATTGAACAGTGCATATGTCTTTTGATCTTGTTGTTTATGAGTGTTAAAATTGTTGGTTCTTGAAAGAATGAGGAACAAAGAGAAATGTTATTGATGATCTGAAAAACATCATGAAATTGACTCTTGAAGCAAGAAAAAGCAGTGAAAAAAAAAATAGTATGATCTAAAAAGAGTATATAGAAAAAGAAGGAGCAGTAGAAAAAGCCAATAGCCCTTAAAACCAAAAGGCAAGGGTAGCAAGGATCCAAGGCTTTGAGCATCAATGGATAGGAGGGCCCAAGGAAATTAAATCCAGGCCTAAGCGGCTAAATCAAGCTGTCCCTAGCCATGTGCTTGTGTCATGAAGGTCCAAGTGAAAAGCTTGAGACTGAGTGGTTAAAGTCGTGATCTAAAGCAAAGAGTGTGCTTAAGAGCTCTGGACACCACTAACTGGGGACTTCAGCAAAGCTAAGTCACAATCTGAAAAGGTTCACCCAGTTATGTGTCTGTGGCATTTGTGTATCCGGTGGTAATACTGGAAGACAAAGTGCTTAGGGCCACAGCCAAGACTCATAAGTAGCTGTGTTCAAGAATCAACATGCTTAACTAGGAAAGTCAATAACACTATCTGAAATTCTAAGTTCCTAGAGAAGCCAATCATTCTAAACTTCAAAGGAAAAAGTGAGATGCCAAACTGTTCAGAAGCAAAAAGCTACAAGTCCCGCTCATGTAATTAATTAATATTCATTGATATTTTGGACTTTATAGTATATTCTCTTCTTTTTATCCTATTTGATTTTCAGTTGCTTGGGGACAAGCAACAATTTAAGTTTGGTGTTGTGATGAGCGGATAATTTATACGCTTTCTGGCATAGTTTTTACATAGTTTTTAATAAGTTTAAGCTACTTTTAGGGATGTTTTCATTAGTTTTTATGTTAAATTCACATTTCTGGACTTTACTATGAGTTTGTGTGTTTTTCTGTGATTTCAGGTAAATTCTGACTGAAATTGAGGGATTTGAGCAAAACTCTGAAAAAGGCTGACAAAAGGACTGCTGATGCTGTTGGATTCTGACCTCCCTGCACTCGGAATGGATTTTCTGGAGCTACAGAACTCCAATTGGCGCGATCTCAACGGCGTTGGAAAGTAGACATCCAGGGCTTTCCAGCAATATATAATAGTCCATGCTTTATTCGAAGAATGACGACGTAACTTGGCGTTAAACGCCAAGTTCATGCTGCTGTCTGGAGTTAAACGCCAGAAAAACGTCATGATCCGGAGTTGAACGCCCAAAACACGTCATAACTCAAAGTTCAATGCCAAGAAGTGCCTTAGCTCGTGGATTGATCAAGCTCAGCCCAAACACACACCAAGTGGGCCCCGGAAGTGGATTTATGCATCAATTACTTACTCATGTAAACCCTAGTAGCTAGTCTAGTATATATAGGACCTCTTACTATTGTATTAGACATCTTTGGTCTCAGTTTTGTTTTATTCTTCATCTTAGGAGATCATTGATCACGTTTTAGGGGGCTGGCCATTCGGCCATGCCTGAACCCTTTGCTTATGTATTTTCAACAGTGGAGTTTCTGCACACCATAGATTAAGGGTGTGGAGCTCTGCTGTACCTCAAAGATTAATGAAGTTCTATTTTCTTTTATTCAATTCCTCTTTTATTCTTATTCCAAGATATTCATTCGTACCCAAGAACATGATGAATGTGATGAGTCAATAACCCTCATTAACGTTCTCACTCATGAACGCGCGTGATTGACAACCACTTACGTTCTACATGCAACACAAGCTTGAATGTGTATCTCTTAGATTCCCCAACAGAATCTTCGTGGTATAAGCTAGATGGATGGCGGCATTTATAAGGATCCGGAAAGTCCAACCTTGTCTGTGGTGTTCCGAGTAGGATCCTGGGAATCCGGAAAGTCTAACCTTGTCTGTGGTATTCCGAGTAGGATTCTGGTAATGAATGACTGTGACGTGCTTCAAACTTGCAACCTGCTGGGCGTCAGTGACAGACTCAAAAGAGGGATTCTATTCCAGTAGGAAGCGGGAACCAACCGGTGATTGGCCGTACTGTGATAGAGTGCGTGAGCATTAGCTTTCACTGCGAGGATGGGATGTAGCCATCAGCCATGGGTGATGCCTCCAGACTGGTTAGCTGTGCGAGTGACAGCCGCATAGGATATTTCCCCGAGAGGAATGAAAGTAGCCACAGTTGATGGTGAACCCCTATACAAAGCTTGCCATGGAAAGGAGTAAGAAGGATTGAATAGAAGGAATAGGAGAGCAGGCGTCCGAGAGCTCTACAGTATCTCCATTCAGCTTATCTGAAATTCCTACCCATGAATCTACATAAGTATTTCTATCTCTTTTATTATTTATTTTCTTATTTCTATTTTCGAAACCCATAAATCAATATTTAATCCGCCTAACTGAGATTTACAAGGTGACCATAGCTTGCTTCATACCAACAATCTCTGTGGATTCGACCCTTACTCACGTAAGGTTATTACTTGGACGACCCAGTACTCTTGCTGGTTAGTTGAACGGAGTTGTGAAAGAAGGTCAATTTCTAAAAGGAATAATTTCACAATGATGCCAAAAGGCACAAAATAGGAATCACAATTTCGTCCACCATGCATCTATCTTCTTGTCAACTTCCACTTATCTATATGCAACAATGGTAATGGTCCCATTTAGTTGTGCTATGGCAGCTTCCAATCTTGCAAAGTTGTTGTTGATGTCCCAAGGTTGCATGGTTATTGTTGATGAGTTTTGGGGTTGCTTATATGGTTGTTGGTTGGAATGGTTGGGTGCAATTTATGAGTTACGGTGGGATCTATTGTTGCTTGGTTGATAATTAGAGTTGTGGTTGTTGTGTTGGTTAGACTAGTATAGTTTGTGGTTTTGATTGTGGTTTTGCTGGTTTTCCCACCCAAAATTTGGGTGGTTCCTCCAACCTGGGTAGTATATCTTGGCATTGGGGACATATGGTGGTCTAGAGGAATTGTTCACATAATTGGCTTGTTCCCATTCCTCTTCAACTTTTGGGTATTCTTTCTCTTGTGGAGGTGTTTGAGCTTGGATAGCTGAGACTTGATTCTTTTCCATTCTCATGGTTAGAGTTTCTAGTTGAGCTGTGATCATTTTATTTTGAGCTAATAGAGCATCCATTGAATTGAGCTCCATTACTCCCTTCTTTTGGGTCCTTTCAAAGGCATAGAAATAATCGTTCCTGACAATAGTTTCTATTATATCTATGGCCTCTTCGACTATCCTCTTCTTGTTGAGTGAGCCTCCTAAAGAGTGGTCTAGAGCCTTCTTAGAGTCATATGACATCCCCTCATAGAAGATGTGCAATTGCACCCACTCATTAAATATATGTAGGGGACGTTTCCTTGTCAAATCTTTATATCTCTCCCAGGCTTCATAGAGAGTCTCCCCATCTTGTTGTCTAAAAGTCTAGACCTCAGCTCTCAGTCAATTGATCCTTTGTAGAGGGTAGAACCTTGCTAGGAAGTTGTTTACAACATCGTCCAAAGTGGTAAGGCTTTCTTTAGAGAATGATTCCAGCCACTTTGATGCCATGTCCGTAAGAGAGAAGGAAAACAAGAGCAATTTGTAAGTGTCCAAATGAACACCATTGGATTTCACCGTGTCACAAATCCTCAGGAATGTAGTTAGATATTGATTAGGGTCCTCTTGTGCACTTTCTCCAAAGGAACAATTATTTTGAACGAGAGTGATGAGTTGTGGCTTGAGCTCAAAATCGTTGGCGTGTGTGTTGGGCCTTAGGATGCTACTCCCACAATTCCCAAGATTGGGGTTTATGTAGGAGCCTAGCACCCTCCTCTCTTGTGGAGCATGGTGGTTGTGTGCTTCTCCTTCCATGATCTGAGTTGGATTTTCTTCTTCTTCACAAACCACTCTTTTACCTCTGGCCACTGCTTCTCTTCTTAGTCTTAAGAATGTTCTCTCTGGTTTAGAGTCGTAGGAGATGTCAACTCCTCTTCTCCCTGTCATACACAAAACAAAATCACAAAAGTAAGATGTTATCACCCTTTGGAAGAAGGGTGGGTAAGTCAAACTAATTGGTGCAAAATAACAAATAGTTAGTGTGCTTTGTCAGTGTTAGTGTGTAGGCAATAAAAATAAGGAATTCTAAAAGAAATCTAAAAATAATAAAAAGAAATTAAAAGAGAAGGAAGAAAAAAATGCTTAATCTAACTGCTCATTTTCTTGATCACTGTCAATTCAAATCAATCCCCGGCAACGGTGCCGTAAAACTTGATGACCGGAATTCACTCCCCATATAAAATGAATCCGTTCTTTGCCAAGCGCACCAAATATTGTTGGTGGACGAAATTGTGATCAAAGAGTTACAGGCACTGTTAGAGAATCTCACAACTCCGTTCAACTTAACCAGCAAGTGTACTGGGTCATCCAAGTAATACCTTACGTGAGTAAGGGTCGATCCCACAGAGATTGTTGGTATGAAGCAAGCTATGGGCACCTTGTAAATCTCAGTTAGGCAGATTAAATGGTTTTGGGTTTCGAAAATTAATAATAAAAGGAAAATAAAAGGGATAGAAATACTTATGTAAATTAATAGTGGGAGTTTCAGATAGGTGTATGGAGATGCTGTGCTCCTCTTGAATCTCTACTTTCTCATTGCTTTCATCCAGTCCTTCTTACTCCTTTCCATGGCAAGCTGTATGTAGGGCATCACCATCATCAATGGCTACTTTCAATCCTCTCGGGAAAATGGTCCTATGCGCTGTCATTGCACGGCTAATCGTCTGGAGGCATCACCCTTGCTGATGGCTACATCCCATCCTCTTAGTGAAAACGTTCCAAATGCTCTGTCACAGCACGGCTAATCATCTGTCGGTTCTCAATCAGGTTGGAATAGAATCCATTGATTCTTTTGCGTTTGTCATCACGCCCAGCCTTCAGGAGTTTGAAGCTCGTCACAGTCATTCAATTCCGGAATCCTACTCAGAATACCACAGACAAGGTTAGACCTTCCGGATCCCCATGAATGCCGCCATCTATCTAGCTTATACCACGAAGATTCTGTTGGGGAATCTAAGAGATATGCGCCCGGCTAAGGTAGAACGGAAATGGTTGTCAGTCACGCGCGTTCATAGGTGAGAATATGGATGAGTGTCACGGATCATCACATTCTTCAAAGTGTTGTGCAACGTATATCTTGGAATAAGAATAAAAGAGAATTGAATAGAAAGTAATAATAATTGTATTGAAACTTGAGGTACAGCAGAGCTCCACACCCTTAATCTATGGTATGCAGAAACTCCACTGTTGAAAATACATAAGTGAAAGGTTCAGGCATGGCCGAATGGCCAACCCCCAAAACGTGATCACAGGATTCAAAATACAATCCAGGATCTAGCCTCTCTTTGGATCTGATAGTAAAAAGTTCTATTTATAATAAACTAGCTCCTAGGGTTTACATGAGTAAGTAATTGATGCATAAATCCACTTCCGGGGCCCACTTGGTGTATGTTTGGGCTGAGCTTGATCTATCCACGAGCTGAGGCTTTTATTGGAGTTGAACTCCAAGTTATGACGTGTTTTGGGCGTTCAACTCCGGATCATGACGTGTTTCTGGCGTTTAACTCCAGACAGCAGCATGTACTTGGCTTTCAACGCCAGGTTACGTCGTCAATTTCCGAATAAAGTATGGACTATTATATATTGCTGGAAAGCTCTGGATGACTGCTTTCCAACGCCGTTGAGAACGCGCCATTTGGAGTTCTGTAGCTTCAGAAAATCTATTTCGAGTGTAGGGAGGTTAGATTCCAACAGCATCAGCAGTCCTTTTGTCAGCCCTTTTTCAGAGTTTTGCTCAAGTCCCTCAATTTCAGCCAGAAATTACCTGAAATTACAGAAAAACACACAAACTCATAGTAAAGTCCAGAAATGTGAATTTAACATAAAAACTAATGAAAACATCCCTAAAAGTAGCTTGAACTTACTAAAAACTACCTAAAAATAATGCCAAAAAGCGTATAAATTATCCGCTCATCACAACACCAAACTTAAATTTTTGCTTGTCCCCAAGCAACTGAAAATCAAATAGGATAAAAAGAAGAGAATATACTATAAATTCCAAAATATCAATGAATATTAATTATAATTAGATGAGTGGGACTTGTAGCTTTTTGCTTCTGAACAGTTTTGGCATCTCACTTTTTCCCTTGAAGTTCTGAATGATTGGCTTCTCTAGGAACTTAGAATTTTGGATAGTGTTATTGACTTTCCTAGTTAAGCATGTTGATTCTTGAAGACAGCTACTTATGAGTCTTGGCCGTGGCCCTAAGCACTTTGTTTTCCAGTATTACCACCAGATACACAAATGCCACAGACACATAACTGGGTGAACCTTTTCAGATTGTGACTCAGCTTTGCTAGAGTCCCCAGTTAGAGGTGTCCAGAGCTCTTAAGCACACTCTTTTGCCTTGGATCACGACTTTAACCACTCAGTCTCAAGCTTTTCACATGGACCTTCGTGACACAAGCACATGGTTAGGGACAGCTTGATTTAGCTGCTTAGGCCTGGATTTTATTTCCTTGGGCCCTCCTATCCATTGATGCTCAAAGCCTTGGATCCTTTTTACCCTTGCCTTTTGGTTTTAAGGGCTATTGGCTTTTTCTGCTTGCTTTTTCTTTTTCTTTCTATTTTTTTTCGCCATTTTTTTTCGCAAGCCTTTGCTTTTTCACTGCTTTTTCTTGCTTCAAGAATCAATTTTATGATTTTTCAGATCATCAATAACATTTCTCTTTGTTCATCATTCTTTTAAGAGCCAACAATTTTAACATTCATAAACAACAAGATAAAAAATATGCACTATTTAAGCATTCATTCAGAAAACAAAAAGTATTGTCACCACATCAATATAATTAAATTAAATTCAAGGACATTTTTCGAAATTTATGTACTTCTTGTTCTTTTGAATTAAAAACATTTTTTTTTATTTAAGAGAGGTGAAGGATTTATAGAAATTATTCATAGCTTTAAGACATAGTTACTACATATTAATGATCATGAAGTAGAGACACAAAACATAGATAAGCATATAACATAAAAACCATAAAGCTGAAAGAAATAAGAACAAGGAATGAATCCACCTTAGTAGCGTCTTCTTCTTGAAGGACCAATGATGTTCTTAAGCTCTTCTATGTCCTTTCCTTGCCTTTGTTGCTCCTCCCTCATTGCTCTTTGATCTTCTCTTATCTCTTGGAGAATGACGGAGTGCTCATGATGTTCCACCCTTAATTGTTCCACATTGTGGCTCAAATCTTCTAAGGAGGTGTTGAGTTGTTCCCAATAGTTGTTGGGAGGAAAGTGCATCCCTTGAGGCATCTCAGGGATTTCTTGATGATGAGCTTCCTCATGCATCTCTTGAGAACCGTGGGGGGTTTCTCTTGCTTGCTCCATCCTCTTCTTGGTGATGGGCTTATCCTCTTCAATGAGGATGTCTCCTTCTATGATAACTCCAGCTGAGTAACACAGATGGCAAATAAGGTGAAGGAAAGCTAGCCGTGCCATGGTGGAGGGCTTGTCGGCTATTTTGTAGATTTCATTGGAGATGACCTCATGAACTTCTACTTCCTCTCCAATCATGATGCTATGAATCATGATGCCCTGATCCACTGTAACTTCAGATCGGTTGCTAGTGGGAATGATGGAGCGTTGAATGAACTCCAACCATCCTCTAGCCACAGGCTTGAGGTCCAGTCTTCTTAGTTGAACTGGCTTGCCTTTGGAGTCTCTTTTCCATTGAGCTCCTTCCACACATATGTCCATAAGGACTTGGTCCAACCTTTGATTAAAGTTGACCCTTCTAGTGTAGGGGCGTTCATCTCCTTGCATCATGGGCAAGTAGAATGCCAACCTCACATGCTCCGGACTAAAATCTAAGTATTTTCCCCGAACCATTGTGAGATAATTCTTTGGACTCGGGTTCATACTTTGATCATGGTTCCTAGTGATCCATGCATTGGCATAGAACTCTTGAACCATTAAGATTCCGACTTGTTGTATGGGGTTGGTTAGGACTTTCCAACCTCTTCTTCGGATTTCATGTCGGATCTCCGGATACTCATTTTTCTTGTGCTTGAAAGGGACCTCAGGGATCACCTTCTTCTTTGCCACAACATCATAGAAGTGGTCTTGATGGCTCTTGGAGATGAATCTTTCCATCTCCTATGACTCGGAGGTGGAAGCTTTTGTCTTCCCTTTTCCTTTTCTAAAGGATACTCCCGCCTTAGGTGCCATTGATGGTAATGGAAAAACAAAAAAGCTTATGCTTTTACCACACCAAACTTAAAATATTGCTCGCCCTCGAGCAATAGAAGAAAGAAGAGAAAAAGAAGAAGAAGAGAATATGGTAGAGAGGGAGAGATGTAGGTTCGGCCAAGGTGAAGAAGAGGGGGTTGTGTTGTATGAAAATGAAGTAGAATGGAAGGGTATATATAGGGAGAGGGGGGAGTGAATGTTCGGCAATTTAGGGTGGGATTGGGTGGGAAAATGTTTCTGAATTTTGAAGGTAGGTGGGGTTTATGAGGAAGAGTGGATGGATGTGAGTGGTGAAGGGGGTGATTGGGAAGAGTGTTTATTGGGAAGAGAGATTCAGAGATTGAAGTTGTTGGGAAGTGTGATATGGGGAATACAAATCACAAAAAATAGGATTAGGAGGTAAGGTGGGAATATGTTAGGTGGGGATCCTGTGGGGTCCACAGATCCTGAGGTGATCCTGTGGGGTCCACAGATCCTGAGGTGTCAAGGAATTCCATCCTTGCACCAAATAGGCATGTAAATTGCCTTTGCACACCATTCTGGCGTTTAAACGCTGTGTGGTGCACATTCTGGGCGTTCAACGCCCATGTAAAGCATGTTTCTGGCGTTGAACGCCAGTTTCATGCTTGTTACTGGCGTTCAGCGCCAGCTTTTCTTCTCTAGGCACATTCCTGGCGTTCAGCGCCAGAATATTGCTTGTTTCTGGCGTTCAGCGCCAGAATGATGCTCTGTTCTGGCGTTGAACGCCGGCCAGATGCATCTTACTAGCGTTGAATGCCAGCCTGTGCTTCCTCCAGGGTGTGATTTTTTTCTTCTGCTGTTTTTGATTCTGTTTTTAATTTTTATGATTTTTTCGTGACTCCTCATGATCATGTACCTAATAAAACACAAAATAACAATAAAATAGAATAAAATAAAAATTAGATAAATAAAATTGGGTTGCCTCCCAACAAGCGCTTCTTTAATGTCAATAGCTTGACAGTGGCTCTCATGGAGCCACAAGGTGATCAGGTCAATGTTGTATAGTCCCAACACCAAACTTAGAGTTTGGATATGGGGTCTTAACACCAAACTTATAGTTTGGTTGTGGCCTCACAACACCAAACTTAGAGTTTGACTGTGGGGGCTCTTCTTGACTCTGAACTGAGAGAAGCTCTTCATGCTTACTCTCTTTTGTCACGGAGGGATGGCCATGTGCCTTAAATACAAGGTAGTCCCCATTCAATTGAAGGACTAATTCACCTCTGTTGACATCTATCACAGCTCCTGCTGTGGCTAGGAAAGGTCTTCCAAGGATGATGCATTCATCCTTTTCCTTTCTAGTGTCTAAGATTATGAAATCAGCAGGGATGTAAAGGCCTTCAACCTTTACTAACACGTCCTCTACTATTCCATAAGCTTGTCTCAATGACTTATCTGCCAATTGTAATGAGAACAAGGCAGGTTGTACCTCAATGATCCCCAGCTTCTCCATTACAGAGAGTGGCATAGATTTATCCCTGACCCTAGATCACACAGAGCTTTTGCAAAGGTCATGGTGC